>NC_086448.1:38693984-39293984 GCF_028390025.1 Pseudophryne corroboree
ATAGCCACACAATAATACCCCCAGTTGAAATTATGCCACACAGTACTGTAACTTTATTCACATTATATCATGCAATAGTGTCTCTTATTCACGTTACATCACACAGTAGTACCACGTTACTCCTCACAGTAGTGCCCCTTATTCACATTGCACCACACCATATTGCTCTATATTCACATTAGACCACACAGTAGTGCCCTTTCTATACGTTACGCCACAAAGTACTGTAGTACACCTTATACACATAATGCCGCACATTAGTAATGCATTTCATATGCAGATAGAGCCACAGTCACACATAGAATATAGGCATACTGCATATCATTTTAATCAGCAGAAGCTGCTTGTGCCCCAAGGCATTCCAAATGCCCTATGCATTTGCCTAGTTTGCCTATGCCTAGGGCTGGCTCTGAATAGCCCCCCAGTATATTTACCCATTGTGGTATTGTACATACTGAATTCACATCTGCTTCTGCTCTCTGTTCCCAGTTCTGCACACAAGGCCTGATTGAGGGATGGACGAAATGGCGCTGTTCCGTGCATGTGCCGCGATCTCACTGCGCATGCGTCAAGTTCCCGCTCGCAATGACACTCTTAGCTGTCACTTTTCCTGCTCTACCTCTTTGATGTTGATCGTACAAATGGCTTTTCCCCTGAAAGCGAGTTTGACTTATCTTGACCCATGTAAAATTGCCATGTTGCATGCAGTAGTGTAGCGCGGTATGGTCTCGACAACTGTGATGCATGATAATTATAACATCCTCATCGTCAGAGTTATTGCTGGGCATGGCGCAAGATGGGATCGGAGGACGATCAATGCGCCCAATCTGGACTGCCATCTGCTCACCACTATAGCTAAGTCTCATCCGATTTGGATACCTGTGTATGGCCATTTTAAACTATGACCGTGTCATTCGATTCTCAAGACGAGCCGCAGGATTGCCACTTGTGTGGCCTTCTGTAGTCTAATTACATCATATAATTCACCTCATTATTTCAGTGATATCTGGCATGGCTTGAGTTATTGCATTGGGATGACTATGGCTACAATTATAACATTGTGAAATCTGCCCTAGTGTTTCCAATAAGCACAGGCTACCTCTTGCCCCGTCCACTCTTATTCTACCTTGCGTTACCCCAATCTCCATGTCCACAGCTGCGATATGAGGCCCCACAGCTAACTTGTCCATAGGGACTGTCCAGCTATAAATGGTTGCTGTTAGTGGTGTAATGTATTTTACATGGATTTTTTTATGTCCATTTAAATGGTATATAAATACAGTAACACTTACAGTACATTGGGTCACTGGCAGTGCTGAAAGTAGGGTGGTACGGGGAGGTATGGAGTACCATTAAGAAATATGGTAATGGTACGCAGTACCACCAGCCCACTGCTGGGGCATAATTTATGAGGGGCATTTTTGTGTGTGGGACATAAAATGGTGTCATTGGCATAACTGTGTACGGCATAATGTGTAATAGGCATTATGTTGTGTGGCATAATGTGTAATGGGCATTATGGTGTGGCATAATGTGTAATGGGCATTACGGTGTGGCATAATGTGTAATGGGCATAATGGTGTGTGTCATAATGTGTAATAAACATTACGGTGTGTGGCATAATGTGTAAGAGGCATTACGGTATGTGACATAATGTGGCCATCACCCTATTGTCAGGTAGTCACTCCCCTAGGCACGTGACCATGCCCATTTTCACTATCAGTACCACTAAGAAAAAATGTCTACTTGCACCACTGCTCACTGGTATATAGGTACATCGGGCACCATATGTATACTTATAGTTACCAACTACCTAAAGAAAAGAATGATATTAAAAAAAAAAAAAAAAACAACAATGATTAAAATATCCTTTTAACTTCTATTTGTTCCAGGGTCTGCAAGGAGAACGAGGTGAAAAGGGCACCAGAGGGGAGAAGGTAAGAAACCCCAAAACCCTGCACCTTTGTATTCTTATCTATTAAATCTTGGATTATCTCCAGATAATCTGCTTTATAGGTGTCAGGCAGGAAGTTGGAGTACATAGTATAGATGTGTAATGCGGCTTGGTAGAATATATCGTGTTTCTTTGTGTGGCATCATCTCCACCCAGTAGCCTCGGTCCTCCTTAAAACCTCATCGATGGGGTGAGCAGTCAACCTGTGTCTGCAGGATTCTCATTGGCTATCAGCCTCAGACGACAAACGCAACATTCTCCCAGTAACCTTTGAACGTCTGCTGATCTCATGGTCCAACAATCACCTCGATTAGGTCTATGGTTGTACACTTGGCTTGGTGATATATCCTGAAGCCCCAGATGGTATGGTATGGTTTAGGTCAAGCAGGATGTACATACAGTAAATCCCTGGTATAGTATTATTAAAATAATTATTTATAAAGCACTAACATTTTATGAACTGCTGTGTATTCATGGGTCATTAAATAAATTAACATACAATGACGTTGATAAAGCTAAATATTTATCTTATTTAAAACCCTTTAAGAGGTCTAAGAACACTTTACGCTATTGACGTATGGAGTACCGTAAGGGTACGCACATTGCGTAGCAATCGCTTAGCCGTAGTCGAGACGCTCAAGCGTCACGTTCGCTCACGGCCAAGAGATCACAGGCAGGCACGCTATTGGCTGCCGACTAACGTAATGGTTCGCTATAGCGTAGCGGACGCTCGGGACCACGAGGAGATCACCAGCGGCGCTGACGCTCACAATGTTAAACCTTTATATGTAAACCATGAACAATGCATTATACAGGAAAACCTTAGTGTAGTGATAGAGTGTAGATGCAACACAGTGTAACCTTATTAACTTAAAAGCTGTTCGAGCGTCACCGACGCTCTGAGAATACTTAACACTATAAGAAATACACAAATACCGGGCTTAGGGTCTAACGCCTTATATGAATGTTATACTTGAAAAAGAATAATACAATACAAGTCATACACTACAATATAACATAGACTAACTAACCAGATAACTACACAGGAAATACAATACAATAACGTTTAAGGGAAAATGAGAGAGAAAGAGGAGGAGAGAGAGAGAGAGAGATATGGCTCACAATAACAATAAAGACAATATGATTGCGGAGAAAACTTACGCACAAGGGGAAACGATCGCATGCGCCTTTCTGAATATCCAGCTCCCGATTATCAGTGATGAGAACCGTTGAAGAGAGTGAGCTGGATCAGATCGGCTTGTCTATTTATGCCCCACACACAATACAATTCAATGGTCCCTACAATCTCATTGTTCATTGGACACAGGAATTCGTCTTCGCATTATAACAAAAGGTCATAGGTTGATTCATACAGGTGGGCTGTGTCTATTTCCAACTGCTCAGGTGGGTGGGAAACTAGGTTTCCCGCCGCATGGATAAGTAAGTGCAAATAATAGTAAATGGACATAAACTTCTTATGTCCATAACTATTCGCACGAGCGATTAATCCGCTTCAAACCAACACCGGAATATTGCTAATTAAATACTCTTCCGATGGATACTAAACACCACTGTATGACCCATGTCTGACCCTTCGTATCAAACAAAGAGGGATCTCTTTGTCCATGAACATTCTATATTAACTAAACTTTCAGAATCTATCAAGGGGACCATGATCTACAAAATACATTATATAGTTAAAATATGTAACGATTGAGTCGCACGCTGGGCACACAGAAACTCTACCGTAAATGCGCATACCATGCGCCTGCGGGTGCACGTAACAGCGGGTATGCGCACGCACGGGAGAGCGCACGCATGCGCAGCGCGGACCTGTATGAGGTGCAAATATGGTAGTGTGCATCGTGATATTTTTCTGACTTTGACAACGTGGAACAGAAGGCAATGAAGGAATGGAGCATATGAGCTTGCAATCTAAGATGTCTGGTGTACAAATGATACATAAGGTAATGGAATGATAATTCTAGTTGCTGGTAGGAATTCATGGATACAGGCGATATGCTATTTTATGGCTCCAAGCAGCTGATAATTAACGGCACAGCTCTACTGTATGTTTGCCTTGTGAGCAGTCTTTATAGAAATATGGTACATTATTATTACAGGTTGAGTATCCCATATCCACATATTCCGAAATACGGAATATTCCGAAATACGGACTTTTTTGAGCAAGCGTGAGATAGTGAAACCTTTGTTTTCTGATGGCTCAATGTACACAAACTTTGTTTAATGCACAGAGTTATTAAATATATTGTATTAAATGACCTTCAGGCTGTGTGTATAAGGTGTATATGAAACATAAATGAATTGTGTGAATGTACACACACTTTGTTTAATGCACAAAGTTATTAAAAATGTTGGCTAAAATGACCTTCAGGCTGTGTGTATAAGGTGTATATGAGACATAAATATATTCTGTGCTTAGACTTAGGTCCCATCACCATGATATCTCATTATGGTATGCAATTATTCCAAAATACGGAAAAATCCGATATCCAAAATACTTCTGGTCCCAAGCATTTTGGATAAGGGATACTCAACCTGTATTATTATTATTATTTTTCTTTATTAAACATCCTAATGGCTGATGGATGCCATGTGTGTGAATAAACCCTTAACACTTAACATAATTCTAAAATAAAGACTCAGAGACTTAGGTTTGGCAGAAATTGTTAGCTGACTTATTAAGAACTCTAAATTAAATGCTGAAATAAAGGATTAAATAATGGTGGCCAAGAAAGAACGGCCAACTTCTACCCGCACCCGTACAAATGTACCAACTTAACACTCACTCTAACAACAAACGGTATCCACTCAACCTTCTACCTTAACTACCCAGCCGCCCGGGTGGTGTCGCTGTCCCGACCGGGTGATCCAGCAGATGCATACAGTCAACGAAGGTGAGTGCACCAAACAAACCCAAAATAACCATTAAACATCTGGCTATGACCTAAAAACAGGTAACCTGCCGTTCTTTCCTGCCTAAGCGAAGTTGCTGCTCCCAGTAACTTCGCCCCGCCACCAAAACCTAACGCACTGAAGACACCCCAACAAACAGAGCCTCCAAAAAGATATGTAAACCTTCCCTATCCAAGTGGACACCATCAGGCCGGAAAAGATAGTGATACCAAGACCTGATCCTCTCATGCGGAACCACCGCACCACCAGCCTCCAGTACCCATTTGGCCACAGCTGAGTTAATTTTTTTCCTGGCCTCATCAATCGCCCTACAGTTCTTAGCTCCTCGCCAACGCAACCTGGGCAGAATAAAATACCATATTAATGTGCAGGAAGTCCACGCCCTCTGAATAAGCCCCAAATCTTCCAAAATAGTACCACGTAACTTCAATTGCGACATCTTCCCCAAATTGTTACCACCTAAGTGAAGTACTAATACACCGGGAAACCCATGACACCTCACGTCCTCTAGCAGGAATGCCTTCAAATCACGTCACCTCATACCTCTCACACCTTCCACCTGATTACCTCAGTGCCATGAAAAACAGGCGCCTCACCAGAGGCAACAATTCTAGCTGCCCAGTAAACAAAGGAGTGACCAACAACTCACACCGTGCACCTATCACCCAGTAACCCTATAGGGAATGGAAGAAGATAAAACATTGGTTAGTATGGATCTGCAAGTTGAGACCATACAGTAACTGTGTAGGAGGATCGGCCAAAAGAAAAAAATTGTTGCGAAGTAAACCACAGGGACATTGGTGACCAGCTTCCAGCCAATATGAAGCAACAAAAATACACAAAGGGGAAAGAGTACAAACAATCGAAGGGGGATGGGGGGATGGTGGTGGGGGGGTTAGGGTTGTCGGGGCACACAGATAAAACTCGACCAGAGTAAAAAACGTAAAACCTGCTGAGGGACGTATAATGGAAGCCAATTAGCCAAATCAGATTCAAGAAAGCCAAATTAAGTCCGTCAGGTCAGGTAAAAAATAATTAAAAAACTCCGGACTCACAGCTGCCAGCAGCAGTAAGTAGATAATCCCCGAGTAGGATGGACAGGGAAAACAAACACCAAGCATAACGACTGAACACGACACACACAACTTAACCTACTGTAAACCTTAACACAAAAGATCAGGCCTAATATAACGCTTATAACAGGTAGACCTCCAACGACCCCAAACTTTGATATCATCGATGGGCAAACCCGCCGCTGCCGCCGACGTGGCCGTGCCTATATGAAAGGAATGAGAGCAAAAGTCGCGAGGGGAAAGGCCAACGCTGGTGAGGCAGCGACGCAGCATCCAACTAAACTGGTATTTAGTTAGAGACGAGCCATCATAATGCAACAACCAAGAACCCTCCGAGGAAGGCCTGACCGAGGCATAATGAACAGCCAGAGACACTGGGCAGACGCTCAAGGAAAATGAGGGACCCAAGGAAACCCATTTCCCCCGAGACATCTGTTCTGTCTTAGACCGACGAATCGACACCACAGTGACCTATCGTCAATCCGCACGTCCGAGCGAAGCAAAATTGCATCCAACCTTTTGGAGGGGGCAACCAGCTCCAAAACCCAAAAAGCACCGTGGCAAGCCATAGAGAAAGCCAAACGAAACAGCAGGGACTCAAAAGCCGAGTCGGCTGTGTTCTCAACCGCACCCAGTATAGCAGGGAGAAGTGATGCATCAAGGGGACGCCTTCTATCTGGGGGAACATGTACCACTCATGCCCAACCTTTCAAGGCTTTCGTAATCAGAAAGCTCTTTGTAAAATCGGGAGCCCCTTTAAGCTTCGCGAAAAAGGAAACGCTGGCCAGGTAACGGGAGGTTACTGCTCTGGATCTCCCAGAGACATAGAGCTGCCAAATAAAAGAAAGCATCTGGTGATGCCCGCTCCTACCTGAAAGCCTCAGCCCCTCGGAGATCGAGACCCACTCCGTCCAAGCCTGACGATACGCCCGAAGTGTACTCGGGGCGATGGAATACTTCACTAACCCCTTTAATCCGGCTCGATCACTTGCCAAAGAGCGGCAGAGAACCCCAACAATATCAGCAAGCAGCACAAGCGCACAAAACTTTTACCATTGGCACCTAGATAGCACATCGGCCACGCCATTATCCACCCCTGGGACATGGTGCGCCCAAAAGAGCACATTGTAGCGCAAGCATTGCAGTGTCAACTGAGCCAAAATGCGCAATACCAAGAATGATTTGGCCCGCTGATTATTGATTGCGTGCACCACGCCCAGATTATCACACCTGAACAGGATGCTGTGATCGCGCAACTGTCTTCCCCAAACTTCCACGGCTACCATGATAGGAAAGAGTTCCAACAGCAAAAGATCTTTAGTCAAACCCCTCTCAAACCAGCACCGTGGCCAAGAAGCAGCGCACCAAGAACCAGCTAGATAACAGCCAAAACCAACAGACCCTGCTGCGTCCATGAATAACTGCAAGCTAAAATTATTGACTGTAGGAGCCAACCAGACCCGAACACCATTAAAGTCGTCCAGAAACGAAGCCCAAATGGCCAAATCCCGCTTTATCTCTCAAGATAATCTAATCAAGTGATGGGACCAACTTTCGACAAAAGAGTCTGCCCATCAAGATGACTCTGCAGGCAAAATTCAACAGGTCCAAAAGCAATTAGGCCTACCGAAGCGTAACCTTACATGCCGCCACACACTGCAGGATGCACTGGCGCAATTTTTCCACTTTATCACGGGGCAGGCTGCAACAGCCCGCCGCAGTGTCTATTTGGATCCCCAAAAAAGACAAACATGACACAGGGCCCTCCGTCGTCTCCGCTGCGATCGGGACGCCAAAATGTGAGAACAAGGCCCGCAAACTAAAAAGGAGCTCTGAGCAACAATCGGAACCTGCAGGTCAACGCAAAGGAAGTAATGGGCGAGACCCCAACCTCCCGACGAAAACTCCACACACCAATGCAAGAAGGAGCTGAAACAGAACACCCCATTGGTAAGCACTTGTCAATGAAATATTTGGTCCCGATTCTGAAGCCCATACACCTAAATGATTTTGGGTGAAGCTGGAGCAGACGAAAAGCCGATTCAACGTTAATCTTAGCCATGATGGCCCCAGGCCCGTAGCCCCGAACGATATCCAGAACATCGTCAAATGACCGGTAGACCACCGAACAATACTCGGGTGGAATGGCGTTGTTAACAGAACGCTCTGATGGGTAAGAAAGATGTTGAATGAGCCTAAACTTACCTGGAGCCTTCTTCGGAACAACGCCCACTGGAGAAATAACCAAATTCTCCAACAGGGGTTGCGAAAAAGGACCCGCCATGCGGCCAAGCTGGATCTCCTTCCCCACCTTGTTGCGTAGTACCTCAGGAAAAGACCGGGCTGACTACAGGTTCCGATAAGAGCCAATGTGAATTTCACCCCGAATTGGTAACCGAAAACCATAACTAAAACCCTCAATAAGGAAACACCCTACATCTTGATCCTCAAACCAAGACAACCATTTAAGCATAGCCCCTAACCGTACTGGGGTAGGAGCCCTACTAAGAGGACGCCACAGTAACGCGCTTGGCAGGCCCGGAATAGCCTGCCTTCGGGGCAGAGTGCCCGCCTCGAAAGCAGTTGGAGGCAGGGTGGGACCCATCGCAATGCAAGCAGAGGTGTCGAAACCGACACCATTGCCCGACGGAACATGTGGAATTATTGAAGGCAAAGCATTTGCCTTTAGCTGGACCAGGCCCTTGTGAATGAGTAGGCGCGCCGCATCACCTCTCCTGAGGAGCTTCCCCATAGGTCTGCGACCTCCTACTCATCTTGCTGCGCCCTGGAAACATCCATCCACACCTCAACATCTTTACAACCAAAGTCTATGACATGCAAACAATCCTGCTTGCATCTAAACTTGTCGTCGTATACCCTCCAGGCAACCTCAGAATACCTGCGCTGCATATCATGAATCATGTGTATATAGCAGATTATGTTAATGTGTTCACTCGGCCAATCCTCCAGATAACAGGCTGCGAAAACGCAGAATCTGGCCAACCAAGCATCATAAGACTGAAAGGCTTCCACTCTAATCCCAATTTTCATTCTAGCGGCCTTAAACTCCTCCTTGGCTTCATCGGTCAAAGTGAACACATACACAGTCTCCTTTTTGAATTTTCTTGCGGCAACTCTCGCGCAGCCTGCACAACACGGCCGTGTAGTCACAATGGACGACACCTTGCAGGTTGCGTCGCTTCCATTACCTGCGGGAAATCTCAGAGGCCCTTTTGTGCTAGGCACCGTGTTGGCGTTTGCCTGCTTCCTACTTCACATATCTGGCCACATATTTGCGGTCCGGCGCTGCGCTACTGACTGAAGATCTGAGCGAAGAAGAAGAGGAAGAGGAGCTGGCCCGAGAGAAAGAAGAGAAAGAAGAGCATGACAGTTCCCTGACAGACTCACCAGACTCCTTAACTGACGCGTCCGGCTGACCGCCCGCAGATGTAGAATAGCCCTCGATGTCCAGCGGCTCACCCGAGTCCTCTTCATGATCTGAAAAACAAGGCAAATCCGGCTCCGGAGCCCCAGAGCCGGGAAACAGGGAAGAAACCGACACAGCAGGCTGCACCCTATTCCTCGGATTGGACCTAAAGGAAGCAACCCCAGAGCTCTGCCCCCTACGGCCAGAACTGCCTGCAGTCGGCGCCATGGCTGACACTAGAGGGGAGAGAGCGTCCGCCATAGAGGAAAAAGCTGCAGACAACTGGGAGGGGTCAAATGCAGAAGGCGAATAACCAGTGGAGGTGCCCGCCCGATGATTCGAGGGCACCCGTGAACCACTACGGCCACGACCCATACAGAATCGTAATCGGCGCACCCAGCCCCCGGGTCATGGCGGTCACGAGGGGAATGGCTGGTCGTGGCAGCAATAGGAGTCACGGGCCTCCCCTCACTAAAATGGGCGCCATCCCACACTGCCCTTGCCAGACCTCACCCGGCTGCCGGAAGCCGCCGCACGCCCGACCTGCGCGCACCCGCGACGAGGCTCTAAGCGGGGCCTGGACTACGGCAGCCGCCTGTCCAAACGCCGCACCCACCCGTCCACCCACCGCTGTCGGCCTCCCCTGCCGCGCTCTGTTCCCCGCTGCAGTGCCAGACGCGGCAGCAGAGGCCGGGAAACCTGCGGCCGTCCGCACACCACGTGGCTGTGAAGGCGAGGACGCTGCAGGGATGGCAGGGGGGGACAGGAGGGGATCGTCCATGGCCGTGGCTAGGCCATCCACGGAAACTGCGATGTACCGGGCCGGGATGCGCGCAGAACACCGGGGGCGCGACAAAGCCATGAATCAGCAGCAGCAGAGGAGCACTGAATATATTTAAATAATACATCCCTAGCCTCACTTCTAAAATTATATATGCATATATTTCATTGTCATTTATTTGATTAGAACCCGTGTCCTGTTACTCTGCTGAAAGCAGACACATTACTAATATAGAGCTATGTGTTCCTGCATGGCATAATATCACAGACAGGAGCACAATGCCAGAGGACTTACCCTGACTCCAAGAACAGGAAAAAGAGGAAGCTCCTCCTCTTCTCACCCCATATCAAGCGACTGGCTTCTACCAACTTACATCCCTATTGGATGGCTAGTCACCTGACTCCCACAAGGACATCCCCAGCCTATGGATGTTTAACCCTCTCCACTCCTGTTTCAGTCATTTCGTTCTTATATGGCGCCACATAGTATCTGCAGACCCTAACAAAGTACAGAAACAAATGGGCAAAACAAGAAAACAGTGTCTTACAGTACAAGTCAATGTAGGACAAGTACAGGGTTTATAAACATTGCTGCATCAGCCGACAGGACACTGAAATAATCAACAGGGGGCAGAAACAGAGGGTTAGGTGCCGTTGTAGGGAGTATGGAGTAGAAGATAGTATAAGTAAGAGACGTAAAAGAACATGAGGGAAGAGGATCCTGCTCGTGAGAGCTTACATTCTAAAGGGGAGGGTCAGACAGACCAGGGTGACACAGATGGGGTAGACAGTGAGCGTGGAAAAGAGGGACAGAGGGTTAGGGTGAGACACGGCTGGGTTTGGTGAAGAAGTGGGTCTTGAGAGCCCATTTGAAGTTTTGTAGAGAGGTGGAGAGTCTGAGGGGGAGAGGTAGGGAATTCCAGAGAAGTGGTGCAGCACGTGAGAAATCTTGGAGGTAGGAGTGGGAGGAAGTAATCTGTAGGCAGGAGAGGCGGCGTGCATTAGCAGAGCGAAGAGGACGGGTGGGAGTGTAAAGGGAGATAAGGTCAGAGATGTAGATGGGAGAGGAGTGAGTGAGTGCTTTGTGAGTGTGAGAAGCTTGAAATGGATTCTGAAAGGGAAGGGGAGCCAGTGAAAGTCTAGTAAGAGAGGAGAGGTGGACGTAGTGCGTTTGGTGAGGAAGATGAGCTGGGCAGCAGCATTGAGGATAGATTGGAGTGGAGAGATATATGTGTCAGGGAGGCCAGTCAGGAGGAGATTACAGTAGTCCAGTCTGGAGATGACCAGTGAGTGGATGAGGGTCTTAGTGGCATCCTGGGTGAGAAAGGCTCTGATCCTGGAGATGTTTTTGAGATGAAACTCACAGGTTTGTGAGAGGTGCTTAATGTGTGCTTGAAGGAGAGGGAGGAGTCAAGGATTACGCCAAGACAGCGCACTTGGGGGCTAGAGGAGATAGTAGTGCCATCAATAGAAGATGAACTTGTGGGAGGTGAGGTTATGCGGGAGGGAGGGAAGATGATCAGCTCAGTCTTAAGGCTAGTACACACTGGCCGATATATCGTCCGCTCTCTTGAACGGCCGATATATCGCGGGTCCGTCGGCCAGTGTGTACGGCCAATACGTCTGTGAACTCTGTTGTTCACAGACGTATCGCGTCTGCCCCGCAGCACAGCCGACGTCCAGTATATCTACCGATATATTGGCGCGTCGCTGTGTGCGTACGGCGGTCAGCCGACCGCCCGTACACATGCCGCCGCGGCCGGCGGTGATTAACAGCTGAACTGGGCGGGCGTGTGTACACGCCCGCCAAGTTCATGACGTCAGTCCCCCACGGATCGGGCAGTGTGTATGCACAGCACACTGCCCTATCCGTCCATAGATATATCTGCAGATCAATTGATCTACAGATATATCTTTCCAGTGTGTACCCACCTTTAGACATGTTAAGTTTAAGAAAGCGCTGGGACATCCAAACAGAGATAGCAGAGAGACAGGTGGAGATACGAGTGAGGAGAGTGGGGGTGAGCTCTGGAGAGGAAAGATAGATTTGAGTAACATCAGCATAGAGATGATATTGGAAGTCAAAAGAGATAATGAGCTCACCTAAAGAGGACGTATATAGAGAGGATAGGAGAGCGCTGATAACAGAACCTTGGGGGTACATTGTTAAATGTTAATACATTTAATGTAACATTAATGTCGTATTCTACATGGAGCATAATCATGGCTGCATTGCACATCCCTATAGGACGGACATGGGTGGTTATTCTGAGTTGTTCGCTCGTTGCTGTTTTTCGCAACGGAGCGATTAGGTGGAAAATGCGCATGCGCATGATACGCAGTGTGCATGCGTTAAGTTATTTAACACAAAACTTTGTAGATTTACACAAGCTCCAGCAACGTTTTTTCAATGCTCGAGTGATCGTAGTGTGATTGACAGGAAGTGGGGGTTTCTGGGCGGCAACATGGCGTTTTCAGGGAGTGTGCTAAAAAACGCAGGCGTGCCAGGTACAAACGCAGGAGTGGCTGGAGAAACTGGGGAGTGGCAGGCCGAACGCAGGGCGTGTTTGTGACGTCAAACCAGGAACTAAACGGACCGAGGTGATCGCAATCTAGGAGTAGGTCTGGAGCTACTCAGAAACTGCAAAGAATTATTTAGTAGCAGTTTTGCTAATCTTTCATTCGCAATTCTGCTAAGCTAAGATACACTCCCAGAGGGCGGCGGCCTAGCGTTTGCAATGCTGCTAAAAGCAGCTAGCGAGCGAACAACTCGGAATGAGGGCCATGGTGAGGATGAGATTCATAGTTTTTATTTTGCACATTTATTTATTTCACCAAGAGATCTTGGGATTGATTATGAAGCACCAGACTGAAAAGCACAGACTCCTCTCTTAAGGACAAGCAGTCTCTGGCTCTCTTAATGCACCTGTACTATTAAATAACTATTTCTGACCTTAAACCGATACGCCTAGCAGGTCCATTCTACTCTGACTACAGCAGAACAAGGTAATATAGAGCATAATGTGGCGCACGCAGGGGGGGTCCTGAGTACCCAGAAACCCCACCCCCTGACTGGCCATTTTTTACTTCATGTGGTGTGGGTTAGTCACATTTTACATGGCGCAATTCGAGGCAAGGTGTATGTGTACACATCTGTATCTATCTATCTATCTATCTATCTATCTATCTATCTATCTATCTATCTATCTATCTATCTATCTATCTCATACAGTATCTATCTATATCTATCTGTCTGTCTGTCTAATACAGTATCTATCTATCTATCTATCTATCTATCTATCTATCTATCTATCTATCTATCTATCTATCTATCTATCTATCTATCACAGTATCTATATCTATCTGTCTGTCTGTCTATCTATCTTATATCTATCTATCTATCTATCTATCTATCTATCTATCTATCTATCTATCTATCTCAAATGTATCTAATATCTGTCTATCTATCTATCTATCTATCTATCTATCTATCTATCTATCTATCTATCTATCTATCTATCTATCTCAAATGTATCTAATATCTATCTATCTATCTATCTATCTATCTATCTATCTATCTATCTATCTATCTATCTATCTATCTATCTACATATAGGCCCTCATTCCGAGTTGTTCGCTCGCAAGGCGATTTTAGCAGTATTGCACACGCTAAGCCGCCGCCTACTGGGAGTGAATCTTAGCATCTTAAAATTGCGAACGATGTATTCGCAATATTGCGATTACACATCTCGTAGCAGTTTCAGAGTAGCTTCAGACTTACTCGGCATCTGCGATCAGTTCAGTGCTTATCGTTCCTGGTTTGACGTCACAAACACACCCAGCGTTCGCCCAGACACTCCTCCGTTTCTCCGGCCACTCCCGCGTTTTTTCTGGAAACGGTAGCGTTTTTTCCCACACGCCCATAAAACGGCCTGTTTCCGCCCAGTAACACCCATTTCCTGTCAATCACACTACGATCGCCTGAGCGAAGAAAAAGCCATGAGTAAAAATACAACTTCATAGCAAATTTACTTGGCGCAGTCGCAGTGCGGACATTGCGCATGCGCACTAAGCGGAAAAACGCTGCGATGCGAAGAAATTTTCAGAGCGAACGACTCGGAATGACCTCCATAATTTTTTACAAATATATGCAGAATTCAGTAAGAAGACCTTTGGATTCCATCTGCATACGTAGATTCATACAGTATATAATGTATCTGTAGCTTTGTGTGTGCGGTTGCTGTAATAGCCCATCAGAGTAATCACTTTTAATCAGATATGAATCATATGATCCCTGAAATCCAGAGATCTATGCTTGGAGACAGCTGGGAGGATTTCTCTGCTCCGTTGCGAGACCTATATTCCCCCAGTCTAATTACACCGGCGCACCTCACGCCGCCAATATATTCTGCCGGATCTGCCGGGACACGATTAGTGAGAAAATGCATTAGTAAAATATGTCATAAAACAGTCAATTTGATTAGTCCTCATCTGCATTACAGCCCGTCCTCGGATTCCACTGAAACATTTTCATTTCTCATTAAACAATATGAGTGGAAAGGGCCCCGAGTACATTTACACCTTCATCCATTTTAATAAAGCTTAGTATAGACCATTATCATAGAAGGGAATATAAATAGTGGCGCTTCAAACGCCGGGCCCCTGGAGTGCGCTGTGCACCTGGGAAATAACACTGTGCAAATAGAATTAGCAGCGGTTGGTACATTAATACAATTTAATAGAAGTATTATTGCCTTATATGTATTCATTAGAGGGGATGATGGATGGACGGAACTAGATAAGCCATAAGTGGTGGATGGAAATTGTTTCTGCAAACGATTAATGAGTTATAGATGTCATTTTATCCAGCATTGTAAATTAGCATGGAGCCTCACACGTACAGAGGCTTTAAAGGAAGATGATTTGTTCAAATGTAACTGGCCCCAAATGAAGGAACACAATGTACCAGCCACAAGGAATGTATAGAACATATTAATTACATGCGCTGATATGAGAAACATTCCATATGCCTCATTTTTGGGCTGTCAGTGCCAAAGTCTATCTAACAGGCAGAAAAACTCAATCAAACACATATATACTGTATAACACCCACAGCCGGCCCTAGGCATAGGCAAATGCCTAGGGCAGGGGTGGGGAACCTCCGGCCCGCATATAAGGCCCGCAAAGCCGTTTGCTCAGGCCCACCCGCTTCTCTCAGTGAGACACGCCGCCGCACAGTCCGGCGGCAGCGTGTCTCAGCTGTCAGAACAGAGAGGAGAGCGCGGCTTTGTCGGGTGGGAGCGGTGGCGTTTAGGACTTGAAACCAGCCGCCGGTTCGTGAGCCAATCAGGAGCCGCGGCTCTGATTGGCTCTCGAACCGGCAGCTGGTTTCAAGTCCTACACGCCGCTGCCCAACATAGCCGCGCTATGTTGGGGTGGGGGTGGGGGGCGGGGGGGCATTTGTATACCTGGCACTGTGAGGGGCATCTGTATACCTGGCACTGTGGGGGCATCTGTATACCTTGCACTGTGGGGACATCTGTATACCTGGCACTTTGAGGGGCATTTGTATACCTGGCACTGTGGGGGCATCTGTATACCTGGCACTGTGGGGACATCTGTATACCTGGCACTGTGGGGGGCATTTGTATACCTGGCACTGTGGGGACATATGTATACCTGGCACTGTGAGAGGCATCTGTATACCTGGCACTGTGGGGGCATCTGTATACCTGGCACTGTGGGGCAATTGTGAATCTGGCACTGCACTATTGGGGGCATATGTGTATCACGTCCCATTTTAACTGCCCACACCCATTTTCTCTAACGTCCTAGTGGATGCTGGGGACTCCGTCAGGACCATGGGGAATAGCGGCTCCGCAGGAGACAGGGCACAAAAGTAAAAGCTTTAGGATCAGGTGGTGTGCACTGGCTCCTCCCCCCATGACCCTCCTCCAAGCCTCAGTTAGATTTTTGTGCCCGGCCGAGAAGGGTGCAATCTAGGTGGCTCTCCTAAAGAGCTGCTTAGAGTAAAAGTTTGTTAGGTTTTTTATTTTCAGTGAGTCCTGCTGGCAACAGGCTCACTGCTACGAGGGACTTAGGGGAGAGAAGTGAACTCACCTGCGTGCAGGATGGATTGGCTTCTTAGGCTACTGGACACCATTAGCTCCAGAGGGAGTCGGAACACAGGTCTCACCCTGGGGTTCGTCCCGGAGCCGCGCCGCCGACCCCCCTTGCAGATGCCGAAAAGTGAAGGTCCAGAAACGGCGGCAGAAGACTCTTCAGTCTTCATAAGGTAGCGCACAGCACTGCAGCTGTGCGCCATTGTTGTCAGCACACTTCATAGCAGCGGTCACTGAGGGTGCAGGGCGCTGGGGGGGGGCGCCCTGGGCAGCAATGATAGTACCTTATTCTGGCTAAAAATACATCACATATAGCCCCTGGGGGCTATATGGATGTTTTTAACCCCTGCCAGGTCTCAGAAAAACGGGAGAAGAAGCCCGCCGAAAAGGGGGCGGGGCCTATTCTCCTCAGCACACAGCGCCATTTTCCCTCACAGAAATGCTGGTGGGAAGGCTCCCAGGCTCTCCCCTGCACTGCACTACAGAAACAGGGTTAAAACAGAGAGGGGGGGCACTGATTTGGCGATATGACTACATATATTAAAATGCTATAAGGGAAAAGCACTTATATAAAGGTTGTCCCTGTATAATTATAGCGTTTTTGGTGTGTGCTGGCAAACTCTCCCTCTGTCTCCCCAAAGGGCTAGTGGGTCCTGTCCTCTATCAGAGCATTCCCTGTGTGTGTGCTGTGTGTCGGTACGTGTGTGTCGACATGTATGAGGACGATGTTGGGAGGCGGAGCAAATTGCCTGTAATGGTGATGTCACTCTCTAGGGAGTCGACACCGGAATAGATGGCTTATTTAAGGAATTACGTGATAATGTCAACACGCTGCAAGTCGGTTGACGACATGAGACGGCCGGCAAACATATTAGTATCTGTCCAGGCGTCTAAAACACCGTCAGGGACGTTATAATGCCCATTTTACCTCAGTCGGTCGACACAGACACAGACACGGACACTGACTCCAGTGTCGACGGTGAAGAAACAAACGTATTTTCCTTTAGGGCCACACGTTACTTGTTAAGGGCAATGAAGGAGGTGTTACATATTTCTGATACTACAAGTACCACAAAAAAGGGTATTATGTGGGGTGTGGAAAAACTACATATAGTTTTTCCTGAATCAGATAAATTAAATGAAGTGTGTGATGAGGCGCGGGGTTCCCCCGATAGAAAATTATTGGCGGTATACCCTTTCCCGCCAGAAGTTAGGGCGCGTTGGGAAACACCCCTTAGGGTGGATAAGGCGCTCACACGCTTATCAAAACAAGTGGCGGTACCGTCTCCAGATACGGCCGCCCTCAAGGAGCCAGCTGATAGGAGGCTGGAAAATATCCTAAAAAGTATATACACACGTACTGGTGTTATACTGCGACCAGCGATCGCCTCAGCCTGGATGTGCAGCGCGGGGGTGGCTTGGTCGGATTCCCTGACTGAAAATATTGATACCCTTGACAGGGACAGTATTTTATTTACTATAGAGCATTTAAAGAATGCATTTCTATATATGCAAGATGCACAGAGGGATATTTGCACTCTGGCATCAAGAGTAAGTGCGATGTCCATATCTGCCAAAAGATGTTTATGGACACGACAGTGGTCAGGTGATGCAGATTCCAAACGGCACAAAGATGTATTGCCGTATAAAGGGGAGGAGTTATTTGGGGTCGGTCCATCGGACCTGGTGGCCACGGCAACTGCTGGGAAATCCACCGTTTTTACCCTAAGTCACATCTATGCAGAAAAAGACACCGTCTTTTCAGCCTCAGTCCTTTCGTCCCCATAAGCATATCTGCCCAGGGATAGAGGAAAGGGAAGAAGACTGCAGCAGGCAGCCCATTCCCAGGAACAGAAGCCTTCCACCGCTTCTGCCAAGTTCTCAGCATGACGCTGGAGCCGTACAGGACCCCTGGATCCTACAAGTAGTATCCCAGGGGTACAGATTGGAAAGTCGAGACGTTTCCCCTCGCAGGTTCCTGAAGTCTGCTTTACCAACGTCTCCCTCCGACAGGGAGGCAGTATTGGAAACAATTCACAAGCTGTATTCCCAGCAGGTGATAATCAAAGTACCCCTCCTACAACAAGGAAAGGGGTATTATTCCACACTATATTGTGGTACTGAAACCAGAAGGCTCGGTGAGACCTATTCTAAATCTGAAATATTTGAACACTTAAAAAGGTTCAAATCAAGATGGAGTCACTCAGAGCAGTGATAGCGAACCAGGTAGAAGGGGACTATATGGTGTCCCGGGACATCAGGGATGCTTACCTCCATGTCCCAATTTGCCCTTCTCACCAAGGGTATCTCAGGTTCGTGGTACAGAACTGTCACTATCAGTTTCAGACGCTGCCGTTTGGATTGTCCACGGCACTCCGGGTCTTTACCAAGGTAATGCCCGAAATGATGATTCTTCTTCGAAGAAAATGGATGACCTCCTGATAAGAGCAAGGTCCAGAGAACAGTTGGAGGTCGGAGTAGCACTATCTCAAGTAGTTCTACGACAGCACGGGTGGATTCTAAATATTCCAAAACCGCAGTTGTTTCCGACGACACGTCTGCTGTTCCTAGGGATGATTCTGGACATAGTCCAGAAAAAGGAGTTTCTCCCGGAGGAGAAAGCCAGGGAGTTATCCGAGCTAGTCAGGAACCTCCTAAAACCAGGAAAAGTGTCAGTGCATCATTGCACAAGAGTCCTGGGAAAAATGGTGGCTTATTACGAAGCGATTCCATTCGGCAGATTCCACGCAAGAACTTTTCAGTGGGATCTGCTGGACAAATGGTCCGGATCGCATCTTCAGATGCATCAGCGGATAACCCTATCTCCAAGGACAAGGGTGTCTCTCCTGTGGTGGTTACAGAGTGCTCATCTTCTAGAGGGCCGCAGATTCGGCATTCAGGATTGGATGCTGGTGACCACGGAGGCCAGCCTGAGAGGCTGGGGAGCAGTCACACAGGGAAAAAATTTCCAGGGAGTGTGATCAAGTCTGGAGACTTTTCTCCACATAAATATACTGGAGCTAAGGGCAATTTATAATGCTCTAAGCTTAGCAAGACCTCTGCTTCAAGGTCAGCCGGTATTGATCCAGTGGGACAACATCACGGCAGTCGCCCACGTAAACAGACAGGGCGGCACAAGAAGCAGGAGGGCAATGGCAAAAACTGCAAGGATTTTTCGCTGGGCGGAAAATCATGTGATAGCACTGTCAGCAGTGTTCATTCCGGGAGTGGACAACTGGGAAGCAGACTTCCTCAGCAGGCACGACCTCCACCCGGGAGAGTGGGGACTTCATCGGGAAGTTTTCCACATGATTGTGAACCGTTGGGAAAGACCAAAGGTGTACATGATGGCGTCCCGCCTGAACAAAAAACTGGACAGGTATTGCGCCAGGTCAAGAGACTTTCAGGCAATAGCTGTGGACGTTCTGGTAACACCGTGGGCGTACCAGTCGGTGTATGTGTTTCCTCCTCTGCTTCTCATACCCAAGGTATTGAGAATTATAAGACGTAGAGGAGTAAGAACTATACTCGTGGCTCCGGATTGGCCAAGAAGGACTTGGTACCCGGAACTTCAAGAGATACTCACAGAGGACTCATGACCTCTGCCGCTAAGAAGGGACTTGCTTCAGCACGTACCATGTCTGTTCCAAGACTTACCGCGGCTGCGTTTGACGGCATGGCGGTTGAACGCCGGATCCTAAGGGAAAAAGGCATTCCGGAAGAGGTCATTCCTACCCTGGTCAAAGCCAGGAAGGACGTGACCGCACAACATTATCACCACATGTGGCGAAAATATGTTGCGTGGTGTGAGGCCAGGAAAGCTCCACGAAGAAATTTCAACTTGGTCGATTCCTGCATTTCCTGCAAACAGGAGTGTCTATGGGCCTCAGATTGGGGTCCATTAAGGTTCAAATTTCGGCCCTGTCGATTTTCTTCCAGAAAGAATTGGCTTCAGTTCCTGAAGTCCAGAAGTTTGTCAAGGGAGTACTGCATATACAACCCCCTTTTGTGCCTCCAGTGGCACTGTGGGATCTCAACGTAGTGCTGGGATTCCTCAAATCACATTGGTTTAAACCGCTCAAATCTGTGGATTTGAAATATCTCACATGGAAAGTGACCATGATGTTGGCCCTGGCCTCGGCCAGGCGAGTGTCAGCATTGGCGGCTTTGTCTCACAAAAGCCCATATCTGATTGTCCATTCGGACAGGGCAGAGCTGCGGACTCGTCCCCAGTTTCTCCCTAAGGTGGGGTCAGCGTTTCACCTGAACCAGCTTATTGTGGTACCTGCGGCTACTAGGGACTTGGAGGACTCCAAGTTGCTAGATGTTGTCAGGGCCCTGAAAATATCGGTTCCAGGACGGCTGGAGTCAGGAAAACTGACTTGCTGTTATCCTGTAGGCACCCAAAAAACTGGGTGCTCTTGCTTCTAAGCAGACGATTGCTAGTTGGATGTGTAGTACAATTCAGCTTGCACATTCTGTGGCAGGCCTGCCACAGCCAAAATATGTAAATGCCCATTCCACAAGGAAGGTGGGCTCATCCTGGGCGGCTGCCTGAGGGGTCTCGGCTTTACAACTCTGCCGAGCAGCTACGTGGTCGGGGGGAGAACACGTTTGTAAAATTCTACAAATTTGATACCCTGGCTAAAGAGGACCTGGAGTTCTCTCATTCGGTGCTGCAGAGTCATCCGCACTCTCCTGCCCGTTTGGGAGCTTTGGTATAATCCCCATGGTCCTGACGGAGTCCCCAGCATCCACTAGGACGTTAGAGAAAATAAGATTTTACTTACCGATAATTCTATTTCTCGTAGTCCGTAGTGGATGCTGGGCGCCCATCCCAAGTGCGGATTATCTGCAATACTTGTACATAGTTATTGGTACAAAAAATCGGGTTATTATTGTTGTGAGCCATCTTTTCAGAGGCTCCGCTGTTATCATGCTGTTAACTGGGTTCAGATCACAGGTTGTACGGTGTGATTGGTGTGGCTGGTATGAGTCTTACCCGGGATTCAAAATCCTTCCTTATTGTGTACGCTCGTCCGGGCACAGTATCCTAACTGAGGCTTGGAGGAGGGTCATAGGGGGAGGAGCCAGTGCACACCACCTGATCCTAAAGCTTTTACTTTTGTGCCCTGTCTCCTGCGGAGCCGCTATTCCCCATGGTCCTGACGGAGTCCCCAGCATCCACTACGGACTACGAGAAATAGATTTATCGGTAAGTAAAATCTTATTTTTTTTGGCACCTCTAAGTGGCAGACCTACTGGGGGGCAGGGTAATTTTTTAAGTTGAGAATTTTTGTATGGCCCCCGAAGGATTTTATAAATATCCAAATGGCTCTCAGTAGAAAAAAGGTTCCCCACCCCTGGCCTAGGGCATCTGGTATGCCTAGGGGCACAATCAGTTTCTGCTGATTAAAATGATATGCGGCATGCCTATATTCTGTGTGTGACTGCGGCTGTATCTGCATACGGAATGCTACGTTACAGTGTATTCCTGGAAATCAGCCACAGTCGCACATAGAATATAGGCATGCCACATATCATTTAATCAGCAGAAGCTGCTTTCAGGGGTGTATTTAGGGATCCGAGCACCCCTGGCAAAGTAAAGAACTGGTGCCCCCCCCCATATTTGAAATAGGGAAGGCACGTGTGCCAAAAAAAGGGACGTGGCCACTCAATAGTACCCCAATTCAAATTACACCACATTAGTGTGCCTTACTCACATTACACAGCACAGTAATGTACATTATTCATGTTATGCTACACAGTAGTACCAGGGGCATCTCTAGAGAGGAGGGGACCCATGTGCAGACTCCGTGTGGAGGCCGCCTCCTCTCCCGTAGCCGTCACCGCTGCTGCTAGCGCTCTGAGCGCTGTAGACTCTGGCACAGTGCCAGAGTCTCTAGCGGTCAGTGCGCTAGCAGCGGCGCGACGGCTACGGGAGAGGAGGGGGCCCACACACGGTCAGCGATGGACTCTGGAAAGGTAGGTATAGGGACCAATGGATGCAGTGTGTGTGGTGTGGGCCCCCTCTGAACCCAGGTGCACGTGTGCACCGCACAAACTGCACCCATTATAGATACGCCACTGAGTACTCCCCTTATGCACATTATGCCAAACAGTAGTGCCCATATATATGGGAAGGCATGCACACTCCTGGGAAAGTGGGCGTGGCCTCACAATTTTATATTATGATATCAAACTATAAATTTATAAATCGCACCCCCTACACATGCACACACACAATTAGCAGCCTTACACACAATACCCACAGTAGTTCTCCTTACACATAATGTCCCGAATATAGTGTCAGATGCACATAATGTCCCCCAGTATAGTGCCAGTTACACATAATGACCCCAGTAGTGCAGGGCCAGATACACATAATGCCTCCGAGTATAGTGCCAAATACACATACACGTATGCCCCCCACACTGCCAGATACACATATGCTCCCACACTGCCAGATACACGTATGCCCCCACGTATGCGCCGGGGTCCAGCACCGCACCACAATACAGACAAGAAACTCTACATTCTGTAAACTACACCTCCCAGCAGCCACTGCTGCATGCTGTGATAGTTACTGGACATCCATGCTGGTGAGGAACTACATGGGGATGGGGGGATAGCTGCTGCCTCTAAAAGTGAATCTACAGTACTTACTGCCCGCAGGTGGCACCTCTAGATGGCGCCCCTCCTCAACCCCGGGCGAGTGCCCTCCTGGCCAATAGGAAGATACACTCCTGGCTGCTTGTGCAACCTAGCCACATAGCAATCTCATAAAAAAGGTGCCCGACGTTAGCAGAGCTGCCAGCTGACTCATGCCAGGCATCTCCTGCTGCATGGCGTATTGAGGCAAGATGTATGTTGACATTATGTGTATAAGGGCCTTAATAAAGATTGGCATAATATGTAAGACGCATTATGTTTATAAGGACATTAATAATGTGTGTCATATGTGTAAGGGGCATTACTGTGTGGTATTATGGGTATAAATGCATTACTATTGTGTGGCATTATGTGTATAAAGTGTTCTACTGTGTGGCTTAACGTATAGAAAAAGCACTACTGTGTGGTCGAATGGGAATAAAGAGCAATATGGTGTGGTGTAATGTGAATAAGGGGCAAAGCAGTGTGATGTATTGTGAATGAGGGGCACTGCTGTGAGGAGTAACGTATATAAGGTAAAGTGGTACTACTGTGTGATGTAACGCGAATAAGGGACACTATCGCATGATAAAATGTGAATAAAGTTGCACTACTCTGTGGCATAATTTGAATTGGGGGTACTATTGTGTGGCCATGCCCCTTCCCAAAAGAACACGCCCCTTTTTGGGATGTGTACCAAATGTACGCACTGTTCCTATTTAAAATATAGGGTGTAGGAACACAAATATGAGGACTGCTATGGGTGAGGGGTGATGGTGCTGGGAAAGGGGCCCAGGGTCAGAGCCGGAACTACAGGTGGTGCTAGGGGTCACAAGCCTAAATCTTTCCTAGGGCCATAAAAGCACCCCACGGCAATACGCCCAATATGCTATAGTCTAGCTACATTGATCTAGCGATTGGTAAAACATTCTAGCAATGTATAATATATATATATATATATATATTTATATATATATATATGTGTGTGTGTGTATATAAATATATATCTATATATATATATATACACACACACACATGTATGTATATATTTATAAAATTATTATGTGCAGTAGCTTATTCTATAGGGGATAAGAGCCAGTTTTGCTGGTTACAGTGATATAGGTGTGAGGAGTTATGAAATAAGTGAAGAGGGGTTTGATATAATAAGTGAGGAGGGGTTTGATATAATTAATTTATTACTAATCTTTCTGTTGTGCTCCCATTCAGTGAACTCCTTGGACCATTTTAGGGTCAGATTATTACATACGTGCCTACAATACAAGGAAAAAGTGCATAGGAGCGTGATAACGCGTTTCGCATCTTCATGCCCCAGTTGCCGGCTGTGAGGTTTCGCAATTCATGGCATAGTGCAGTAGGATGTGGAACAATGATTGCACGATTGGCAGCTAATACCCCCTTCACAACGCACAAATAACCCGGTATCGACACAGCATATTGCCGTGTCGACACGGGTCAGTGTGCGATGTGAAAGCACTTTCTGAGAATAAGCGGTTCGCCTGACCCGGTAATTCAACCCGGTATAAAAGAAGGATTATACCCAGGTTGAATACCGGGTCAGGTGCAGTGTGAATGGGAGCCGCGTCGATGCGACACGGTTCCCATTCACAGCATAGGGAGAGGCGGCGCAGGAGATGAGCTCCTCTCCCAGCGCCGCCTCCACCCCCGCCCCTGCTGCTGCTGCGCCCCCCCGCTGCTATGGCAACCGACCCGGTATATTGCCGGGTCGGAAAGCCAGCAGAGGGGAGCAAATGCCGGATCCTACCCGGTAAGGACACGTTTCTTTTACCGGGTGGGATCCGGCATTTGCGATGTGAAAGCGGTATAATTTGGATATCAAGGCCCCACCTACTTCTGGTGGAATTCAGGAGGGTGTCCTGCTCTCCCAGGAGTCTGGGGAGAATTCCACAAGATTCAGGGGTCACCCGGACATTGTGGGACAGTATGGATGGTTATACAAGCCATGCTATGCTTCTACCCCAGCCAATTTATATAGTATAGCAACCAAACAAAACCACTAGGCAGTGCATCTCCCTGATTACAGAAGAATGTTACTTTCATGTTTTTTCTCAAGGAAAAATAGATAGTACCCTACCTGCCTAGACCCCCATAATGATATGACCACACCCCCATTGGGATGTGGCCATGCCCCTTGTCCTGAGCGACAAAGCATTTTCATTGCACAATCCCGATTTTGGTACTCTACCTGACCTTGGGGGTTATTCAGAAAGTAATAAACCCCCTTGTCCTAAATGTCTGTAATGTGATCCAAAATAACACTACAAAATTCAAAGTTTATTATTTTTTATTTTACTAAAAGCTAGTGAGATTTTTGCATTTACCCCCAAAATTACAATTTTAGCCATCAGAATTTGGCCTAAAATGTTCTCAGGACCGACTCTGGTCGTAGACCGTACATTCCATGGGATGTGAATCTACGTATACAGGGCAGAATGGCGCTCAGGGAGGCAGCGGAGCAAATGCACAGCACAGAGATGTTCTCATCGGAACGTCGCACCGTCTTGGCCCGTTCTGTCAAGAATCTCATTTGTAGGAAGTTTCAACACAATTTCACTCATCTCTTTTGTTTACTTAATGCATAATGGCGCTCTGCAGATTGAATTTAATCATACATTAATGATAATAAGTTATCTTACCTTTAAACAGTCAAATAGAATGAATTACTGTATTAAACTGAACAAACAAAAAATAGGCTATATAATATGTAGATTACTGCTGCCCCCTGCTGTGATTCTGGAGAATTGCCGGAAATTCACATTATCACTGTTTTTATATATATATATATATATATATATATATATATATATATACCATTGCGTCACAGTATATGTTGGAGAGTAGGTAGGGAAAGCCATCTCTTTGGGTATTTGGTGGCATGTTTTACTGAGTAGTCGGCTAGGGTACATGGGAGAAATGTATCAAAATCCCTAAGGAGCGCAGAAGTGGAAAAGTGGAGAAGTTGCCCATAGCAACTAATCATTCTACCTATCATTTTATAGAATGTACTTGATAAATACTAGTTAAATGCTGATTGGTTGGCTATGGGCAACACCTCCAATTGTCCACTGATAGTGTAGGGGGTGTACACGCCCACACCGTACTGACAACACCCAACCAGCACTGGCTACACCTACCCATTACTGGTCACACCTCCTCCACTTCTCAGTGTAACCCCTTAAACGTGTTCAGCCCCTGGCACATGTGACCCTTATTACGGCCCTGGATGATATCCGTGTTCACACTTGTCACACCCAGTGTAAAATGATATAATAGTTGTCTTTATAAGATACACTATAAGGCAGGGATGGGGAAACGGCCCTCCAGCTGATGTTGAAGTACACATACCAGCACGCTCTGCAACAGTTTTACCATGGGCAAATAGCAATACTGTAGCAGGGCATGCTAGGATGTGTAGTTCAACAACAGCTGGAGGGTCAAAGGTTCCCCATCCCTGCTATAAGGGAAACTCTCTAGCTAAATAAGGGGTTCCTGATCAGTGGAGACACCGGGTCTGTGATACCCTGTGCGGCCAATAGTACCGCTGTGTGTGCCGAAGGGATATGGCCCCGGATAAAGGGGCGTGAGTACCTCACTGCCGTCATGGAGGTAATATCCATGTTTGAGCACAAATGGTTTAATCCAGGCATGTCCAAACTGAGGCCCTCCAGCTGTTCTGAAACTACATATCCCAGAATGCCCTGACACAGTTTTTCTGTCAGAGAATGCTAAAGCTGTGTCAGGGCATGCTGGGATGTGTAGTTTCTCAACAGCTGGAGAGCCGCAGTTTGGACATGCCTGGTTTAATCAGAATAACTGAGGCATAGATGAAATCACCTGTGCTCAGGTATGGTTAATCTTAAGACCAGGACTGTTAGTGTGCCTTGAGGACCGTGGTTGGGAAACACTGCTCTAACTGAATAGCAAATCCAGGCTGCAAAAAAACCCTGTGCCATGTTTTTTTTTTTTAAATTTCACGCCCTCAGTTGAATTCCCCCCCACTGTATAGCACTTGCAACCAGCTGTGCATCAGCCCCAGAATGCTTCCATTCATTTTCCCTGATTTAGGACCCCAGTAATTCCAGGGCAAGAAGCTTCAAGGTTTCTTATAGGCCCTACACACTGGCCGATTTGTTTGAAAGATATGAACGATCTCCTTCATAAATGAATGAGAACTCATTCATATCTTTCAGTGTGGAGGCACCAGTGATGAACGATGCGCGGCCCCGCGTTCGTTCATCGCTGGTCCACCGTCGGCTGTGCATGCAGGCCAATATGGACGATCTCGTCCATACTTGCCTGCACTTCAATGCAGCTGCGTGACGGGGGGAGTGAAGAAACTTCACTCCCCCCGTCACTGCCCCCCCGCCGCCGGGTCGCTCGTCGGCCGTATCCGCCGTCGGGCAGCTCGGCAGCGGATCGGCCAGTGTGTAGGGCCCATTAGTCAATACATTTCCCATTTAGCGACAGCCAGCCATGCAGAGACACACATGTGTGCAGAAGACTATCATGTACAGATGAGTCCACGGTTATCTTGACAAGTTTGCTGCGCCTAGGCACAACATGGTTTATTAACATAAACCCTTCATCTATTGTTCTCAGCTGCAATACAATACAGAGAACAATACAGCAGGGGATTAAGTCCGACTGCCCTGTCTCAGTTAATCCTATTAAAGGTCAAGATAAATGTGGACCCATCTGTATCAAGCCATGGAGAGAGATAAAGTGCGGGAGTTGCCCAAAGCACCCAATCAAATTCTGTCATATATGTAGCACAGGCTTTTAAAACGACAGACAGATGCTGATTGGTCTGTTTGGGAGGTATATCATGACAGCTTGTTACGCAGTGCTGTGTAGAGAACTTCACTGAAAATACAGAACACTTGAACAAACATTGGAATATATTATGTTCAGCCAACCTTATACAGTATTACGCATTATTTCTGGGGTTTTCTTGCAAACTAAGTCCAAATGCTCAATGCCACCTCTATCATAATCCAAAGCACATTTGTTCTACACGAGGATATTGTAATTTTAAGCCAAATGCAATAAGTTGATGCCGCACTTCTCCGTTTTCCATCGTTACGCGCCGGGCAGAGGTTCCTGAGAGAGGAGGACACACTGTAACACGATGCAACGTATAGACTGACGCAGGCTACAGTCACAGCAACCTCTGTTATTCGGCTTCTCTCAGGAGTTTATCATCACGCCTGGGAGCCATATCTTTCATCTTCTCCCACACCCCAAATCCTTAAGCGAAATACAATGATTCAGTCTAGCCATGGCGTCAGCCCGTTCCTTCCGGCCGCATTGTGCCATATCTGTGAGGGTCTCCCAGGGGAGAATTACTAATCCACAGGCCATAGGAAGAGCTATGGTGGGGGCGGCAAATAGACTCTCTTTAATGAAACATCAAATGCAAATCAAAATCTCAGATTTCTTCAGTGTACGATATCATCTCACTCCTGCTAGATCCTGTTTCCTGTGATAAAAGGAAGATCAATTATATATATATATGCATGTATAGCGCATCCAGAAAGTATTCACAGCGCTTTTTCCACATTTTGTTATGTTACAGCCTTATTCCAAAACGGAATAAATTCATTGTTTTCCCTTAAAATTCTACACACAATACCCCATAATGACAACGTGGAAAAAAAGTTTTTTTGAGATTTTTGCAAATTTATTAAAAATAAAAAAGCTAAGAAATCACATGTACATAAGTATTCACAGCCTTTGCCATGAAGATCAGAATTGAGCTCAGGTGCATCCTGTTTCCACTGATCATCCTTGAGATGTTCCTACAGCTTAATTGGAGTCCACCTGTGGTAAATTCAGTTGATTGGACATGATTTGGAAAGGCAGACAGCTGTCTATACAAGGTCCCACTCTTGACAGTGCATGTCTGAGCACAAACCAAGCATGAAGTCAAAGGAATTGTCTGTAGACCTCCGAGACAGGATTGTCTCAAGGCACAAATCTGGGGAAGGCTACAGAAAAATATCTGCTGCTTTTTAAAGTCCCAGTGAGCACAGTGACCTCCATCATCCGTAAATGGAAGAAGTTTGGAACCACCAGGACTCTTCATAGAGCTGGCCAGCCGTCTAAACTGAGCGGGGAGAAGGGCCATAGTCAGGGAGGTGACCAAGAACCCGATGGTCACTCTGTCAGAGCTACAGCATTCCACTGTGGAGAGAGGAGAACCTTCCAGAAGGACAACCATCTCTGCAGCAATCCACCTGTAAGCCACGCCTTAGTAAAAAGCACATGGCAACCTGCGTAGAGTTTGTCAAAATTCACCTGAAGGACTCTCAGACCATGAGAAACAAAATTCTCTGGTCTGATGAGACAAAGATTGAACTCTTTGGCGTGAATGCCAGACGTCATGTTTAGAGGAAACTAGGCACTGCTCATCACCAGACCAATACCATCCCCACAGTGAAGCATGGTGGTGGCAGCATCATGCTGTGGGGATGTTTATCAGCGGCAGGAACTGGGAGACTAGTCAAGATAAAGGGAGAGATTAATGCAGCAATGTACAGAGACATCCTGGATGAAAACCTGCTCCAGAGTGCTCTTGACCTCAGACTGGGGCGACGGTTCATCTTTCAGCAGGACAACGACCCTAAGCACACAGCCAAGATATCAAAGGAGTGGCTTCAGGACAACTCGGTGAATGTCCTTGAGTGGCCCAGCCAGAGCCCAGACTTGAATCCGATTGACCATCTCTGGAGAGATCTGAAAATGGCTGTGCACCGACGCTTTCCATCCAACCTGATGGAGCTTGAGAGGTGCTGCAAAGAGGAATGGGCGAAACTGCCCAAAGATCGGTGTGCCAAGCTTGTGGCATTATATTCAAAAAGACTGGAGGCTGTAATTGCTGCTAAAGGTGCATCAACAAAGTATTGAGCAAAGGCTGTGAATACTTATCTACATGTGATTTCTTGTTTTTTTATTTTTAATAAATTAGCAAAAATCTCAAAAAAACTTTTTTTATGTTGTAATTACGGGGTATTGTGTGTAGAATTTTGAGGGGAAAAATGAATTTATTCCAGTTTGGAATAAGGCTGTGACATAACAAAATGTGGAAAAAGTGAAGCGCTGTGAATGCTTTCCGGATGCACTGTATATATATATATATGTATATATATATATATATATATATATATATATATATACACACACACACACACACTGCTCAAAAAAATAAAGGGAACACTAAAATAACACATCCTAGATTTGAATTAATGAAATATTCTTATAAAATACTTTGTTCTTTACATAGTTGAATGTGCTGACAACAAAATCACACAAAAATTATCAATGGAAATCAAATTTATTAACCCATGGAGGTCTGGATTTGGAGTCACACTCAAAATTAAAGTGGAAAAACACACTACAGGCTGATCCAACTTTGATGTAATGTCCTTAAAACAAGTCAAAATGAGGCTCAGTAGTGTGTAGTAGTGCCTGTATGACCTCCCTACAACGCATGGGCATGCTCCTGATGAGGTGGCAGATGGTCTCCTGAGGGATCTCCTCCCAGACCTGGACTAAAGCATCCGCCAACTCCTGGACAGTCTGTGGTGCAACGTGGCGTTGGTGGATGGAGCGAGACATGATGTCCCAGATGTGCTCAATTGGATTCAGGTCTGGGGAACGGGCGGGCCAGTCCATAGCATCAATGCCTTCGTCTTGCAGGAACTGCTGACACACTCCAGCCACATGAGGTCTAGCATTGTCTTGCATTAGGAGGAACCCAGGGCCAACCGCACCAGCATATGGTCTCACAAGGGGTCTGAGGATCTCATCTCGGTACCTAATGGCAGTCAGGCTACCTCTGGCGAGCACATGGAGGGTTGTGCGGCCCCCCAAAGAAATGCCACCCCACACCATTTGCCAATCTTGGTGTTCTCTGGTAAATGCCAAACTTCCTGCACGGTGTTGGGCTGTAAGCACAACCCCCACCTTTGGACGTCGGGCCCTCATACCACCCTCATGGAGTCTGTTTCTGATTGTTTGAGTAGACTAGACACATGCACATTTGTGGCTTGCTGGAGGTCATTTTGCAGGGCTCTGGCAGTGCGGAGGTAGCGGTCCTGCTGCTGGGTTGTTGCCCTCCTACGGCCTCCTCCTTGTCTCCTGATGTACTGTCTGTCTCCTGGTAGCGCCTCCATGCTCTGGACACTACGCTGACAGACACAGCAAACCTTCTTGCCACAGCTCGCATTGATGTGCCATCCTGGATGAGCTGCACTACCTGAGCCACTTGTGTGGGTTGTAGACTCCGTCTCATGCTACCACTAGAGTGAAAGCACCGCCAGCTTTCAAAAGTGACCAAAACATCAGGCAGAAAGCATAGGAGCTGAGAAGTGGTCTGTGGTCACCACCTGCAGAACAACTCCTTTATTGGGGGTGTCTTGCTAATTGCCTATAATTCCCACCTGTTGTCTATTCCATTTGCACAACAGCATGTGAAATTGATTGTCAATCAGTGTTGCTTCCTAAGTGGACAGTTTGATTTCACAGAAGTGTGATTGACTTGGAGTTACATTGTGTTGTTTAAGTGTTCCCTTTATTTTTTTGAGCAGTGTATCTATCTATCTATCTATCTATCTATCTATCTATCTATCTATCTATCTATCTATCTATCTATCTATCTATCTATCTATCTATCTATATGTGTGTGTATACTGTAATGCATGCTTTGTATAAGTATTACTAATACACCAATGAGCCATTATGTAAAATAATAATGTAAAACGCTGCATTTCAATGGTATTTTCCTAATAATGAGATGCAGTTACACACATTGGTGCCAAGGGGGAGGGGGGGGGGGAAGGGGGGGGGGAGGATGGCGGCAGAGGGTGGATACTAATTACCCGGGTTTGTTGAAGGGGCCTGGGTCTGTGCAGTCGCTCCCCCTGTTCAGGTTGGTGCCACTCTGTGGCGCACAAATACCTTGTAGTATTTTTTTATGTTTTGTTTAAAAGGGGGTGTGGTCACACCTTTGTGGTGAGGCCACGCCCCCTGTCATTACCAGGGCCCGGGCAATCTCTCTACGTCCCTGACTGCTATGTATTACTATACCGATTTCCCTTGGACAGACATCAGACCGCGCTACCGTACAAATGAGAGAAAAAGGGGTGAGGGAATGTGATCAAAGGCGCCCAAAATTTAGGAGGAAAGTTTGGTAAAGATGTAAGTCATAAACAATAAACAGTAAATGTTACATAAAATGGAAATGGTGGATGCAACAATACTTGTGAATTCTTCTAGATGTTCTCAATCAGCTGTCCGTCTATGATTTAAATCCTCAGACAATCCTCAGTTGATATGTGAAAACAAAAATGTAGAACAAAAACCAATGTGTAGTATAATTGTTGAAATGTCTTAATAAAGGTGTCCAGAAAATGAAACTCTGGTGAATGAGGGGCTTGATAGTAGAAAGGATAGATTCTCGCCACCACCAATATTCTCAGGGTTCAAGACGTACCGAAACTCACATAATGTATAGTAAGAATAAACATATAACGGTATCTTTGTATGATTTTAGGTACAGCGTACCTCACTCACATGTCCAGCAGGTGTTCTCCACATATAAAGGTATCTTTAGCGGTCTTTAATAATGGTCCAAAGCGGTGAATTTTTGTAAAAGAAAAAGTTTTTATTTGACATAAGTCAAAAAGAGTAAAAAAGTACAGGTAATTACAATTTGACCTTATTCGTCGGGCAGAAGAATGGGGGTATCGGGAGATAAGATTGAAAGAAATCTCCAAATACTAGAAGGTGGTCCGGAATCCCCTCTGTATGCAAAGACCCCCAAAAAAATACCTTAAGATGGTCAAAAAACCTGTTTAAAAATGTGAATCCACGCTCAGCGCTACCGTACAGTATGTCGCAACCTCATTCACGTTGCGGCTCTGTGAAGAGCACGTTCTCACCGTGCAATGATTGGTTTGCAGTGTCGGGCTGGGGCATGAAGGGCCCACCAGGGGGAATGCAGTGGTAGAGCAGAAGCCCATGTTTAGGGGTGTGGCCAGTCTCCAGAGAGGGTGTAGCCAGCAGCCACATTGGTTTGCCTAACCGTTAGAGAGTGCATGGGCTGGGTCCATGGTTAAATATACGACATACAGTATATAGTAAATACTGCTAGTACCTGAATGATAATGTACCAGGTTAATAACAGCAATGCACTGTACAAAATACACTACAGTCCTGTGCAGCATAATCTGATGTATAAATCAAGTGCACAGCTTAGAACCTTATCCCTAGAGGAAGAGGCAGCCCCCCCTCAGGCAGTAGGGCCCACCCAGGGTTTTCCCTGTACTCCCTGTGGGCCAGTCCAACCGGTTGGTTTGGATTTTTAGGCCATGGATTGCCTGCCTGTATGGTAGAGCAATTTTTCAAAGCTGCACTACAGGTCCCAGCAGACAGTTGATTCCGTTGCACACTGGAGCTTGTAGTTCTACAAACACCAGCATACCCTAATACTGTAGTAAGGTGGCCAGGACATGCTGGGATGAGTAGTGCACCACTTAAAAATGCTTACAATTAACATTTACTTTATTATATTTTAAATACCCACGCCGACAAACGCCAGTGTTGTGGGAAGAGCCCTAGTGCTTCCAATCATGGGTCTGGTTTGTCCGAGGTGAAGGGTCAGTCACATCCTGCATTATGCTATTAGTACATAGCAACAGACCATACTTCAGTTTCCACATAATTTTATGGAAAAACTAAATAAATACTCCGCTTAGTCGTTTTCATAGCACAAGATGCAGAAATACAATAAAAATAAAAATTTCCAACTTACAGTATCTCATGGGAACTCTGGGCAGGAAAATAAACTGCGACAAAACTTTGCTGTCCAAGCCGAGCGCGCTGGGGAAAGAGTTTCCGAGGCAACTTCAGACGTCCCTGCCGTCGCTGCTCCCTCCACTAATTCACATGTCGGGAAGTGTCGGCAGCTAACTCCCAGCTTCAATCACTGTTCCAATGATCTGCAGGACACCTCAGAGAAAGAGTGTAAGGCTCTCCGAGGTACTTGATGGGATACGGCTTCCAGCAGTAATATATTTCTTTTTATTCTGCTATCACACGGAACTGGGGTCTGAAATTAGTTTTCGCCTTTGATGCACTGAGAATGGAACCTTGACATCACTACATATTAGATTTGTCACTTTATGTAACTTTACCTGGCAAAAGGAATTCACTTGTGATTTAACTCCTTCCTGGCTCGCTGCTCTGGTAGTCACACAGCTCACAAGACAAGGCTGTGATTATATATAATTGTGAAACCCTACAGATGCTGTGATAACTTACTTGGGTACCCGATTGCAATATGTCTCACCCCTTTCCCTGGGTCGCCACTACTCCGGCTATGGCATCCACGACCAGCAGGGCCCCCGAATACACGGTTGCTTAGCACAAAGTACCTGATGGAGAGAAAACACAAGGACCACAGGTGCAGTGCCATCAAGGCCCATTCTAGACCTTGTTGTGCCCAGGGTGAAAGTTTCCTTTCGCGCCCCCCCCCCCCCCCAATAGACAAAACAGGGTTAGTGCGCGTCGTAGGCGCGTGGCAAAAAATAGGGGTGCGGCTTCATAGGGAAGGGGCGTGGCCACATTTATGACCCCTGTAGTTGTGCCCCCTGTAGCTATGCCCCCAGTAGATTTGCCCCCTGTAGCTGTGCCCTCAGTAGTTGTGCCCCTGTAGTTTTGCCCTCAGTAGCTGTGCCCTCAGTAGTTGTGCCCCCTGTAGTTTTGCCCTCAGTAGCTGTGCCCACTGTAGCTGTGCCCCCAGTAGCTGTGCCCTCGGTAGTTGTGCCCCCAATAGTTTTGCCCCCTGTAGCTGTGCCCTCAGTAGTTGTGCCCCTGTAGTTATGCCCCCTGTAGCTGTGCCCTCAGTAGTTGTGCCCCTGTAGTTATGCCCCTAGTTGCGGCACTTGCACACAAAAAAATACTCACCAGCCCCGCTCCTGCTTCCCGACCGCTGCTGCTGTCCTCCATCTCCGGCCGCCGCTCCTCAGATCTATGGGAGAGACGTTTTGACGTCTCTCCCATAGTGCCGCACAGTGCACAGACACTAGAGGTCAATTATGATCTCTAGGGTCTGTGGCCATTCCCACAATGCCGTGTGGTGCGCGATGACGTCAAGCGCATCACGTGGCACCAGTGGGAGGGTCGGGCGGCGGTAGCACCCCCAGGACAGCGGCGCCCCGAGCAAATAGCCTGCTTGAGTGCAATAAAGAAATGTTGGGCACCAGACCATTCCGTGATGCAAGAACAAAAAAACTTTATTTACACTCCTCCAAATCCCCCAGCACAGTAACGGTTACAAGCTCTACTTCGCCACCTTCCTCCAGCACAGTACTTACAGCACTACACTCTGAGCTTAACGGATTAGATATAGGGCCTGATTGCTGCTGTGCGTTTTCGCACAGCGGGCAATCAGGAACTAACTGCACATGTGTATGCACCGCAATGCGCACGGGTGTGGTATGGAAGGTCGATAGTAACTAGGTCGACAGTGTCTAGGTCGACCACTATTGTTCGACAGTAACTAGGTCGACAGGTTCTCTAGGTCGACCGGGCCTTTAGGTCGACATGGTCTAGGTCGACAGGTGAAAAGGTCGACATGAGTTTTTTATGTTTTTTTGGTGTCGTTTTCTTCGTAGAGTGACCGGGAACCCCAATTAGTGCACCATGTCCCCTCACATAGCTCACTTCGCTCGCCATGCTTCGGGCAAGGTGCCTCGCTCCACTACCGCTGCGCTCGGCACAGATTACCGTTCCAATCGTAGTCCACGTGGATCGATAAGTATGAAAAGGTTAAAAAAAAGAAAAAAATCGTGAAAAACTCATGTCGACCTTTTGGCCTGTCGACCTAGAACATGCCGACCTAGAAACCCTGTCAACCTAGTTACTGTCGACCAATAGTGGTCGACCTAGACAGTGTCGACCTAGTTACGGTCGACCTATGGACCGGATCCCAATGCGCACCAGACAGCAAGAAAGGGCAGCGACGGGATGGTGCAAAATACGCGATCGCACGGGCGTTCACAAGGTGATTGGCAGGAAGAAGCCATTTGTGAGTGGTAACTGAAAGTTTACTGGGAGTGTCCAGAAAAATGCAGGTGTGCCCAAGCGTTTTCAGGGAGGGTGTGTGATGTCAGCTCCGGCTCTGATCAGCCCATTCTCATCGCACTGGAGGAGAAGTCCTGGGCTACGCAGAGACTGCACACAGTGGATTTTAGCAGCTCGGCGTACACATGGGATCGCACACTTGCCCGGCGAATATACACTCCCCCTGGAGGCGGCAACTATCTGATCGCAGGACAGCAAAGTTAGTAGCCCAGCGATCAGCTCTGAATTACCCCCATAGTTTCCACTCCACACTAACACCTCCAGCACAGTCTTACTTAAATAACACAGCAGTTAAATGGCAGCGCATACCAGGTGTTGCCGAACACAGTAGTTCTTCAGCATGTCAGTCCCACAAATACATCCTGCAGCATACAGGGGACTCCAGATTTGAAGTTCATCGCACCTCAACTCAACCCTCATGGTAGACTTCTAACGTGCGGCATATCCCATTACACAGGGACTCTCTCCTTCCAGCCCCCCGCATACACCTTCTTCAGGTATACTAACATCCTCTATATCCACAGACTCTGCCGCTGTTACACACCCCACTATGCAGGGACCTTCCATCTGAAGTGCTGTGGGGGCGACTCCCACTCTTGTATGAACACAAGGGCTTCTTGCTTAGTGGGGCTGCCACCCTCCCCCCCTCTCTTCTATACAACTTGCAGCCTGTGGCTTATAGACATGCAGCCCCAGCACCCCCATGCTTGGTAATGCCAGGTTACCACGTGACCACCCTCCTACTATCCTTTGTCCCCAGCTTAAAATGTCCACCTCTTACTGATGGACGCTGGGAACCCAAGAGGTAAATGTACTAAGACGGGAGTTCTATTTCAGATGGGTGTGATGTTAGTGTATTAGAATGCTTAATATTTGTAGACACTCCCTTACTAATCTGTGTAAGCCTGAATCTTCAGTGATGGTCCCCGGGACCAGGGGGATGCTTGGAAGTGGGTGGTCCAGTGTGCAGTGTGTCTGGAGTTGGTGATGGAATAAACAGCACAGCAGTGAACTCACATGTCTCTGTGTCCTGATGACTGGATTTACAAACATATGAACAAAACATGGTGTCAGAAGAAGTGTAACTTGGACTGCTAGTGCTTCAGAGTGTGAAAGAATCCTGCAGAAGTCTGTAAGGCTGTGTGCTCCTCTCTTCAAACAGTGAGTAACCATGGATAAACTAGCTCCTCCAACCGGCATGCTGATGTCTGGTAACTTGTCTGAAAACTGGAAAAGATTTAAGCAAAGGTTTAAAATATATCTTGCTGCATGTGGAGCTGATTCAGAGGCTGACAAAACGAAGGCATCCATTTTCCTCCATGTGATAGGAGAAAATGTGCTGGACATTTATAATAGTTTTCAGTTTGCTGAGGGGCAGAATATGGTGCTATCTTCTATAATGCAAAAGTTTGATGATTACTTTGTGCCAAGGAAAAATGTGACATAGGAAAGATATAAGTTTTTCACATGAGATCAGAAGTCTGGAGATGGATTTGATCAGTATGTTACAGAGCTGCAATCACTCAGTAAAACCTGTGAGTTTGGTGATTTAAAGGATTCACTGATTAGAGATCGTATTGTCTGTGGAATACCTGATAATGGACTCAGAGAGAGACTGCTGAGAGAGCAAGACCTAACACTAGAAAAGGCAGTGACTATGTGTAGATCTGCAGAAATAACTAGATTTCAAGCCAAAAAGTTACACAAGGACGCTGATGCTGCTGTATATGTAGTGCAGAAACCAGAGCAAAGCAAACCTCCATTCTCAAGAATGAAGCAGTCTAAGCCACAGTCTAATAAGGAAATGTGTAGTAGATGTGGAAATGCTCACAATCCTAAAATGTGCCCTGCTTATGGTAAAACTTGCATGAAATGTGGTAGACTTAATCACTTTGCCAAATGCTGTAAAATGAAAAGTAAAACAACCAAAGTGCATGCTGTTAGACAAACAGATGAATTCTTTGTGGATTGCATTGAACTTTGCAGTGCAGATGAGAAAGAATGGATTGTCCCTTTAACTGTGAACGAGATTGTCATTCCCTTTAAGCTTGATACAGGCACGCAGGTGAATTTAATATCATTTCAAGACTATAAGACTTTTAGAGTAAAACCTAAAATTCATCCAGGTAAAGAGAAAGTTACAGGGTACACTGGGGAGGAAATTCCTGTGAAAGGTACATGCTTAGTGACACTAAAATATAAGGGACAACAGTTTAAAACATCTCTACTGATTGTGGATAAAAATGTGCAACCGATTCTAGGATTAAGTTCCTGTGAGAAACTAAGCTTGCTAAAGAAAGTTTTTATGATGACATCACAAGTAGAAGATGACTGCAAATCGATTTTTACAGAATACAGAGACTTGTTTGAAGGTCTAGGTTGTTTGCCTGGAGAGCATAAAATAAATATAGACACGCAAGTTTCTTCAGTGATACACCCCTGTAGAAAAGTGCCGTATGCGCTGAGAGAAAAACTGAAACAAGAGTTAAATCGCATGGAAGCCTTGGGTGTGATACAGAAAGTTGATGAGCCTACTGAATGGGTAAGCTCCTTAGTAATTGTTGAAAAGAAAAATGGACAACTCAGAATATGTCTATACCCCAGAGATTTAAACAAAGCTATTAAACGAGAACATTTCAAACTACCAACCAGAGATGAAATCATGTCGCAATTTGCGGGAGCAAAATGGTTCAGTAAATTGGACGCATCTTCAGTATTCTGGCAAATGAAGCTAGATGAGGCCAGCTCAAAGCTTTGTACATTTAATACACCAGAAGGTAGATACAGATTTCTTCGACTACCATATGGAATATTGTCTGCTCCAGAAGTATATCACAAAAAGATACACATGATTTTTGAACATATTCCAGGTGTTGAAACAATGATGGATGACATTATTGTCTGGGGATTTACAAAGGAAGAACATGATTCTAGATTGAGACAAGTAATGGAAATTGTCAAGAAAGTGAATCTAAAGCTAAACAAGGACAAATGTGAATTTGGCGTGAATACACTTACCTTTATGGGCGACGTGGTCTCGGATCAAGGTGTAAAACCAGACCCAAGGAAAATATCAGCCATAGTGAACATGGAACGTCCTAACAACAAAGACGACGTCAGAAGATTCCTAGGAATGATTACTTACTTAGGAAAGTTTATTTCTCAACTCTCTGAATGAACAGCCTATCTTAGATGGTTGTTGGACAAAGATAACGAGTGGATGTGGTCACATGAACAAGAAGAAGGTTGGCAAAATTTGAAACAGATCATTACAGAGCAACCAGTGCTAAAATTCTTTGATCCTGCGAAAAGAATAAGAATTTCAGCAGATGCTTCGCAATTTGGCCTAGGTTCAGTGCTGTTACAAGAACATGAGGATACATGGCAACCAGTAATCTATGCATCAAGAGCACTGACAAGTGTTGAAACAAGGTATGCTCAGATAGAAAAAGAACTTCTAGCGATCACATATGCATGTGAGCGATTTCATCAGTTTGTATATGGTCAAACATTTACAGTGGAAACTGACCACAAGCCATTGGTAGCTATCATGACTAAATCATTGCATGACTGTCCCATGAGAATTCAACGAATGCTTATCAGACTACAGAAATATGATGTACACTTGCTGTACTGTCCCGGCAAATACATGTACATTGCTGATACACTTTCTCGTGCTGTGGACAAAATGAAGGTTCCAAAAGTCTGATGGATGAAGAGATAGATGCCTATGTTAATTTGATCGTAGCTTCTCTACCGGTGTCTCTTGCAAGACAAGAACAGATTAGGAAAGAAACTGAGACAGATGACACAATGAAAGTGTTGAAAGATATTATTCTGAAAGGTTGGCCAGCAGAAAAATATGCGTGCCTGCCGTCTATCCATGATTATTGGGTGTACCGCAGTGACCTTACAGTTGTCGATGGTATTATTTACAAAGGCAATAGGTTTGTCATACCTGCACGACTAAGAAAAACTATGCTGTGCAAGATACATAAAGGCCACTTAGGAAAATAAAAATGTAAGCGGAGAGCGCGTGAAGTTATGTATTGGCCAAGAATGAACCAAGACATAGCACAGACTACAGCTACATGTGAATTATGTCTTACGTATAGATCGAAACAACAAGTCGAGCCACTGAGTCCTCACGCAGTGCCAGAGAGACCGTACCAGAAAGTTGGCGCAGATTTGTTTGATTGTAATGGGAAAACATACATTGTCATGACTGATTATTACTCTAACTACCCTGAGGTGAAGACACTACATACAACTACTAGTAAAGCCGTAATCAATTGCATGAAGTCAATCTTTGCAAGGCATGGTGTTCCTATGGAAGTGTTCACTGACAATGGTCCTCAGTTTTCCAGTGCTGAATTTAGACAATTTGCTGATGAGTGGGAATTTGTCCATACTACGTCAAGTCCCCACTATCCACGCTCAAATGGGTTGGTGGAAAGTTCAGTAAAAACTGTAAAGAGTCTCATGAAAAAAGCTCAAGAAGGTAAAGAAGATTTCTACAAAAGTCTTTTAATCTACCGCAGTACACCTTTACAGAATGGACTTTCTCCTGCACAAATGCTGATGGGAAGGAGGATTAGAGCAAATCTCCCGATACATGATGAACTGCTTAATACACATAACTCAGCGTTGGTCAGACTGAGTAAGGAACGTCAACAGGCGAAACAGAAACTGTTCCATGACAGGCGAGCAAAAAGCTTATCTGATCTAAAATCGGGTGACCAAGTCCGTCTCAGAGATCATGAGAAAGGTATTTGGGTGCAGAAAGGTATTGTGCAAGCACAAGTAGCACCAAGATCTTATACTATACGTACAGAGCGTGGAACGGAAGTAAGAAGAAATCGGGTGGATTCAAGATCTCAACCTAACCATAATGAAGACAACATGACTGAAGAATACCCTTCATCCGACATGTATGATGATCCTGATAATGGTGAACAAACCACGATTCTAGAAAGGTCCAATATGGTCGATGAAACACAGACTGTGTATGAAAGACCCAAAAGGGAAATACGCAGACCTGAGGGACTCATTGAAACGTGTTAGATGATGTTCTTAATATGACGTTGTTAATTGTTGCATTGAAGTGTACAGGGCTTATCTTTAAAGAAAAGAGGATGTGATGTTAGTGTATTAGAATGCTTAATATTTATAGACACTCCCTTACTAATCTGTGTACGCCTGAATCTTCAGTGATGGTCCCTGGGACCAGGGGGATGCTGGGAAGTTGGTGGTCCAGTGTGCAGTGTGTCTGGAGTTGGTGATGGAATAAACAGCACAGCAGAGAACTCACATGTCTCTGTGTCCTGATGACTGGATTTACAAACGTATGAACAAAACAATGGGATGTTGCCAATAGCAACCAATCAGATTCCAGGTATTATCTTCTAGAAGGTGCTAGATAAATGAGAAGTAGACTCTGGTTGGTTGCTATGGATAACATCCCAACTTAAATAGAACTCCCATCTTAGTAAATTTACCAAGTCTTTATAGTCTCAGGCTGAAACCTAAAACCGCATCCAAAGTACTTCAGTCTGAAATCCCTTCAACCACATGCGGTTCTGGATAAACCACATTATAAACCGGATGTAAACATACAGTTTTAACCTTTTCCATTTTTTGCAAGCCGTCTGTTACACAGCATGGGTCCCAGTCCCCTAGCCGGACACCTGAATAATGACCAGATCCCCAAGATTTCCGAGTCCTGACACAATGCTGAGTAGCTGGGTCCAAATAATAGCACATACTGTACAGGGCCGGTTCTACACCTTGTGGCGCCCAGTGCGAAAGTTTCCACTGGCGCCCCCCCCTCCAAAAACAAACAAACAGTTTCTGCGCGCAAAAGAAATAGGGGCGTGGCCTCATAGGGGAGGGGCGTGGCCACAGTTATGCTCCCAGTAGCTGTGCCCCCAGATTTGCCCCAAGTAGTTGTGCCCCCCAGTTGATTTGCCCCCAGTAGTTGTGCCCCCTGTTGTTTTGCCCCCAGTAGTTGTGCCCCCTGTTACTTTGCCCCCTGTTGTTTTGCCCCAGTAGTTGTGCCCCCTGTTACTTTGCCCCCAGTAGTTGTGCCCCCTGTTACTTTGCCCCCTGTTGTTTTGCCCCAGTAGTTGTGCCCCCTGTTACTTTGCCCCCAGTAGTTGTGCCCCCTGTTGCTTTGCCCCCAGGCAGTTGTGCCCCCTCTTTCTTTGCCCCCAGTAGTTGTGCCCCCTCTTTCTTTGCCCCCAGTAGTTGTGCCCCCTCTTTCTTTGCCCCCAGTAGTTGTGCCCCCTCTTTCTTTGCCCCCAGTAGTTGTGCCCCATTTCTTTGCACCCAGTAGTTGTGCCCCCTCTTTCTTTGCCCCCAGTAGTTGTGCCCCGTTTCTTTGCCTCCAGCAGTTGTGCCCCCTCTTTCTTTGCCCCCAGTAGTTGTGCCCCATTTCTTTGCCCCCAGCAGCTGTGCCCCCTCTTTCTTTGCCCACAGTAGTTGTGCCCCCTCTTTCTTTGCCCCCAGTAGTTATGCCCCGTTTCTTTGCCCCCAGTAGTTGTGCACACACAAAAATAAAAAAAAACAATACTTACCACTGCCCCGCTCCTGCTTCCCGATCGCTGCTGCTGCTCCGTCTGGCCTCCCGCGGCTCCTCTCTATGGGAGAGATGTCATGACGTCTCTCCCATAGCAGCGCCGCACAGACACTAGAGGTTAATACTGACCTCTAGTGTCTGTCGCTGGAGCCGGCTGCAGCGGACGCCCACACAGCCCATGGCGTCCGCTGCAGCCGGGAGAGCGGGGTGCGGGCAGGCGGCGGTGCCTGCGGCCGTGCCCCCAGGCCGCAGCGCCCCGGGCACAGGCACTGCTTGCCCGCACCAAGGACCGCTCCTGATACTGTACTGCAGACCATACCTGCTACTTGTGAAAAAGCATTTCAGGGAGAAAGTGAAAGTGACACCTATAAGCGCGGACGTGCACTGTGAGGTTTTATCGGACCTCATATTTGTAGCTGTACCCCCATATGTTAGATATTGCATTTATTTATATTGCTCTGGTGCATAGAATTGTCTTCCAGAATGTTAACAAAACAATCTTTGCATTCTGCACCTTGCTCTGAATCCCCGCAAACGGTAAATGGAATTACTGTACGTGAAGAGCAGCTGAAACTGGATAGTTTTCAGTTCACCTCAGACAGCAAAACGCGTTGGTAGAATATTGGTGCAGCAGCAGTCCATACCGAAATGTGTCACAATGAAGTGTCCCCTGGACATGGCTGGAGATGTGGCTTTTAACTAGATGCAAGTGATCCCCAAAGGAAGGGGAATAGGGCAGAGCGGGGGTCTGAGCACACAATCCAAAGATTTGGGGAACTATTTGCTCAATTTTTTGGACACGAACGTTCATGGCTTTTTTCTGGCCACTCTTCCATAAAGCCCAGCTCTATGGCGTGTACGTCTTGTTGTGGTCACATGCGCAGTCACACCAGTCTCTGCTGTGGAACTCTGCAGCTTCTTCAGGGTTACCTTTGGTCTTTGTGTTTCCTCTTTGTTTAATGCCCTCCTTGCCCGGTCTGTGAGTTTTGGTGGCCGGCCCTCTCTTGGCAGGTTGTTGTGGTACCATGTTATTTAATTTGAAGATGATGGATTTGATGGTGTTCCGGGGGATCATCAAAGATTTGGATATTTGTTTATAACCCAACCCTGACTTTACTTCTCAACAACTTTGTCCATGACTTGTTTGGAGAGCTCCTTGGTCTTCATGGTGTGATGCCTCTTGCTTAGTGGTGTTGCAGCCTCTGGGGCCTTTCAGAAAAGGTGTTTTTATACTGACAGATCATGTGACACTTAGATTGCACACAGGTGGACTTCATTTCACTAATTATGTGACTTCTGAAGGTAATTGGTTGCACCAGAACTTTTGAGAGGCTTCATAGCAAAGGGGTTGAATACATATGCACATGCCAATTTTCACATTTTTATTTATAAAAATTATTTTTTATATACATTTTTTTCTCATTTCACTTCACCAACTTAGACTATTTTGTGCAGATCCATCACAAAATTCAGTTTAGGGCCTGCCCATGCGGGGCGTACTAGACCTATGCTGGGTGTTCGCCCGCATGTCAGAGAAAATGATTGTGTGGTTTTTTTTGCACAGCTACGGTCAGGTCTGAATCACCCCCTCTGTCCTCAAAGTCCCCCATACAGTCCTGGTTTCCAGGCTATCCATGCAGTACAACAGGTGACTGTAACTAGTATCACAGTCAACCCACTGGAACCACTGGTTTATTGTATGCAATTTATTATCATGTTACATTGGGAACTGTGTCAGAAATCTATAGACTGGTGAAAGTTGCGGAACACTTTATTGTACTGCACGGGAATAGAATCTTATCATTCAACTTAGTGAAACACCTGCTACTAATAATCTCATATTGAAGGGAAAGTTGTTAATCTACTGTACCACCGAGGCTTACATAAATCATGTGACCAAATTCCGGCTTTACTGTATATCCAATTAATTACATGTATGTTTTTCTTACGGAATGCAGGTAGTAATAACATGTATAGCAAATGCTACAAATCTAAATAAATAGTCCAAACAAGTGAGAATATATCTACTACTATCAAGAAATGTGTTATTCAGCTGCAGTGTCTAGTCAGCATGTAGCCAATCAGATCATCAGAATATTTGCATCAGCAGAAGGTTAATGTTCTGATCGTTTGGGGGTACAGTGACCTGTCTCCTTCTGTGAGTGTTAGCACAGGGCTGCATGTGACAGGGGCAGTGACATGATGTGAGGAGGGGAATGGAGGCAGCAGGAAGCCACAGACTGAGAGTTATATAGTGGGAGAAGCAGGGTCCCCAGCAGCACAGAGTATATCAGGAGATGAGTGACGTGTCAGTGAGGACAGGGCTGCATGTGACAGGGGCAGTGACATGATGTGAGAAGGGGAATGGAGGCAGCAGGAAGCCACAGACTGAGAGTAATATAGTGGGAGGAGCAGGGTCCCCAGCAGCACAGAGTATATAAGTAGATGAGTGATGTGTCAGTTAGGACAGGGCTGTATGTGACAGGGGCAGTGACATGATGTGAGAAAGGGAATGGAGGCAGCAGGAAGGCACAGACTGAGAGTTATATAGTGGGAGGAGCAGGTACCCCAGCAGCACAGAGTATATCAGGAGATGAGTGATGTGATAGTGAAGACAGGGCTGCATGTGACAGGGGCAGTGACATGATGTGAGGAGGGGAATGGAGGCAGCAGGAAGCCACAGACTGAGAGTTATATAGTGGGAGGAGCAGGGTCCCCAGCAGCACAGAGTATATAAGTAGATGAGTGACGTGTCAGTTAGGACAGTGCTGCATGTGACAGGGGCAGTGACATGATGTGAGAAGGGGAATGGAGGCAGCAGGATGCCACAGACTGAGAGTTATATAGTGAGAGGAGCAGGGTCCCCAGCAGCACAGAGTATATCAGGAGATGAGTGATGTGTCAGTGAGGACAGGGCTGCATGTGACAGGGGCAGTGACATGATGTGAGAAGGGGAATAGAGGCTGCAGGAAGCCACAGACTGAGAGTCATATAGTAGGAGGAAGCAGGGTGATTATTGATATATAAGTACATGGGTTTATTTCTGCACTATAATAGCTGATTATTTTTCTAGAATAAACAGTACATGTATGTGTTACGTGGTTTCATTCAGGTATTCTCTATGTAACTCTTGGTATGTCTATATTTTGCAGGGTGATAGAGGTATAGACGGATTTCCTGGAAAGCCAGGTTCAGAAGGAAAAGAGGTTAGTGATCACAACGGAACCCACTTCTGATCTATAAATACCGTAGCTGCAGCCACCTCTTCTTTCTTACCGCTTTACAGTATGTGCTCACTGGCACTCACATCTCCCTAGGTCTTGTGAATCAGTAAGGTACTGTATGTTTATCATTGAGGAAGGCAGGAATTAGACAGGCAGAGGTAATGAGAAGCGGTAGGTGCCAGAGCTCACACATTACCTAAAAGGGAACAAAATCAGAACGAAGGAAAACTTTCTAGTTAAGTAGGTCGGCAAAAAGCAGATGGCAGCGTGGGCAGCAATCGAACTAGGTCCGAGCTAACAAATGATCATCAAAAGGTATATGAACAAAACACATCCAGATATTATAAGCAGAAACTGTTCCAAGCACTCGATAAATAACAGGCCAGATTCTCTCTGCTAGTCCCATGTAAGCTCTCTGAATGCCCATGTTGGTGCACTGCATTAGGATCAAGTGCACCAACACGGTCACACTAAAGGGCCCTACACACTTAGCGATTTCACTGATCGATATGAACGTTTGAACGAGAACTCGTTCATATCGGTCAGTGTGTAGGCATCAACGATGAACAATGCGCGGCCCCGCGCTCGTTTCATCGTTGGTGCCGGGTCGCTTGTGCATGCAGGCCAATATGGACAATCTCGTCCACATTAGCATGCACGCATATGGAGCCAGGTGACGGGGGGGAGTGAAGAAACTTCTCTCCCTCCGTCACCTCCCCCCTGCCGCCGGGTCACCCATCTGCCGTATCGGCCGTCGGGCAGCTCGGTGGCGGGTCGCCTAATGTGTAGGGCCCATTACTGCCTCTATCGGGCAGATACAATTAGCCACACATTTATCCACATATTACAGCAGGCAGATTCCACTTGTGCCTCTATAGGCAGAATCGTTCTTATGAAGTTAACACATGGAACTTACCGGGCTTCCCCGGCTATTCTAATCCGCCCTTACGTGTGTCAGATACAGGTCCACCTCTACTCAATGTTCAAACAATATTCAAACAAGTTTCTATAATGCGAGATGAGTCCTCGTGTCCTGGTAAATTTTACGTCCACAAATATTATATTTTCTATGCATCCCTACATGCAGCACATTTCCATAGACTGTAGGCTTTCCTGTGCACAGTATTATATGGCCTATAGTTGGTAAGCACAATAGGTTTTTTTAGGCTGTAGTAGATATCACCTGCGGTATTGTGGAGTTAGCACAGTGACGTTGAAGGATAATGCTACTTTAGGTTAATATTTAATCTAACATCTCATGTCCCCTGAACAATAAGAGATGGATTGTCCCACTCCAAGGACCCTGCAGCTTAGTAGACCCCAATCCCCCAGCTCAGAAAAGGCTTCATGCCCTTACGTTGACCACCAAGAGCAGTTTAACCTTTAGCTGGACTCTGTACGTTGCCAGCCCAAGCAAAGCCTTAGCCCTGTTATATCAGCATTAAGAGAGCCTCCTCTTTTCCTGGTCCAAGCGTTTGGCGGTCGGGATCCTGACGTCGTTATTCTAACCGTCGGCATCCCGACCGCCGTGAGCATGACTACATCCCGCCAACAGGAGTATTGGAGAATGATGAGGCAACATCAAAATGCGATAGGATTGGAGGGAAGCAAATATTTTTCCAGTGTGCTAAAGGGAATTGCCTTAGCCCCTTCTTTGACCAGGTGCTCCCGTTATCTGGCTTTAATCCTAACTCTAAACCAGGCCCGTTATTTCGTCTTTTCATTGTTGAACAATTTTATTACATCAATGAATAATTAAACCTACATTTGTTTTGTATTTATTTTCTTAACAGGGCCTTAAAGGCAGCATTGGATTACCGGGTCTGAAAGGTCTTAAAGGCGACAGTGTAAGTGAGGCCCCTGGCAACGCCGCGCAAACGTGGACTGCCCCCGAGGAACTTTACTTTCTCTTACGTCAGTGCTCACAATCATGGCTTGTTTAAGTAGGGAACCTCGGGACCTACAGGCCAGACAAAAATAAAATTAATAATCTGTATTTGCAATGTTTTAACGATATGAAAGCAGATTACTGTGCTTCTGCGGAGGCTTGAACAATCCCCCCTTATATATAAGACTGATTAATAGCTCATGTCTGATTAATGCTGTTCTCAGGTTCTCTTCTCTGTCCTTGGTTTCTAATATCTTGAGAACAATGTCTATGACGCACCAGTCGGAACAAGTACAGTCCTATGATAAAGTTCATAAAATTTAATGGTCATATATAATGGTCATTTAATGAGCCAATAAAAAGTGTACATTAGAGACAGCAGAAGTTGGTTATGTTGTAGTATCAACATGGAGGGATAGGCGAAATGAAACGCGCGGGGGGAGGGGGGGCTACAAAATCATAAAATGTACGCACTTAAAATTATGCTAAATAAGGCAAGTCATCTCTTCTGTGAATTACCTGCTTTGCTTCCTCCATGTAGGGCCAGAAGGGCGAAACGGGGACGCCCGGATTACCTGGAACTGCTGTAAGGACAACTTACTTTTATTTGTTGTTGTTGCATTTACGCAGTTGTTCCAGTTTGTTTGTTTTTTGTCTTTCAAAAAAATAAATTCAAAAATAAATTAATATTGGTACAAAACGGTGTGTAACTGTCAATTGGCTGTTTATGTCCTAGGTCCAGCTGGAAGGGCTGAAAGGAGAACAGGTGAGACGACATTTTCTTTTCTGTGTTTTTTTTTTTTTTTTTTTCACCCAGATTGCTTTTTATTCACCGGTTAAAATTTACAGCCGGGCAAATGACATATCTCTGATTGTAAATGAAACACGGAATAAAAATCAGATGGCAAAATCTTGGGATCTGATTTCCAGATATTATGGTAGTGCATAGTTCTTCACCTTTCTGCTTTATGTGGCGATGTGTTTCCAAAATGGCAATAATATTAGCACTTGCGCCCGTATAGAAGGAAATACATTATTCAGTATATCTATACCAAATGTGAATGTAGCAATCACACTGTTTTTTTAATGATAGCAATCATGAAGAATGTAACACAATGGGGTATATGTAGGAGGCCAGGCTTGGACGTGCCCACAAGGGTAACCACCAGTGGGCCCTACTGCCTGGGGGCCCACCTCCTGTTCTAAGGATCAGGTTCTAGACTCTGCACTTGAATTATACATTATACATATGTTACCTTATACTGGACTATGGTGTATTTTCTACAGTGCATTGCTGTTATTAATCTGGTACACTATCATGCATGCAGCAGCTGAATTTACTGTATATATTTATGAAGGGGCCCAGACGTTGCACTCTCTAATGGTTAGTCAAACCAATGAGGGGCAGGCCACACCCCCTCAGCAGACTGGCCACACCCCCTCAGCAGACTAACCACACTCCTAAACATGGGCCCCTACCACTGCATTCCCGCGTGGGCCCTACATGCCCCAGTCCGAAACTGGAGGCTGCGGGATGCACTTTCCTGGTGAGTCTGCGAGATGTTTTAAAGTGGCAAAGCCAATTTGGTCTTGATTTTTAAATGACTTCCCCTTAAAAACATGGGCCAGGCTCGCCGGGAACTTGCTAATGCCTGTAAGTCGCAGGGTCCTTCTATTACCCCAATATTTTTATTACATTTGAATACATTTTTCAGCTTTTTTTTTATTGTGGCATTATTAATGTGCTATTGTGTATAATGATAACAGATCTTGCATAGAGCATCTCTAGGGGCTTTCAGCTCAGGTACCACCAATGTTGTGTGGATGTCTTTAATCATGCCCAGGTGAGTCACTCTATGTTGCTGGACTGGTTGTGGATTGAAACATCGACACCAGATGGTCGACAGGTCATTAGGGTCAAAATGTAGACAGTTAAATATCAACATGGATTTAGGTAGCCAGAGTCAAAATGTCGACAGGACTCAAATGTTGTATATGTTCCGTAATCAATAGCTGTCGGAAGCGGGTGGTCTTCAGTATGCCGGCTGTCGGGATCCCGGCTCACAGTATACCGGCGCCGGGATCCCGACAGCCGGCATGCCGACACATTTTCCCTCGTGGGTGTCCACGACCCCCCTGGAGGGAGAATAAAATAGTGTGGCACGCTTAGCGCGCCACTGTGCCCGCAGCGTGGCGAGCGCCGCAAGCCCGCAAGGGGCTCATTTGCGCTTGCCACACTGTTGGTATGCCGGCGGTCAGGCTCCCGTCGCCAGTATGCTGGTCGCCGGGAGCCCGACCGCCGGCATACCATACTACACCTGTCGGAAGCTGCCGTCTTGTCGGACATACCACCCTAGCACGTGCTCAGTGCAGATAACAATTAAGTGAACACAGCCTTATACTGGTTTCAAGAGATGGTCATCACAAGACATTTTTAATGTATATCAATAAAGAATAGACAATTTTAATAGTTTTACACAAAACTTTATTAAGTGGGCCCCAGCACAAGAGTCCTTCTTTTTTCTTTTGTACACATGTACAGTACATACTTCTTGATTCTTGGGAACGCCACCAAACAGAATCATTGCCTTAGAAAAAGGCTACATCTGATATATGCTGGTTATTATTATATTGTCCTCTAATTACATACATATCACCACCTTGGTCATAGCACTGAGCAGATTCAAACCTTCCTTTGCAGGACTAAAAGGTTGTCAGGGTCAAAAGTTCAACATGCAAATGGTTGACGCAGAAAAGGTTGACACATGTGTTTTTATATATATATATATATATATTTGAACTCTAACCCTAACCCTCCCCCTGGTGCCTAACCCTAACCCTCCCCCTGGTGCCTAACCATAACCACCCTCTTCCGTAGCCTAACCCTAACCCTCCACCAAGTGCCTAATCCTAACCCCTAAACCTAAAAGACATGAAAAATAATATGTCAGCCTTTTCTGCGTCGACCATTCGCATGTTGACTTTTTGAACCTGTTGACCTGAGACCCTGTTGGCCATGCCAACCATTTAGCTTTTGACCATGTTGACCTTTTGATTCTGTTGTCCTATTGGCTGTTGACCATCTGGTGTCAACCTACAGTATTGACTAGTTACTGTCTATCTTCAATCCGGATACCTGCTGCGTCAGTAAATATCCCACCTGCTTCCACAGACAGAAATCTTCAGACCTGTTGGGAAACTTGAGGGTTGAGGTTGAGAGACACTGCTCTAAGTTATTAACAATGTGTTTTTCTTTTTGTTATTCAGTGTAATATGTATTCCATAATCCCATTTCTTGTTATCTCAGGGGATTCCAGGGCCGCGGGGGCCACCAGGGTTTGCAGGACCACCTGGACCATTAGTAAGTCACTAATCATATCTGTTTCCCTCTAGAAAAGGAAAGAACTGTTGACTAAAGCGATGTAAACTGATTTCTTTTTTCAAGCAAAAATAATGAATACACCTCTCACCTAGCCAGCGTCATAAGCGCAGAATTACTAACAGAGTATCTTTGAACGTTAGTAACATCCGCTTGTTATTTCATCAATAAATATATCCCCTGAGAAAACAGTAATAATATTTTAGGCATATTTTGGAGCTGGTGAAATTGGTTTTATTTATGTGACATCTTGCAAGTTACCAGTTAACTAAATAGTCAGTTGGATAAACCGATCACCAGAACTACCACATTTAGATTTAGAATGAGTTTGGAGGCTCAGCAGAGCTGGAAGAACAAGGTGTCTATTCAATTACTGTCTGATTTTTTTTAGAAATCGGAAAAATGTCACTTTCCGACTTTTTTAGGTGGAATTTGGATTCGACCTATTCAATTATAGTGCAGTTTTTAAAAATCCGACTTGTCGGAAAACACGTGGATCGGCGGACTAGCAGCGGATCCACGTGTTTTGACGGATTTGCGGGCAATTCCGACAGTTTGTTGGCCCGTTTTCGACAATGTCAATCCGACTTAAAGAAAGTCGTATCGGCATTGTCGAAAACGGGCAAAAACCTGTTGGAATCGCCCACAAATTGAATACGGAACTGTTGGATCCTTTCCATTGGAGAGGATCCAACAGGCATTGAATAGTCTCCCAAGTTGCAAGAGGGTGGGCACGCAAGCTGTCTGATGACGGCATCCACCTGCCAACAAGATCAATCAAAGTCCATCAGACCCTGATGAGATATTGACCAGAGGAACAAAACGCAGCACCACGCTGTCCCTATTATCTCAATAAAACAAATGATATACATAGTTACATAATAATTAATAATTCAAGGCAACACATAGGTGGCCTTTAACTATGGTCAATGCTAAATACTGTACACAGACTGGTCAGATCATGTAGTGCACTTGCTAAGAATGAATCCCTTACTTTATATATTACAGGCAGAAAAGGTATACTATTAAATTACAGATAGGACTCTTTTTTGCAGTTCTGTGTAGAGTTTAGTCATCAAATGGTTTCTATAGGAAACCAAATCTAGCGCTGACATCTGCTGGTGGAATAAGTTATTACACTCCATTACATTACATGACAGTACATTTTCATTATATAAGTCATGTGATAAAGAAAGTTTTCTAATGAAATAAACACTTCATATTTTATGGTGTAATATTTTGCAAATACTGAATTAAGGGGCCTATTTACTAAGCTTTGGATGGAGATAAAGTGGACGGAGATAAAGTACCAGCCAATCAGCTGCTAACTACCATGTCACAGGCTGGGATTGAAACATGACAGTTAGGAGCTGATTGTCTGGTACTTTATCTCCGTCCACTTTAGCTCCATCCAAGGCTAAAACTCTAATTTCAAACGTCTCTGTGCTGTGTTAGTTTTCTATCCAGCTGCCATTAATGAGTGCGTGAGGTGATGCGGGGAATGTCCTAAACTGTAGCAAACATGATGTTTTATTTCATCGATTGCTATATAATTCTCTGTTATAATAGCACAACCTCAGACATAAGTTGGGGATACGAGAAACCAGTCATGTTTAACCCTTTGATGTACAGTATATAACTGACACAGCAAGTGGTTTAAAGGGGTCGGATCCCTAAGTTCTGAAAACATATGATTACGACCTTAAATAATGTAATTCTCTCCCTTAAGGGACCGGAGGGCCCCAAGGGCAGCTCTGGAATTCCTGGAGCCAAAGGAGAGCAGGTGAGAACCAGTAACTATTTTATGTTGATTTTAAATTAGGTACAATTGAAATGAATTGATAAGTTTTGCAGGGGTTACATACAGTATCCCGGCGGGCGGGATGGCAGCTGTTAATATCCGGACAGCAGGATCCCGCCCGCCAGAATGCCGGTAGCGGGGAGACTAGAGCGCTAAGAGTCCCCTTGCAGGCTCGCTACGCTCACCTTGGTGCGGGCTCGGTGGCTCACTGCGCTTGCCGCAGGATCTATTCGCACTCTATGGGTGTCGTTGACACCCACCAGTAGAAATAGCCCTGATGCGCCGGGATTCTGGCTGTTGGCATTGTCGGCTGTCGGTATCCTGAACGCTGGGATCCCGACGGCCTGCATTTTTACTGCATCCCGTTTTGCGGTGTTATCAGACTTGCATTTTCCATAGTGCAGAGGTTCCCAAACTGTGTGCCGTGGCTCCCTGGGGTGCCTCCGGACACTTGCAGGGGTGCCCTGGGTTGGTGGTCCAGGACCAATTCAAATTATTCATGGTCAATATAATAGGTAAAACCAGTGCTGGTGGCTGCCAGTCATAAAATATGTGGCCAAACAGAAGCAAATCCTGTCCCTCACCACACAACTGACCCTAAGGATGACATATAAACGTGATCTACTTAATGTAATATTTCTTTCTAAATTTCTCAATAAGAAATGTTTGGCCTAGGGGTGCCGTGAAAAAAATTCTGATATTCTAGGGCGCCGTGATTCAAAAAAGTTTGGAAACCACTGCCATAGTGTGTTCTCGCAGGATGTAACATGGTTTGTTGGTCATCAGTGGAACTGCTAGCACTGGAGCAGACCTCATACCGCCATCTACAGTATGATGTATGTAAGCACGAGCAAGGCAGAAAAAGACATCCAAAATAAACTATTTGCAGGAACAGAGTTCCCTTCAGAGTTATGTATGTTTGGTGAAACAGACAGATGAATGGAGCACGCATTAACTTACAGTTACATAAGGTAATGTGCACAATTCTCCCAAATGTACTGTAAGATTAAATAGGGACAGCATGCCTCAATTCCAGTAGAAATGAGTGCGGTCCTGAGGGCGCCAGACCTCCTGTAAAGTTTTGAAGTGGTTCAGAATACATTGATGTAGATTAGGAGATGACTGCTTGTAGCAGTGGTTCTGTATTGCTGAGGTTCATGGTCCGAGCTTCCACCTCAGCCAGGATTCCAATAGGTCTAAAATGTACAGAATAACTATAATGGTCTGCCAGGGAGCGGGCTGTGCCCACACTAATGGGGCCTGATTCTGATTTGGAGAGCAGATGCGTCTTGCGGACGGAGACCGCTACTGCGGGTGGAACGATCTGTCCGTTGCCGGACCACACTTTTTTTTCCAGGAAATGGGTGGCGACCATGCAATCGCGATGAACAGCCCCATTTGGTGGGTGTGTCATAGGCAGGTAATTTAACTTCCGTGCGTGATTCAGGTGGAGATAGGACGTCTGTTGCTAACAGATCCTTTGCACTTAGCATGGGGCTGGTGCGAGTCCGGATACATGTTTGTGGTGTGACCACACCGCTGGGGGCGTGGCCTGCACTGGTGAAATGATGGGTTGCCCCTTAGTCAACTCCTCCAAACACCCAATCATTGATGCACAGTCAAGCACACTTACTGTATGCAGAACATACCTTTTTTTTTACAGTTGCGGGTTGTCAAGTATATTCAGTAGAGCCCAGTATCTGGTGGCCAGTGCAGAAGTCATAGCCCAGTCCAGGTGTATAGTATACTGCTCAGCCAATTATGGCTAAGGGGCCTACTCATGTCTCTTTAGGGGCCCGTTACACATGTGGAAATGCTAGTTTCTGCTTGGTTTATGTAACGGGTCCATTCATTATTAGGGGTCTGCCTTCTTTTCAGCAAACTCCTTTCCGGAGCCCTGTTCCTTCCTATGCGAAGGAGTACCAGCTTGCAAAGACAGGCGCCCCTGCACTGCGTGCACCATGGGCGTGCACATGTATGAACTCAGGTCACGCGTGCGTAGTGGGCCGGATCGAAAGGGGTAAGTACAGGACTGCCATCAGAAATTGTGGGGCCTGGGACTGGCAAAATAGACAAGGCCCCCCCACCAAAATAAAAAAAGATTCTGCCACACTGCTCCACCCCAGGAAAGGCTTGTTTTAAGTCCTCCATGTGCATCAGCCCATTGTTATTGTGCAGCCTGTGCAGCTCTCCAGGTATTGGCGGCAGGAGCCAGGGGTGGGCCCCCTCTCTATAAGGGCCCAGGACTCCAGTCCCTGCAGTCCCACCCTGTTGGCTGCCCTGGGTAAGTAACACTGCTAATAATGTAGTATGGCAGGTGCAGCCTGTTTTTGCAGAAGATGTCCCAAGCACCGGAGCAATACTGAATTGATCCGGGAGGTTTAGAATCCACTGCTGCAACTCACAGCAAGATAGATACTTACTGTAATCATAATGAATTCGCCCCTTAGTGTCCTATACAGAGGCCAGCCCTTGCAGCCAGTGTCAGTACAGAACAGAAAGGTAACATACTGTAACACTTACCACTACGGCCCGGAATCCCTGACAATTGATAAGTGCAGGCATACAATAAGTTATTTATTTCTTCTTGTTGCAGTAAGCATCCATAGATAAAAGAAACTCTGACTTATCTCTGCCTTGCAAGGAATAATAGTAAACGCCAATAGCGACGGAACTATTGCTGCTAATTAAGGCTCTCCGCTGTTAGGATCACTTTGGCTGAGATAAAATGTTCAGTATCCAAAAGATGAGACAGATTAATCTCCGTGCAGTTATTCAAGTGGAAACGGAGTCTTGGCGCCCGGCTGGAAAGTTGCTATTTAACACTGTTTCCTTCTTACAAGTTTCCTCTGCGTATAATGATGTTTTCGCGGAGACAGAGCGACTGGTAATGGGGCATATACTGTACCACTTCATCCAGTGTTCATCTGCTTTTTTGGCATTCTGGTAATGAATGTCATTACGGGATAGATTACAGCATTTCCTAATGAGGACTCTTAGCACGAAGTAAGAGGCGAGAATTTCTATTCTGTCCCTGGCAGCGGTTTGAGGACCTTTCTGCGGGTTTCCAGAATTTTATTGAATTCTTAGTAAATGTCTGAGTCACCAGATAAGGAAAAGATATCGTAAAGCATGCGCTGTGCGACTTTGACCTTATTTGGACCCATGCGCAGTTGAAAAGCATCAACCATTTGCTGGAATATGGGCATTGCGTGGTGCTAAGGGCACCGCAATTCAATCTATGAGTAAGGGCAAATTTATATATGGATGATATATAATAAAATAAAAGGACTCTAATGTTCTCTTATTCCGTCACAGGGTATAAAAGGAGAAGACGGATTACCTGCAGTGGATGGTGTTCCGGGCCCGGAGGTGAGCTGGGAAAGTAAACAGAAATATACAGGATAAAATATGGTGTTGTTTTATTGTAATTTATTTACTGTAGTTATCTGAAAATTGTTTCCATAAGAATCAGCTGCATCATAAAATGAGTGGAATGTACAGAATCAATCAAAAAAATACTGTCAAACCTCTCCTTCAAAGTCATACCACAATATATACAGTATGTCTGCAGAAAATATCTCCCGTATCTGCTGCGGACCATATTGATACAAATGGGGAACTATACGTATTGCAGTAAGCCTCCAAAACTGACAGTTTATGCCACAGCAGCGCCTGTAGCATTTAATGGGGCTAAAATGTGTCTCTATGCATCAGGTTATGTAGAGTGTCAATTTCCGTAACTTATGCCCGATAGGTAACGCTATCCAGTGGCGGAACTAGCGAGCGGTGGGCCCAGGTGCGACAAAATTCTTTGCCCCCCCCCCCCCCCATCTCATCCAAGTCCACCCCCTCACCCCTGGAGAGGATCTGGTGAGGGGGACCTGCTCAGGGCCAGAGAAATGGATACCTAGCAACAGTGCCGTAACTAGACATTTTAGCGCTGTGTGCAAGAAACGGCATCGGAGCCCCACCCTGCATGCAAAACAGGGGCAGTGCGCGCCGTAGGCGCTCGCAAAAATACATAGTGGCGTGGCTTCGTGGGGAAGGGGTGTGGCCACAAAATAATACCAATTCATAAAACGGTGCACAGTAGTCTCCATTATTCAAATTACGCCGCACAGTAGCACCACTACACCAGGTAGAGACCCTTTTACACCTTACGGCGGACAGATTCCTCTTTTTACACATTACGGCAGACAGCGTCCCCTTTTTACACATTACGGCAGACAGCGTGCCCTTGTTACACATAGCGGCAGACAGCGTACACTTTTTACACATAACGGCAGATAGTGTGCCCTTGTTAAACATAGCGGCAGACAGCGTACACTTTTTACACATTACAGCAGACAGCGTACACTTTTTACACATTACGGCAGAAGGCGTGCCCTTGTTACACATTACGGCAGGCAGATTCCCCCCTTTTTACACATTATGGCAAAGATTCCCCCTTTTTACACATTGCGGCAGGCAGATTCCCCATTTTTACACATTGCGGCAGGCAGATTCCCCATTTTTACACATTGCGGCAGGCAGATTCCCCATTTTTACACATTGCGGCAGGCAGTACCAAGAAAGACCGAAAGACAGACAGACAGAAAGAATTATACTTACCCTCTCCGCTGGCTCAGGCTCCTCGGTGCAGCTTCTGACGATTCCCGGGCAGGAGAGAAGGAGGAGGAGGGAGGTGGAAGAGGGAGCCGCAGCAGCGCTGTGTTATTGGTTGAGGCGATGCTGCTGCTGTCCCTCTGCTTCAATATAGGCTGTTCTCGGAAGACAGCTATAGTGAAGCAGAGGGGCAGCAGCGCCTCAACCAGTAACAAAGCGCTGCTGCGGCTCCCTCTTCCACCTCCCTCCTCCTCCTTCTCCCCCGTGCCGCTGCAGTGCGCTCCTCTCCTCTCTGGGCGGCTGTGTGCTGCGGGCACACAGCAGCATGTAATGAGTCATTTTGACTCATTACATGCTTTGGGCCCCTGGACAGAGGCGGGCCCCAGTGCAACGCACTGGTTGCATTGGCGGTAGTTCCGCCTCTGACGCTATCTACAGAAACCTATGGACGAGATTTATCACACAGTATAAAGTATATACAATGATTGATACATCCCGCCCCCTAAATCACACAATACATAATACAGAGCACTGCTACTGCGGCCTCATCTCACCTATCACACAGTATACAATACAGAGATACTACTGCGCCTCATCTCACCTATCACACAGTATACAGTACAGAGCTACTACTGCGGCCTCATCTCGCCTATCACACAGTATACAGTACAGAGCTACTACTGCGGCCTCATCTCGCCTATCACACAGTATACAGTACAGAGCTACTACTGCAGCCTCATCTCACCTATCACACAGTATATACAGTACAGAGCTACTACTGCAGCCTCATCTCACCTATCACACAGTATACAGTACAGAGCTCCTACTGCGGCCTCATCTCACCTATCACACAGTATACAGTACAGAGCTACTACTGCAGCCTCATCTCACCTATCACACAGTATACAGTACAGAGCTACTACTGCCGCCTCATCCCACCTATCACACAGTATACAGTACAGAGATACTACTGCAGCCTCATCTCACCTATCACACAGTATACAGTACAGAGCTACTACTGCGACCTCATCTCACCTATCACACAGTATACAGTACAGAGCTACTACTGCAGCCTCATCTCACCTATCACACAGTATACAGTACAGAGCTACTACTGCGGCCTCATCTCACCTATCACACAGTATACAGTACAGAGCTACTACTGCATCCTCATCGCACCTATCACACAGTATACAGTACAGAGCTACTACTGCAGCCTCATCTCACCTATCACACAGTATACAGTACAGAGATACTACTGCGCCTCATCTCACCTATCACACAGTATACAGTACAGAGATACTACTGCGCCTCATCTCACCTATCACACAGTATACAGTACAGAGATACTACTGCAGCCTCATCTCACCTATCACACAGTATACAGTACAGAGCTACTACTGCAGCCTCATCTCACCTATCACACAGTATACAGTACAGAGCTACTACTGCGGCCTCATCTCACCTATCACACAGTATACAGTACAGAGCTACTACTGCAGCCTCATCTCACCTATCACACAGTATACAGTACAGAGCTACTACTGTGACCTCATCTCACCTATCACACAGTATACAGTACAGAGATACTACTGCATCCTCATCTCACCTATCACACAGTATACAGTACAGAGCTACTACTGTGACCTCATCTCACTTATCACACAGTATACAGTACAGAGATACTACTGCATCCTCATCTCACCTATCACACAGTATACAGTACAGAGCTACTACTGTGACCTCATCTCACCTATCACACAGTATACAGTACAGAGGTACTACTGCAGCCTCATCTCACCTATCACACAGTATACAGTACAGAGCTACTACTGCATCCTCTTCTCACCTACCACACAGTATACAGTACAGAGCTACTACTGCAGCCTCATCTCATCTATCACACAGTATACAGTACAGAGCGACTACTGCAGCCTTATCTCACCTATCACACAGTATACATACAGTACAGAGCTACTGCTGCAGCCTCATCTCACCTATCACACAGTATACAGTACAGAGCTACTACTGCGGCCTCATCTCACCTATCACACAGTATACAGTACAGAGCTACTACTGCGGCCTCATCTCACCTATCACACACCTCATCTCACCTATCACACAGTATACAGTACAGAGCTACTACTGCGGCCTCATCTCACCTATCACACAGTATACAGTACAGAGATACTACTGCAGCCTCATCTCACCTATCACACAGTATACAGTACAGAGCTACTACTGCAGCCTCATCTCATCTATCACACAGTATACAGTACAGAGCGACTACTGCAGCCTCATCTCACCTATCACACAGTATACATACAGTACAGAGCTACTACTGCAGCCTCATCTCACCTATCACACAGTATACAGTACAGAGCTACTGCTGCAGCCTCATCACACCTATCACACAGTATACAGTACAGAGCTACTACTGCGGCCTCATCTCACCTATCACACAGTATACAGTACAGAGCGACTACTGCGGCCTCATCTCACCTACCACACAGTATACAGTACAGAGATACTACTGCATCCTCATCTCACCTATCACACAGTATACAGTACAGAGCTACTACTGCCGCCTCATCCCACCTATCACACAGTATACAGTACAGAGCGACTACTGCATCCTCATCTCACCTATCACACAGTATACAGTACAGAGCGACTACTGCATCCTCATCTCACCTATCACACAGTATACAGTACAGAGCTACTACTGCAGCCTCATCTCGCCTATCACGCAGTATACAGTACAGAGCTACTACTGCAGCCTCATCTCATCTATCACACAGTATACAGTACAGAGCTACTACTGCATCCTCATCTCACCTATCACACAGTATACAGTACAGAGCGACTACTGCAGCCTCATCTCACCTATCACACAGTATACAGTACAGAGCTACTACTGCATCCTCATCTCACCTATCACACAGTATACAGTACAGAGCGACTACTGCAGCCTCATCTCACCTATCACACAGTATACAGTACAGAGTGACTACTGCAGCCTCATCTCATCTATCACACAGTATACAGTACAGAGCTACTACTGCAGCCTCATCTCACCTATCACACAGTATACAGTACAGAGATAATACTGCGGCCTCATCTCACCTATCACACAGTATACAGTACAGAGCGACTACTGCAGCCTCATCTCACCTATCACACAGTATACAGTACAGAGATACTACTGCGGCCTCATCTCACCTATCACACAGTATACAGTACAGAGCTACTACTGCATCCTCATCTCACCTATCACACAGTATACAGTACAGAGCGACTACTGCATCCTCATCTCACCTATCACACAGTATACAGTACAGAGCGACTACTGCAGCCTCATCTCGCTTATCACACAGTATACAGTACAGAGCTACTACTGCAGCCTCATCTCATCTATCACACAGTATACAGTACAGAGATACTACTGCCGCCTCATCCCACCTATCACACAGTATACAGTACAGAGCGACTACTGCAGCCTCATCTCACCTATCACACAGTATACAGTACAGAGCTACTACTGCAGCCTCATCTCACCTATCACACAGTATACAGTACAGAGCTACTACTGCGGCCTCATCTCACCTATCACACAGTATACAGTACAGAGCTACTACTGCAGCCTCATCTCACCTATCACACAGTATACAGTACAGAGCTACTACTGCATCCTCATCTCACCTATCACACAGTATACAGTACAGAGCTACTACTGCATCCTCATCTCACCTATCACACAGTATACAGTACAGAGCTTCTACTGCAGCCTCATCTCACCTATCACACAGTATACAGTACAGAGATACTACTGCAGCCTCATCTCACCTATCACACAGTATACAGTACAGAGATACTACTGCATCCTCATCGCACCTATCACACAGTATACAGTACAGAGCTACTACTGCATCCTCATCTCACCTATCACACAGTATACAGTACAGAGCTACTACTGCAGCCTCATCTCACCTATCACACAGTATACAGTACAGAGCTACTACTGCAGCCTCATCTCATCTATCACACAGTATACAGTACAGAGCTTCTACTGCAGCCTCATCTCACCTATCACACAGTATACAGTACAGAGATACTACTGCATCCTCATCGCACCTATCACACAGTATACAGTACAGAGCTACTACTGCATCCTCATCTCACCTATCACACAGTATACAGTACAGAGCTACTACTGCGCCTCATCTCACCTATCACACAGTATACAGTACAGAGCTCCTACTGCAGCCTCATTTCATCTATCACACAGTATACAGTACAGAGATACTACTGCAGCCTCATCTCACCTATCACACAGTATACAGTACAGAGCTACTACTGCAGCCTCATCTCATCTATCACACAGTATACAGTACAGAGCGACTACTGCAGCCTCATCTCACCTATCACACAGTATACAGTACAGAGATACTACTGCCGCCTCATCTCACCTATCACACAGTATACAGTACAGAGCTACTACTGCATCCTCATCTCACCTATCACACAGTATACAGTACAGAGCTACTACTGCATCCTCATCTCACCTATCACACAGTATACAGTACAGAGCTACTACTGCAGCCTCATCTCACCTATCACACAGTATACAGTACAGAGCTACTACTGCAGCCTCATCTCATCTATCACACAGTATACAGTACAGAGCGACTACTGCAGCCTCATCTCACCTATCACACAGTATACAGTACAGAGCTACTACTGCGGCCTCATCTCACCTATCACACAGTATACAGTACAGAGCTACTACTGCATCCTCATCTCACCTATCACACAGTATACAGTACAGAGCTACTACTGCATCCTCATCTCACCTATCACACAGTATACAGTACAGAGCTACTACTGCGCCTCATCTCACCTATCACACAGTATACAGTACAGAGCTACTACTGCGGCCTCATCTCATCTATCACACAGTATACAGTACAGAGCTACTACTGCAGCCTCATCTCACCTATCACACAGTATATAGTACAGAGCTACTACTGCTGCCTCATCTTACCTATCACACAGTATACAGTACAGAGCTCCTACTGCGGCCTCATCTCACCTATCACACAGTATACAGTACAGAGCTACTACTGCAGCCTCATCTCACCTATCACACAGTATACAGTACAGAGCTCCTACTGCCGCCTCATCTCACCTATCACACAGTATACAGTACAGAGCTACTACTGCAGCCTCATCTCTCCTATCATACAGTCTACAGTACAGAGCTACTACTGCGGCCTCATCTCACCTATCACACAATATACAGTACAGAGCTACTACTGCAGCCTCATCTCACCTATCACACAGTATACAGTACAGAGCTCCTACTGCGGCCTCATCTCACCTATCACACAGTATACAGTACAGAGCTACTACTGCAGCCTCATCTCACCTATCACACAGTATACAGTACAGAGCTACTACTGCATCCTCAACTCACCTACCACACAGTATACAGTACAGAGCTACTACTGCAGCCTCATCTCACCTATCACACAGTATACAGTACAGAGCTACTACTGCAGCCTCATCTCACCTATCACACAGTATACAGTACAGAGATACTACTGCCGCCTCATCTCACCTATCACACAGTATACAGTACAGAGCTACTACTGCGGCCTCATCTCACCTATCACAGAGTATACAGTACAGAGCGACTACTGCAGCCTCATCACACCTATCACACAGTATACAGTACAAAGCTCCTACTGCAGCCTCATCCCACCTATCACACAGTATACAGTACAGAGCTACTACTGCAGCCTCATCTCACCTATCACACAGTATACAGTACAGAGCTCCTACTGCAGCCTCATCTCACCTATCACACAGTATACAGTACAGAGCTACTACTGCAGCCTCATCTCACCTATCACACAGTATACAGTACAGAGCTACTACTGCGGCCTCATCTCACCTATCACACAGTATACAGTACAGAGCTACTACTGCAGCCTCATCTCACCTATCACACAGTATACAGTACAGAGCTACTACTGCAGCCTCATCTCACCTATCACACAGTATACAGTACAGAGATACTACTGCCGCCTCATCCCACCTATCACACATTATACAGTACAGAGCTACTACTACCGCCTCATCTCACCTATCACACAGTGGGGGTCATTCCGAGTTGTTCGCTCGTTATTTTTTTGTTGCAACGGAGCGAATAGTCGCTAATGCGCATGCGCAATGTCCGCAGTGCGACTGCGCCGAGTAAATTTGCTATGCAGTTAGGAATTTTACTCACGGCATTACGAGGTTTTTTCTTCGTTCTGGTGATCGTAATGTGATTGACAGGAAGTGGGTGGTTCTGGGCGGAAACAGGCCGTTTTATGGGAGTGTGTGAAAAAACGCTACCTTTTCTGGGAAAAACGCGGGAGTGGCTGGAGAAACGGAGGAGTGTCTGGGCAAACGCTGGGAGTGTTTGTGACGTCAAACCAGGAACGACAAGCACTGAACTGATCGCAGATGCCGAGTAAGTCTGGAGCTACTCAGAAACTGCTAAGAAGTGTCTATTCGCAATTCTGCTAATCTTTCGTTCGCAATTTTAATATGCTAAGATTCACTCCCAGTAGGCGGCGGCTTAGCGTGTGCAAAGCTGCTAAAAGCAGCTTGCGAGCGAACAACTCGGAATGACCCCCCAGTATACAGTACAGAGCTACTACTGCAGCCTCATCCCACCTATCACACAGTATACATTACAGAGCTACTACTGCAGCCTCATCTCACCTATCACACAGTATACAGTACAGAGCTCCTACTGCAGCCTCATCCCACCTATCACACAGTATACATTACAGAGCTACTACTGCAGCCTCATCTCACCTATCACACAGTATACAGTACAGAGCTACTACTGCGGCCTCATCTCACCTATCACACAGTATACAGTACAGAGCTACTACTGCAGCCTCATCTCACCTATCACACAGTATACAGTACAGAGCTACTACTGCGGCCTCATCCCACCTATCACACAGTATACAGTACAGAGCTACTACTGCAGCCTCATCTCACCTATCACACAGTATACAGTACAGAGATACTACTGCCGCCTCATCTCACCTATCACACAGTATACAGTACAGAGCTCCTACTGCGGCCTCATCTCACCTATCACACAGTATACAGTACAGAGATACTACTGCGGCCTCATCTCAATTATCACACAGTATACAGTACAGAGCTACTACTGCAGCCTCATCTCACCTATCACACAGTATACAGTACAGAGCTACTACTGCAGCCTCATCTCACCTATCACACAGTATACAGTACAGAGCTACTACTGCAGCCTCATCTCACCTATCACACAGTATACAGTACAGAGCTACTACTGCAGCCTCATCTCACCTATCACACAGTATACAGTACAGAGCTACTACTGCGGCCTCATCTCACCTATCACACAGTATACAGTACAGAGCTACTACTGCGGCCTCATCTCACCTATCACACAGTATACAGTACAGAGCTACTACTGCATCCTCATCTCACCTATCACACAGTATACAGTACAGAGCTACTACTGCATCCTCATCCCACCTATCACACAGTATACATTACAGAGCTACTACTGCAGCCTCATCTCACCTATCACACAGTATACAGTACAGAGCTACTACTGCGGCCTCATCTCACCTATCACACAGTATACAGTACAGAGCTATTACTGCAGCCTCATCTCACCTATCACACAGTATACAGTACAGAGCTACTACTGCGGCCTCATCCCACCTATCACACAGTATACAGTACAGAGCTACTACTGCAGCCTCATCTCACCTATCACACAGTATACAGTACAGAGATACTACTGCCGCCTCATCTCACCTATCACACAGTATACAGTACAGAGCTCCTACTGCGGCCTCATCTCACCTATCACACAGTATACAGTACAGAGATACTACTGCGGCCTCATCTCAATTATCACACAGTATACAGTACAGAGCTACTACTGCAGCCTCATCTCACCTATCACACAGTATACAGTACAGAGCTACTACTGCAGCCTCATCTCACCTATCACACAGTATACAGTACAGAGCTACTACTGCAGCCTCATCTCACCTATCACACAGTATACAGTACAGAGCTACTACTGCAGCCTCATCTCACCTATCACACAGTATACAGTACAGAGCTACTACTGCGGCCTCATCTCACCTATCACACAGTATACAGTACAGAGCTACTACTGCGGCCTCATCTCACCTATCACACAGTATACAGTACAGAGCTACTACTGCATCCTCATCTCACCTATCACACAGTATACAGTACAGAGCTACTACTGCATCCTCATCTCACCTATCACACAGTATACAGTAAAGAGCTACTACTGCAGCCTCATCTCACCTATCACACAGTATACAGTACAGAGATACTACTGCGGCCTCATCTCAATTATCACACAGTATACAGTACAGAGCTACTACTGCAGCCTCATCTCACCTATCACACAGTATACAGTACAGAGCTACTACTGCCGCCTCATCCCACCTATCACACAGTATACAGTACAGAGCTACTACTGCCGCCTCATCTCACCTATCACACAGTATACAGTACAGAGATAATACTGCATCCTCATCTCACCTATCACACAGTATACAGTACAGAGCTACTACTGCGGCCTTATCTCACCTATCACACAGTATACAGTACAGAGCTACTACTGCGGCCTCATCTCACCTATCACACAGTATACAGTACAGAGCTACTACTACTGCAGCCTCATCTCACCTATCACACAGTATACAGTACAGAGATACTACTGCCACCTCATCCCACCTCACACAGTATACAGTACAGAGCTACTACTGCAGCCTCATCTCACCTATCATACAGTATACATTACAGAGATACTACTGCCGCCTCATCCCACCTATCACACAGTATACAGTTCAGAGCTACTACTGCAGCCTCATCTCACCTATCACACAGTATACAGTACAGAGCTACTACTGCAGCCTCATCTCACCTATCACACAGTATACAGTACAGAGCTACTACTGCACCCTCATCTCACCTATCACACAGTATAGAGTACAGAGCTACTACTGCATCCTCATCTCACCTATCACACAGTGTACAGTACGAGCTACTACTGCAGCCTCATCTCACCTATCACACAGTATACAGTACAGAGCTACTACTGCATCCTTATCTCACATATCACACAGTTTACAGTACAGAGATACTACTGCAGCCTCATCTCACCTATCACACAGTATACAGTACAGAGATACTACTGCCGCCTCATCCCACCTATCACACAGTATACAGTACAGAGCTACTACTGCAGCCTCATCTCACCTATCACACAGTATACAGTACAGAGATACTACTGCCGCCTCATCCCACCTATCACACAGTATACAGTACAGAGCTACTACTGTGGCCTCATCTCACCTATCACACAGTATACAGTACAGAGCTACTACTGCGGCCTCATCACACCTATCACACAGTATACAGTACAGAGCTACTACTGCAGCCTCATCTCACCTATCACACAGTATACAGTACAGAGCTACTACTGCAGCCTCATCTTACCTATCACACAGTATACAGTACAGAGATACTACTGCCGCCTCATCCCACCTATCACACAGTATACAGTACAGAGATACTACTGCCGCCTCATCCCACCTATTACACAGTATACAGTACAGAGATACTACTGCCGCCTCATCCCACCTATCACACAGTATACAGTACAGAGATACTACTGCCGCCTCATCCCACCTATCACACAGTATACAGTACAGAGCTACTACTGCAGCCTCATCTCACCTATCACACAGTATACAGTACAGAGCTACTACTGCGGCCTCATCTCACCTATCACACAGTATACAGTACAGAGATACTACTGTAGCCTCATCTCACCTATCACACAGTATACAGTACTGAGCTACTACTGCAGCCTCATCTCACCTATCACACAGTATACAGTACAGAGATACTACTGCCGCCTCATCCCACCTATCGCACAGTATACAGTACAGAGCTACTACTGCGGCCTCATCTCACCTATCACACAGTATACAGTACAGAGCTACTACTGCGGCCTCATCCCACCTATCACACAGTATACAGTACAGAGCTACTACTGTGGCCTCATCTCACCTATCACACAGTATACAGTACAGAGCTACTACTGCATCCTCATCTCACCTATCACACAGTATACAGTACAGAGATACTACTGCCGCCTCATCCCACCTATCACACAGTATACAGTACAGAGCTACTACTGCAGCCTCATCTCACTTATCACACAGTATACTGTACAGAGCTACTACTGCGGCCTCATCTCACCTATCACACAGTATACAGTACAGAGCTACTACTGCAGCCTCATCTCACCTATCACACAGTATACAGTACAGAGATACTACTGCAGCCTCATCCTACCTATCACACAGTATACAGTACAGAGCTACTACTCCCGCCTCATCTCACCTATCACACAGTATACAGTACAGAGCTACTACTGTGACCTCATCTCACCTATCACACAGTATACAGTACAGAGCTACTACTGCATCCTCATCTCACCTATCACACAGTATACAGTACAGAGCTACTACTGCAGCCTCATCTCACCTATCACACAGTATACAGTACAGAGCTACTACTGCAGCCTCATCTCACATATCACACAGTATACAGTACAGAGCTACTACTGCAGCCTCATCTCACCTATCACACAGTATACAGTACAGAGATACTACTGCCGCCTCATCCCACCTATCACACAGTATACAGTACAGAGATACTACTGCGGCCTCATCCCACCTATCACACAGTATACAGTACAGAGATACTACTGCCGCCTCATCCCACCTATCACACAGTATACAGTACAGAGATACTACTGCCGCCTCATCCCACCTATCACACAGTATACAGTACAGAGCTACTACTGCAGCCTCATCTCACCTATCACACAGTATACAGTACAGAGCTACTATTACGGCCTCATCTCACCTATCACACAGTATACAGTACAGAGCTACTACTGCGGCCTCATCTCACCTATCACACAGTATACAGTACAGAGATACTACTGCCGCCTCATCCCACCTATCACACAGTATACAGTACAGAGCTACTACTGTGGCCTCATCTCACCTATCACACAGTATACAGTACAGAGCTACTACTGCATCCTCATCTCACCTATCACACAGTATACAGTACAGAGATACTACTGCCGCCTCATCCCACCTATCACACAGTATACAGTACAGAGCTACTACTGCAGCCTCATCTCACCTATCACACAGTATACAGTACAGAGCTACTACTGCGGCCACATCTCACCTATCACACAGTATACAGTACATAGATACTACTGCAGCCTCATCTCACCTATCACACAGTATACAGTACAGAGCTACTACTGTGACCTCATCTCACCTATCACACAGTATACAGTACAGAGCTACTACTGCATCCTCATCTCACCTATCACACAGTATACAGTACAGAGCTACTACTGCAGCCTCATCTCACCTATCACACAGTATACAGTACAGAGATACTACTGCAGCCTCATCTCATCTATCACACAGTATACAGTACAGAGCTACTACTGTGGCCTCATCTCACCTATCACACAGTATACAGTACAGTGCTACTACTGCATCCTCATCTCACCTATCACACAGTATACAGTACAGAGCTACTACTGCAGCCTCATCTCACCTATCACACAGTATACAGTACAGAGCTACTACTGCCGCCTCATCCCACCTATCACACAGTATACAGTACAGAGCTACTACTGTGACCTCATCTCACCTATCACACAGTATACAGTACAGAGCTACTACTGCATCCTCATCTCACCTATCACACAGTATACAGTACAGAGCTACTACTGCAGCCTCATCTCACCTATCACACAGTATACAGTACAGAGATACTACTGCAGCCTCATCCCACCTATCACACAGTATACAGTACAGAGCTACTACTGCCGCCTCATCTCACCTATCACACAGTATACAGTACAGAGATACTACTGCCGCCTCATCCCACCTATCACACAGTATACAGTACAGAGCTACTACTGCAGCCTCATCTCACCTATCACACAGTATACAGTACAGAGCTACTACTGCGGCCTCATCTCACCTATCACACAGTATACAGTACAGAGCTACTACTGCGGCCTCATCTCACCTATCACACAGTATACAGTACAGAGATACTACTGCAGCCTCATCTCACCTATCACACAGTATACAGTACAGAGCTACTACTGTGACCTCATCTCACCTATCACACAGTATACAGTACAGAGCTACTACTGCATCCTCATCTCACCTATCACACAGTATACAGTACAGAGCTACTACTGCGGCCTCATCTCACCTATCACACAGTATACAGTACAGAGCTACTACTGCAGCCTCATCTCACCTATCACACAGTATACAGTACAGAGATACTACTGCCGCCTCATCCCACCTGTCACACAGTATACAGTACAGAGATACTACTGCAGCCTCATCTCACCTATCACACAGTATACAGTGCAGAGATACTACTGCCGCCTCATCCCACCTATCACACAGTATACAGTACAGAGCTACTACTGCGGCCTCATCTCACCTATCACACAGTATACAGTACAGAGATACTACTGCAGCCTCATCTCACCTATCACACAGTATACAGTACAGAGATACTACTGCAGCCTCATCTCACCTATCACACAGTATACAGTACAGAGCTACTACTGTGGCCTCATCTCACCTATCACACAGTATACAGTACAGAGCTACTACTGCGGACTCATCTCATCTATCACACAGTATACAGTACAGAGCTACTACTGCAGCCTCATCTCACCTATCACACAGTATACAGTACAGAGATACTACTGCAGCCTCATCTCACCTACCACACAGTATACAGTATAGAGATACTACTGCAGCCTCATCTCACCTATCACACAGTATACAGTACAGAGCTACAACTGTGGCCTCATCTCACCTATCACACAGTATACAGTACAGAGCTACTACTGCATCCTCATCTCACCTATCACACAGTATACAGTACAGAGCTACTACTGCAGCCTCATCTCACCTATCACACAGTATACAGTACAGAGATACTACTGCAGCCTCATCCCACCTATCACACAGTATACAGTACAGAGCTACTACTGCCGCCTCATCTCACCTATCACACAGTATACAGTACAGAGCTACTACTGCCGCCTCATCCCACCTATCACACAGTATACAGTACAGAGCTACTACTGTGACCTCATCTCACCTATCACACAGTATACAGTACAGAGCTACTACTGCCGCCTCATCCCACCTATCACACAGTATACAGTACAGAGCTACTACTGCGGCCTCATCTCACCTATCACACAGTATACAGTACAGAGCTACTACTGCGGCCTCATCTCACCTATCACACAGTATACAGTACAGAGCTACTTCTGCAGCCTCATCTCACCTATCACACAGTATACAGTACAGAGATACTACTGCCGCCTCATCCCACCTATCACACAGTATACAGTACAGAGATACTACTGCAGCCTCATCTCACCTATCACACAGTATACAGTACAGAGATACTACTGCCGCCTCATCCCACCTATCACACAGTATACAGTACAGAGCTACTACTGCGGCCTCATCTCACCTATCACACAGTATACAGTACAGAGATACTACTGCGGCCTCATCTCACCTATCACACAGTATACAGTACAGAGATACTACTGCAGCCTCATCTCATCTATCACACAATATACAGTACAGAGCTACTACTGCAGCCTCATCTCACCTATCACACAGTATACAGTACAGAGATACTACTGCAGCCTCATCTCACCTATCACACAGTATACAGTACAGAGCTACTACTGCATCCTCATCTCACATATCACACAGTTTACAGTACAGAGATACTACTGCAGCCTCATCTCACCTATCACACAGTATACAGTACAGAGATACTACTGCAGCCTCATCTCATCTATCACACAGTATACAGTACAGAGCTACTACTGCAGCCTCATCTCACCTATCACACAGTATACAGTACAGAGATACTACTGCCGCCTCATCCCACCTATCACACAGTATACAGTACAGAGATACTACTGCAGCCTCATCTCACCTATCACACAGTATACAGTACAGAGATACTACTGCCGCCTCATCCCACCTATCACACAGTATACAGTACAGAGCTACTACTGCGGCCTCATCTCACCTATCACACAGTATACAGTACAGAGATACTACTGCAGCCTCATCTCACCTATCACACAGTATACAGTACAGAGATACTACTGCAGCCTCATCTCATCTATCACACAGTATACAGTACAGAGCTACTACTGCAGCCTCATCTCACCTATCACACAGTATACAGTACAGAGATACTACTGCAGCCTCATCTCACCTATCACACAGTATACAGTACAGAGATACTACTGCAGCCTCATCTCACCTATCACACAGTATACAGTACAGAGCTACTACTGTGGCCTCATCTCACCTATCACACAGTATACAGTACAGAGCTACTACTGCAGCCTCATCTCACCTATCACACAGTATACAGTACAGAGCTACTACATACTACTGTGGCCTCATCTCACCTGTCACACAGTATCTCACTGAAATGCAGAATATACAGATCAATGTGACGGCATCATCCACACAAATTTTCTGTATACTTCATATTTATTAGTAAATACATATCATTCTGTGACATGTCTCTTTTCTGTCCATTGGCCCTCATTCCGAGTTGTTCGCTCGCTAGCTGATTTTAGCAGCATTGCACACGCTAGGCCGCCGCCGTCTGGGAGTGTATCTTAGCTTAGCAGAATAGCGAACGAAAGATTAGCAGAATTGCTACTACATAATTCTTAGCAGTTTCTGAGTATCTCCGGACCTACTCACAGATAGCGATCAGTTCAGTCAGTTTCATTCCTGGTTTGACGTCACAAACACGCCCTGCGTTCGGCCAGCCACTCCCCCGTTTCTCCAGCCACTCCCGTGTTTTTCCTTGTCACGCCTGCGTTTTTCCGCACACTCCCTGAAAACGCTCAGCTTCCTCCCAGAAACACCCACTTCCTGTCAATCACACTACGAACACTTCAGCGTGGAAAAACGTCATTCGCTCGTGAGTAAATCTACTAAATTCTTAGTAAAACTACTAAGCACATGCGCTCTGCGTACCATGCGCATGCGCATTTTCCACCTATTCGCTGCGTTGCGAAAATCGGCAACGAGCGAACAACTCGGAATGAGGGCCATTGTTAGATAGTCATTTTTCGAGTGCCTCGTAAGAATTGAGAATAAACTTTCTTTCTTGCCCTTGTGCTCCCCCTAGTGTTATAAAATAAGAATGCCTTTTCCTCATTAACTGAGTGTACTGTATTTTAGTTTTTGTTATTTTTTAAAGTAATTTCACAATTTATTTTTGAATTTTGGCATATTTTTTAGAAATATAGTGATAATGATGGTGCAGTGACAGTGCTCACTGTGAATCATGTACTTCTTCACAGCTTTCTCTCCTCATGGCATAGAAAGCTGTGCAGGGACCCACCAGTGTGATCAGCTAACTTTGTCCGATGGACACACAAGATGATCACTGTGTCAAAATAAAAAAAGTCTTACCTGCCCAGGGACCTGTCATCAGTGCTCCGGTGCGGGCTGTCCGTCATCGGGGCTCCCTGCTGCTCCTGTGTCCCCCAGTGCAGTAAAGTGATGCTGCAAAATGCAAGCTTACCTTACAGTACCGCGATGCATGCAATTATTGATACATCCATGTGATGTAATCAATAATCGCATTGCGAGTTGGTTTGATTTTATTTCATCCGCACCCTCAGATTTAAGGCAATCTCAGCCCCATAGCCTGGGGTGCAGAATAGCCAAATCTCACCCAATCTGGATCTCTATGTGGGTGAGGAATTTGAATACTGATGATGTTGGTCAATGTTCGTAGTGAGTAGTAATATTGGCCTCTTATTGGCTTAAGAAACAAGGGGGCAGATTTATTAATCCTAGAGAAGGCATAAAGAAGTGATAAAGCAGTGATAAGTGCAAGGTGATAACGCACCAGCCAATCATGTCCTAACTGGCAATTTACATACTGGAGCTGATTGGCTGGTGCGTTATCACCTTGTGCTTATCACTGCTTTATCACTTTTTTATGCCTTCTCCAGGCTTCATACATCTGCCCCAAGGAGTCGCAGGAACATATAAGAGTGAAATTGCAGCTTGTGTTATATAGATCTCAGAACACTCTTGTTTTAATTATAATTTTGTAGCAACCTACAGTAACTGCAGTTATAAGAATACACTCCACTTCTACTGTACATTAGAAACATAATTGTCAATGGGTTGGGGCTGAAATGCCGGTGTTCTGGTTCCCGATAGTTAGAATCCAGACAGGGGTCGGGTAAGTATGCTCCCCCCGCCCCCTAACCCTCCATTACCGCAGCCTAAACCTAATCTCCCCTCCCCACAGCCTAAACCTAACCCCTCCTTCCCGCAGCCTAACCGCCCCCCCCCCCCCACCCCTCCAACAACCCACCCTGCAGCTTACCACTCCTGCAACCCGTCAGTCACTCGTTTGGGATCCCGGCGCCGGGAATGTGATCTCATTTCGGATGCTGTCACCAGCATTCCGAGCAGTGTCGGGATTCTGGCATCTGTATTTCCACTGCCGGAATCCCGACCGTGGGGATCCTGAGCAGATCCCACGTCACTGGTGTTTCATGTATTTATAATATGTATGGAATATGTATAATATATCTCAGCTGGGAAGTCGACTTTTTTACCTCAGGTTCCCTCACAGCCTAAGAAAGCACCGTATTATCAAGTACAGTCCTTTCGGCCTCAGAAAGGCAAGCGGGTTAGAGGCGCGTCCTTTTTGCCCAGAGGCAGGGGTAGAGGGAAAAAGCTGCACCATACAGCCAGTTCCCAAGAACAAAAATCCTCCCCTGCTTCCACTAAGTCCACCGCATGACGCTGGGGCTCCACATGTGGAGCCAGGTGCGGTGGGGGCCCGTCTCCGGAACTTCAGCGACCAGTGGGTTCGCTCACAGGTGGATCTCTGGGTTCTACAAGTGGTATCTCAGGGATACAAGCTGGAGTTCGAGACGTCTCCCCCTCGCCTTTACCTCAAATCAGCCTTGCCAGCTACTCCCCAGGACAGGGAGGTAGTACTGGCGGCAATTCACAAGCTGTACCTCCAGCAGGTGATAATCAAAGTTCCCCTCCTTCAACAGGGACGGGGTTACTATTCCACAATGTTTGTGGTACCGAAACCAGACGGTTCGGTGAGACCCATTCTAAATTTGAAATCCTTGAACACTTATATAAGGAAGTTCAAGTTCAAAATGGAATCGGTCAGGGCGGTTATTGCAAGCCTGGAAGAGGGGGATTACATGGTATCACTGGACATCAAGGATGCTTACCTACATGTCCCCATTTACCCACCTCACCAGGTGTACCTCCGTTTTGTGGTACAGGACTGCCATTACCAATTCCAGACGTTGCCGTTTGGTCTGTCCACGGCACCGAGGGTATTTACCAAAGTAATGGCCGAAATGATGATACTCCTTCGAAAGAAGGGAGTTATAATTATCCCGTACTTGGACGATCTCCTTATAAAGGCGAGGTCCAGGGAGCAGTTGTTGGTCGGAGTAGCACTATCTCAGGAAGTGCTACAACAGCACGGCTGGATTCTGAATATCCCAAAGTCGCAGCTGGTTCCTACGACGCGTCTGCTGTTCCTGGGTATGATTCTGGACACAGAACAGAAGATTTGATATGTGTATATTATAGTTATGGAGCTAATTTATGCAGGGTTCATGCTCCGTAGATAGGATTGTAGAATAAAAATATAAAATAGCCCCTGGCATTGGACAGTAGTTTTAGGGACAGAGATGAAATTGAATGACTGTCATTATATAACTGTCCGGTGGAGTTCCTATCGGCAGGACCCCAGCGTAGACAATGACAGTGCAGCCATTTGTATACCATAGAGATAAAGATATACCGTGGTTGCGGAGTACAGACAAGATCGTAAATGTAGGTACCTGCAGCATTTACATCGTCTGCATTTGTTTTCAGGGACCTCCTGGGCCAGCGGGCGTTTCTGGACCCCCCGGAGAGACAGGCCTTCAGGTATGTACTGTAGATGTGTACGTATAATTCTTACTATATGAAATGAAGACTTGGGTTACTCAGTAATTTGTGATATGTAGATTAACTGAAATAATGACATGTTGCCAAATGAGATGTGTGTATAAAAATGTCTTATCTCGTATCTGCATTAATAAAGGTCAAACAGTTTTGGCAAGATCTGTGTTTCCACCATAAGTGACGTGTGTTCAACTTTTTGTACACACACACACACACACGCACACTCACACTCACACTCACTCTCTCTCTCTCTCTCTCTCCTTGTAAAAGCATTCCAGATCCTTACATTCTTGCTCTTGCCCATTTTCCTTCTTCCAACACATTAACATCAAGAACTGACTGTCTTTACCTGTTGCCTAATATATCCCACCACCTGATAGGTGCCATTGTAATGATACAATCAATGTTATTCACTTCACCTGTCAGTGGTTTAATGATGTGGCTGCTGGGTATATAAATATATACGTATGTCACATAATACAATGAAAACACAAGTTCCAGCTGTCATCCTATAGATTGTAAGCTTGCGAGCAGGGCCCTCCTCCCTCTATGACTGTTTGTTTTTACCCAATTTTGTCTTCTAATTGTGTCCAGTTGTAAAGCGCAACGGAATTTGCTGCGCTATATAAGAAACTGTTAATAATAATAAATCCCCCAAAAAGCACAAGCTGCTATAGGAAATGATTTATCTGAGAGCTTTATAACCCAATGCGTTTCCCCAGGGCTGCTATAAGAAATTGTAGGACTCGGGGCTGACAAAATAGACAGGTTCGGGGCCCTTCCCTCCCCAAAAAAAAGACTCTGCTGCACTGCTCCACCCCTATGTGTTGTCATACATTGTGATGTTACATATAGGTGGAGTGTTGCGGACTTACAGGAACGGTTCACAGAGAGCGGATGCGCAGATGAGGCTTGTTTTAAGAATTAGTCCCTGCGCATCAGCCTGCAGCTGATTCACAGACTGGTGCAGCTCTACAGGTATTGGTGGTAGGAGCCAGAGGTGGGGCCTCCTCTCTGTAAGGGCCCTGGACACCAGTCCCCACAGTCCCCCCCTGGTGGCTGCCCTGTGTTTCCCACTGGATGCCAGTCTGAATGGTTTGCTGTCAGAATGTCTAACTTCACTATGGGGTATATGCAATTAGTGGCGAATCGCGGCAATTTTTCGGCCTTTTTTTAATTCGACACAATTCGATCGTCAAATTTCGGCAGGTGGGTGCCGAAATTGACCATATTCAATAAAAAACGGATTCGACAGTCCCGCTGACGAAAAACGGCCGATTTGACGGATTTTGTTCCGATTTTTAAAAAACCCGAAAAAAAATGGCGTGGGGTCCCCCCTCCAAAGCATAACCAGCCTCGGGCTCTTCGAGCCGGTCCTGGTTCTAAAAATCTGGGGAAAACAATGTCATGGGATCCCCCGTATTTTTAAAACCAGCACCGGGCTCTGCGCCTGGTGCTGGTGCAAAAAATACGGGGTTATAAAAAGAGTAGGGGTCCCCCGTATTTTTTACACCAGCATCGGGCTCCACTAGCTGGACAGATAATGCCACAGCCGGGGGTCACTATTATACAGCGCCCTGCGGCCGTGGCATTAAATATCCAACTAGTCACCCCTGGCCGGGGTACCCTGGAGGAGTGGGGACCCCTTCAATCAAGGGGTCCCCCCCAGCCACCCAAGGGCCAGGGGTGAAGCCCGAGGCTGTCCCCCCCATCCAAGGGCTGCGGATGGGGGGCTGATAGCCTTTGGAAAAATGAAAGAATATTGTTTTTTCCAGTAGTACTACAAGTCCCAGCAAGCCTCCCCCGCAAGCTGGTACTTGGAGAACCACAAGTACCAGCATGCGGGAGAAAAATGGGCCCGCTGGTACCTGTAGTTCTACTGAAAAAAAATACCCAAATAAAAACAGGACACGCACACCGTGAAAGTACAACTTCATTTCACACCTGCCGACACACATACTTACCTATGTTGACACGACATTCGGTCCACTTGTCCAAGTAGAATCCGGGGTACCTGTGAATAAAATTATACTCACCTCAATCCAGTGTCCAGGTTATAATCCACGTACTTGGCAAAAAAAAAAAAACGAACACCCGGACCAAACGGACTGAAAGGGGTCCCATGTTTACACATGGGACCCCTTTCCACGAATGCCGGGACCCCACGTGACTGCTGTCACAGAAGGTCCCTTCAGCCAATCAGGTAGCGCTACTTCGTGGCACTCACCTGATTGGCTGTATGCGCGTCTGCTGTCAGACACCGCATCGCACAGCTCCCTCCATTAGTTTCAATGGTGGGAACTTTGCGGGTAGCGGTGGGGTTACCCGCGGTCAGCCGCTGACCGCGGGTGACCTCACCGCTGACGCAAAGTTCCCACCATTGAATTTAATGGAGAGGCTTTGCGATGCGCTGTCTGACAGCAGAAGCGCATACAGCCAATCAGGTGAGTGCCACGAAGTAGCGCTACCTGATTGGCTGAAGGGACCTTCTGTGACAGCAGTCACGTGGGGTCCCGGCATTCGTGGAAAGGGGTCCCATGTGTAAACATGGGACCCCTTTCAGTCCGTTTGGTCCGGGTGTTCGTTTTTTTTTTTTGCCAAGTACGTGGATTATAACCTGGACACTGGATTGAGGTGAGTACAATTTTATTCACAGGTACCCCGGATTCTACTTGGACAAGTGGACCGAACGTCGTGTCAACATAGGTAAGTATGTGTGTGTCGACATGTGTGTAATAAAGTTTTACTATCACGGTGTGCGTGTCCTGTTTTTATTTGGGTATTTTTTTTCCAGTAGAACTACAGGTACCAGCGGGCCCGTTTTTCTCCCGCATGCTGGTACTTGTGGTTCTCCAAGTACCAGCTTGCGGGGGAGGCTTGCTGGGACTTGTAGTACTACTGGAAAAAACAATATTCTTTCATTTTTCCAAAGGCTATCAGCCCCCCATCCGCAGCCCTTGGATGGGGGGGACAGCCTCGGGCTTCACCCCTGGCCCTTGGGTGGCTGGGGGGACGACCCCTTGATTGAAGGGGTCCCCACTCCCCCAGGGTACCCCGGCCAGGGGTGACTAGTTGGATATTTAATGCCACGGCCGCAGGGCGCTGTATAAAAGTGACTCCCGGCTGTGGCATTATCTGTCCAGCTAGTGGAGCCCGATGCTGGTGTAAAAAATACGGGGGACCCCTACTCTTTTTGTCCCCCGTATTTTTTGCACCAGCACCAGGCGCAGAGCCCGGTGCTGGTTTTAAAAATACGGGGGATCCCCTGTCATTTTTTCCCACGGATTTTTAGAACCAGGACCGGCTCGAAGAGCCCGAGGCTGGTTATGCTTAGGAGGGGGGACCCCACGCCATTTTTTTTCAGGATTTTACCATTCCATTAAAAAAATATATATATATATTTTTAAAAATATATAAATAATACTTGTGCCTCCAAAATAGACAAACCAAGTACCTAATCCCTTCTAATATAAATAGATATGCTATTACCAATAAAAAAAACACCAAAAAAAACATGTTTTTAATTTTTTTTATTAGATTCCCCCACCAAAGTGTGGCGGATTGAAAATGACGAATTTACTGTCTAAAAGCACTGTTGTCGAATTTCCAAACTTCAATTGAATATACTTTTGGCGAATTGCTGCATTTGTACCATTGCAGAAATGTCGGATTTGACAAATGTCGAATTTCAAAAAGTCGAATTTTGAAAGTCCGTTTTTTTGACGGAAAGTACTGAATTGCATTGTCGATTTTTTTTTTTGGGCGAAAAAGTCCAGTTTTTCGACAATTTCGGGAATTCGACCGCAATTGCATATACCCCTATGTCTCCATTCACAATGGCACAGCAAAAGGTCGGCATTGACATAATGTTGACATTCCCCTAGGATTAGCATTAGGGTCACCACTAAGTTTACCGTTAGGGTTACGGATATTTCGACAACTGTTGACATAACATCAGTGTCGGCCATTAGAATGTAGACATTATGAATGTGGAACAAATATACCACGGGCACACACGTCGGACTCGGAATATGTCATTAGACGGCAGTAATAGATAAATATTGCTACCAGATGATGAGAGATCACAGTGGATCACGTTAGTGGATCATGTTACATGATTAGTCTGTCCCAAGAGTCAGAACTGAATTCCAGGACTTAATAAATGATCCAAAGCTCATGCAAATGTGATAACAGCTTATATACTCCCCGATTGGTTACGTTTGGACTGGACATAACCAATTGTGCCAACTGAGATAATGACACATATTTATATATATTATATTATTAATCTATGAAATATATCCATATATACACATAATATATAATATATATTTCATTATCTCAGTAGGGGACCCAAAAATGTCAGATTTTGAATTTTGGGCAAGGGATACTCAACCTGTAAACCTGTATGTATGTATGTATGTATATATATATATATATATATATATATATATATATATATATACACAGTACTGTGCAAAAGTTTTAGGCAGGTGTGGTGGAAAAAATGCTGCAACGTAAGAATGCTTTCGAAACCAGAAGTGTTAATAGTTTATTTTAATCAATTAACAAAATGCTAAGTGAATTAACAGAAGAAAAAATCTAAATCAAATCAATATTTGGTGTGACCGCCCTTTGCCTTCAAAACAGCATGAATTCTTCTAGGTACACTTGCACACAGTTGTTGAAGGAAATCGGCAGGGAGGTTGTTCCAAACATCTTGGAGAACTAACCACAGATCTTCTGTGGGTGTAGGCTTGCTCATATCCTTGTGTCCCTTTGTGTAATCCCAGACAGACATGATGTTGAGATCAGGGCTCTCTGAGGCCATAAAATAACTTCCGGGACTCCTTGTTCTTCTTTACACTGAAGATAGTTCTTAATGACATTGGCTGTATGTTTGGGGTCATTATCCGCTTTAGAATAAATTTGTAGCCAATCAGATGCATCCCTTGTATTGCATGATGGATAAGTTCCTGCCTTTATTTCTCAGCATTGAGGACATCATTAATGCTGACCTGGGGGGTAAATTCAGAACTGATCGTTGCTGTGTGTTTTCACGCAGCGGGCAATCAGATCTGAACTGCGCATGCATATGCACCGCAATGCACCGGCGCGTCAGACGACTGCACAGGGCATCGGTGCCTAGCGACGGGATGGTGCGAAAAAAGAGATTGCACGGGTGATTGACAGGAAGAGACCGTTTGTAGGTGTCAACTGACCATTTTTCAGGAGGGTGCGGGAAAACGCAGGCTGGATCAGGCGTTTGGAGGGAGGGTGTCTGACGTCCGCTCCGGCCCCGATCACCAGGAATCCATCGCAGCGGCTAAATAAGTCCAGGGCTGAGCAGAGACTGCACAAACTGATGTTTGTGCAGCTCTGCTACAAATGGGATTGCACACCTGCACAGTCCTTTTCCACTCCCCCTCTATGCGGCGATTATCTGATCGCAGGGCTGCAAAAAACGCAACGTAGCGATCAGGTCTGAATTACCCCCAAATCCCCAAGTGCATTTTCTGAAATGCAGCATCAGACTTGCAAGGAACCTCCACCATGCTTCACTGTTGCCTGCAGACACTCATTATTTATTATACCACTCTCCAGCCCTTCGGCGAACAAACTGCCTTCTGTTACAGCCAAATTGTTAGGGAACTCCAGCCAGGGACGTGCGGTGAGTTAAATGGTTCAGGAGGCACTGGCTAGCACCAGAGCCAGATTTACATGCAATATATGAGCCAAAGGGTGCTTCTGGCCATTATATGCATGTACATCAGTATAAATTCCTGGAAATTTGGAGAGTTTTGATCAGAGATGTGTGGAAAAGATAGGCCTCCCCTTCCATAGACTTTTTACTCCAGAGTTTTGACTATAAACATGATTAGAATAATGCAAAGAAGATATTTCAAACATATTCTTGCATTTTTCATATACTTTATACAGTCAAAACTGTGGCGCAAACGTTAGTATGACAGGAAAGGCTCTGCCTCACCCGCCTCACCCAACCACACGTCACTGACTCCAGCACTATTTTGTGTGAGACCCGTAGAGCCGGTGAGAGGGTCTTCCTCCAATAACAGCGCTTCTGTTCCATTAGAGCTGTATGTGCTCACCGGTAATTGAAATGCCACTTGGACTTAAACCTCAAAGCAGGAGGGGCACACACAATAGGCTGGAGACCACAAGTAATAACATGGAGTGTAGCAGCTGGCAAAGCAAGAGTTAATTACAAGCAGACTAGACACAATAAAGGTAACTGCAGACAGACTTTTGGTAAGATAATGCAGACTAAGCTGATGTGACTGAAGACAGCAGGACTTGATCATTGGATACACTGCAAAGACTGAAGACTGCTGAACTAGGAGTGTGCAGGATTAACAACAAGACAATGGTGACTGGAGAAGTAAGGTGTTAGTTGAAGGTGACCACAGCCAGGCGGTGGTTAACTGCTGGAAACAATCAGGTGCTGGGTGTGTACTGGGATTGGAAGCAAAGTGATGACAGCATGAACAGAGACTTGCTGTATGAACTGTGTGACTAGGCCACAGTCTGCAATAACAGACAGAATAGATTTAATAAGCTGTAACTTGTGTACATGTTAAGGTGTACTGGAAATACTGCAGACTTGCTACTACAAGCATGGCTGGATTGAATGTACTTTGCTGTTGGCAACCAAGCACACACAAGCTGGATGTACACAGAACCAGATCTGACAAGATATAATCACAGAGACTTGGCAGGAGCCTGGATAAGGATCAGGACCAGACACAAGAGTAACTGGAGGGTCACAGCAAGATAAGGACACAAAGCAGGAATAGACATAAGACAGCAGTTACAGGGCAGAATCCAACAGGGCATGGGTGCAGACTGGCAGGGACAGCATACTCAGGCCTGAGGCAGGATACAAGGATGCAGGACTTGGACAGAAAGGCTAAGGTTCAGGAACAGAGAACGTACAGTGTACAGCGACCATGTGACAGACTTCACTAGGTAACAGGAGCTAGGGAATACCGCCAGCAACAGGAACTGTCCAGAATCCCTAATGAAAGGGAGCCAGACCAATCACAGGAGACATCAGGCTGAGGTCAGGTAACGAGGTATTCCAAACAGATGAGCTGCTGCACATAGCAGCCAGCATCCTAGTTGCTAGGAGACAGCCGGAATACAGTCAGGAAAGAGCCGCAGCGGCGACTCATAACACAAATATTTCACATTTTGACTCATCAGTCCAGAGCACCTGCGCCCATTTTTCTCCACCCCAGTTCCGATGTTTTTGTGCACAGTTGAGTCTCTTGGCCTTTTGGCCACAATTCTTCCATGAAGACTACTTCTGGCCAGACTTCTCCAAACAGTGGATGGGTGTACCTGGGTACCACTGGTTTCTGCCAGTTCTGAGCTGATGGCACTTCTGGACATCTTCCAATTTCAACGGGAAGTAAGCATGATGTGTCTTTCATCTGATGTACTAAGTGTCAATGTCAATCCCGGTCCCACCAGGCTGAAGTGATCGCAGCGGCTGAGTAAGTCCTGGGAAACTCAGAAACTGCACAAAGTTTTTTTGTACCGCTCGGCTGCACATGCGATCGCACATTTGCACAGCTAAAATACACTCCCTTATGGGCGGCGACTATCTGATCGCAGGACTGCAAAAAAACTGCTAGCGAGCGATCAGGTCTGAATTACCCCCAATGTCACCGTAAAGAAGAACAAGGAGTCCTGGGAGTGATGATATGGTCCCCACAGAGCCCTGATCTCAACACCATCGAGTCTGTCTGGGATTACATGAAGAGACAGAAAGATCTGAGCAAGCTGCATCCACAGAAGATCTGTGGTTAGTTCTCCAAGATGTTTGGAACAACCTCCCTGCTGAGTTTCTTCAAAAACTGATTTGATTTAGATTTCTCCTCTGTTCATTCACTTTGCGATAAAATTAAACTATTAACACTTCTATTTTTGAAAGCATTCACACTTTGCAGCATTTTTTTCCACACCACCCTCAAACTTATATATACATATATATATATATATATATATATATATGATGCATAAATTCCAGAGCAAAGACAGTAGCTTTTCCCAGTGGCTCATCCGTTGCTACAAGCGATAGCATTCTCTGCACCGCATAAGGTAACTGTTTAATCTCTTTTATATAATAGAGAACACGGGGAGCTGGGATTCCGCATTGTCAATATAATGACGGTTAGGCATTGATGTATACGGTGCATTTAGATGTTTTATAATGAGCCGTCTCTGGGCTGCTCAGGTATGTGAATACATTACAGCTGTCACCGTGCCGCCCGCCCACCACAGTGAATCATACTGTACAATAGATTATTCCCGTATGTGTGGGCGGGAGAATATACCTGTGTGTATATACTTGGTGGTACGTGTGGGGGATTAAGTTTTCCGATGTGAATCTGCATTTCCACATAGTATCCGACCTTTCAAAAAAATTCACATAAAAATGTAATGACATGTTTTATCAACGTCTTTCTATAGCAGCAGCTAAGGTAGTAAGATATTCTGCTTGTATCTGCGATATAATATATTTATGTTGATCTGTAGGGGCTGCCGGGTGAAATAGGATTTCCTGGAAAGCCGGGGAAGATTGGACCCCCTGTAAGTATAATGTAGATGTGGAATTGCTGCTTTTTGCAGTCTAATCACTTATGCTGTAGATTATACCACATGTAAAAGGTATCTCTTTATTACATTTTAAATGATGAATGGATAGTATATATTAACACAATCTATCACACTTTATTGGTTTTGGTTGATTTTCCTTTCTCTGTTTCGAAAAATACTTACCTAATGTTATACAATACTTTGCCACTAGATGGCGCACTGCATTAAATCTGGAGGGCATTTATAAAGTGAAAGTTGACACTCCGTAGCTCTTATCTAGCTGTGATACCCTTGTGCATCTTGATTTGTGCAAAAATTGTTGCAGTGCGCGCATAGGTTTGTGCCACAAGGTGGCGGCATTTTCAGAGGAGCCAAAGTTTGTACCAGAGGTGGGCAAGAATAGGGGTATGTTATACAGACCCGCATACCTCCCAACATGACCCTCTCCAGGAGGGACAGAATGCTCTGCTTCTGGACTTCCCTTTTAATTTATGATTGCCATCACCTGTATTGAAACACCTTTCTAATCCATTGACCTGTTCAACACAGGTGCAGGCAATCATAAATTAAGAGAAAAGTCCAGGAGCAGAGCATTCTGTCCCTCCTGGAGAGGGTCATGTTGGGAGGTATGGAGCCGCTCTCACAGACTTTTGCCTCTCTCAGATCTGCCTCTGACTGGGGAGAGGTCCCTGCCAATGCCTGGGTAGCCCCTGCAGCCCCAGAGCATTTATTGTGCGGACAGCTATGAAGAGTGACAGCGCCTGCAAAATATCAAATGTGGTTCCGGACGCCAGCCAGTCTGATGCTCATGATTGGCTGTTGGTTTGCGAGCATTGAATAGTGGGTGGCCGGCATTACATCTGAAATGCCGCCAACACTGTATCTGTCTCCAGGGCTGTCCGCCGTCTAAGCGCCATGCACACTTTTGCCACCTGGGACCCCTGTTTGTCCGTGCCCAGGTCAACAGTCTCAACTGTGCCCCCCTGATGGCGACCCTGGCTGGGACAGAGTGTGTGGGGGCCCTGGGTCTTCGGGTGTGGTATGTTATGGTGTGTACACACGGTGAGATATTTTCTTACGATTTTGACTATATAGTTAAAATCGTAAGAAACGTTAGTGCAGATTGCAAGGTGAAAGTCACCTTGTGATACCGATTCGATGCCGATGCGCGGTCCCGCGCGGTCGGCATTGCAAGAATAGATAGACTGTGCAGGCAAGTCAATTTTGACTGTCTAGTCCTGCGATGCTGACCCCGCGGGACCGCGCATCGGCATCGCAAGGTGACTTTCACCTTTGCGATCTGCACTAACTTTTCTTACGATTTTAACTATATAGTCAAAATCGTAAGAAAATATCTCACCGTGTGTACACACCACTATTGGTCGACAGTAAGTAGGTTGACGTGGTTTCTAGGTCAACAGGGACTCTAGGTCAACATGTACTAGGTCGACATGAAAAAAGGTCGACATGAGTTTTTAAAAAAAAAAAAATGGTGTCGTTGTCATCGTACAGTGACCTGGAACCCCAATTTGTGCATCGTGTCCCCTCGCGTGGCTCGCGTTTGGGCAAGGTGCCACGCTCCGCTGCGATCGGTACAGGTTACTTCCCAATTGTAGTCCACGTGGATGGTAAGTTATGAAAACGTAAAAAAAAATTAAACATTTTTGAAAAACTCATGTTGACTTTTTGTCATGTCGACCTAGAGACTGGATCCCGGGTCTTCTGCCCCCTGTTAATCTGGCCCTGCTTAAAAGATAAGCGTTCTGCTTAAGGATTTTTATGTGAATATATATTTCTGAATTTCTTGACAAACGTCCTTTTTTATGGTATATGTTGTGTATTTATGCATACAGTATATTCAGTAATAATAATACAGTTTTTTGAAACCACCTCATACCCCTTCTATATAAATCATATACACAGGCCGCAAATTAATCAGGCTTATACTTATTAGTGGGTTGATATATGCATAGATTATATTTTGGTTATCTTACTTGTTAAGAGTTTATATCCAGCCCAATACTCGCTCTAACAATGCCACGCCCAGGGGGAGGATCCCCTATTGTCCAAGGAGCTTGTGAGATCTGCCAAACATTGGGAGTCTCCCGGAGATTCCGCGAGAGAAAACAGGTATGGACCAAGGCATTCTGTGGTGTGCATTGGGCGCACTTTGGGGGTCATTCCGAGATGATCGTAGCTGTGATAAATCTAGCACAGCTACGATCATTCACACTGACATGCGGGGGGACGCCCAGCACAGGGCTAGTCCGCCCCGCATGTCAGTGTCGGCCGCCCCCGCAGAAGTGCAAAGGCATCGCACAGCGGCAATGCCTTTGCACTTCAAGAGTAGCTCCCGGCCAGCGCAGCTTTAGCGTGCTGGCCGGGAGCTACTCATCGCTCCCTGGCCCGCAGCGCTGCGTGTGACGTCACGCAGCCATTGCGGCCCGCCGTTCCGCCCCCTCCCACCCAGCGATCGCCTGTCAATCAGGCAAAGGCGATCGCATCCTTGCTATGGCCTTCGGCCGTCTGGCATGCGCCGGCGCACTACAGCGCATGCGCAGCAGAGACCCATGCGCTCTGCTGCGTTAAAACGCAGCGAGCGAACAGGTCAGAATGACCCCCTTTGTAAATGACCTCCAGCATTAAAGAAAGTTACAAAAATCCTGGAGCACTCTGTTATTTTTTTGGGGGGAAAAAACAAATTCCCCAAAATTCTGCAATAAGACAACTGTAACTTTATCATACAGTAAATGTTAACACCGCTGATGAATATCCAATATACTGGGTTCATTTCTTGTTAAAGCTTTGTTATTAGTTTTTTTGTGTGTTTTATTTGTTATTTTAATTGTAAAAATTACGTTTATGCCTTTATATTGAATACATGTATACTGTATCTAGGGAGCACCTGGAAAGGAAGCAATAGATGGGCAGGATGGAAAACCAGGTTCAAAGGTAATTTTTTTTATGCATGGTTATGGATATAAGGAATTATTTCTTAACCAAAAATGTCCAGCTTCTTAGTAATGGGAACTGTTGGGGAAGGTCGTCGTACATTTGGCGAATGACGTAAGATTACGCAAATGCGTTACTTTCATTTAAATTTTTTAAATTTTAATTTGCAAACAGTTGCAGTTTTTTTCTAGTGAGTGTTTTTGATATCTATGATTTTGGAGGCAAATGTGGTCAGACTAATGCCCCCCATACACTTGTGTGATGCCCCGCAACGCCACATCGCGGGGCATCGCACAGGCAGTTCAGGTGAACTGCAAAAGTGATTACCGTGCGATCATGCGGTAGATCGTATAGTAATCACGTGATGGGCACGTCACCCGGGTGCCCATCGCGCATCGCAGTGCAATAAATATTAAGTGCAGCACTAAATATCTTGTGACACGAGATTCGACCGGCGTGCCCGTGCATCGCCTCGCATGGTGCACAATATGTGCATACAATCATGCAACTGATCAATCGCATGATTGCATGCTGTATAAGTGTATGGGCACCATAAGCCTCAGCCTGATTGTGTATAAGAAATTGAGTAACACAGATTGACAAAGGCAATTGTAATTGGCCCTACTTTGCCATTAATAATTCTTACATCTCTCATTATTCGTAGGGTGAACAAGGAGAACGAGGCTTGGATGGAATTCCCGGGCAAACTGGTCCAAGGGTAACGTATGTTTTGTATAGTGTATATGGCACTGTTCAGTTTTTCAGAATGTCTCCGTAGTGATTGGACAAGCATCACTGGTTCCCATAGTAACCCGTACACCCTGTTTCCGCAATAGTTCTGCTACTGCCTACAAACACCATCATCTATCGGGCCTGGGTGCAAGAGAGGAAGCCTGGCCAAACATGGGGATGTGACCACACCCACTCTCAAAACCTGGTCCAAGCTCCGCCTTTATGGCTGACTCGCTACCCTGACAGGTTCTGGACAGCCTTGGGCCTGGATAACTAGCACCCACCCCTCTCACACAATGAAGGCGGCCATTTTGTTGTGTACAGTTGTCTTGAGGATTCAGGGTATTACTTCTCAAGGCATAAAGCCTTGAGTCCTATTGGAGAAAGAGCGCTGTATAAATACAATGTATGACATCACATAGTGGTGGATCAGTGTAGCAGAATCTTTTTTTTGTTGGGAGGGAGGGGCCCTGTCTATTTTGTCAGTCCCCGGCCCCACAATTTCTGATGGCAACCCTGCTTCCATACTTCAAATGTCTCATGTTTCTCTGTGGCAGCAGAGGTAATAAAAACCTGTGAAAAAAAGGCCACGTATTTTTGTTTATAGGACCGCCAAGCTACTGTAAATCCCTCCTATATAATTGCTCATGGCTGCTTATTCATTTTTTTTAAAGTAATTACTATTGGGGGTCATTCCGAGTTGATTGCTCGCTAGCAGTTTTTAGCAGCCATGCAAACGCATAGTCGCCGCCCACGGGGGAGTGTATTTTCGCTTTGCAGGAGTGCAAACGCATGTGCAGCAGGGCGCCTGCAAACACATTTTTTGTGCAAAACAAGACCAGCCCCGTAGTTACTTATCCTGTGCGACGATTGCTGCGACGAGTGATGCGATAATGACATCAGATACACACCCAGTAAACGCCCGGCCACGCCTGCATTTTTCCAAACAGTCCTGGAAAACAGTCAGTTGACACCCACAAACGCCCTCTTCCTGTCAATCTCCTTGCGATCGGCTGTGCGTTTGGAATTGTCGCTAGAACCAGTGCAAAACCACAAAGGACTTTGTCCCCGTAGGACGCGCTGCGTATTGCGGTGCATATGCATGCGCAGAATAGCCATTTTTTTCACTGAACGCTACGCAGCGAACAACGGCAGCTAGCGATCAACTCGGAATGACCCCTATTGTGCCAAAACTTTTGACTGCAGTAATGCCATCAGCCAGCAGAGGGCAACAGACATCATCCTGTTTTTGTCTTAGTCGGATTCTATTTATATTGTAATTTTTTTTAATTTTTTTTTTACAATTTATTATTATTATATGTTCCATGTGGTAATCTGATTTACAGTGATTTGCTCATGGTATGTGCACTCCTTTTACAGGGACAACCTGGAGAGCAAGGCCTCTCCGGCCCACCTGGAGTAAAGGTAAAATAAAAGGTTCCACGTATCTACATCATACTGTATACCGTGACTGAACCCCGTGTATTTCACATGAATAATAAAGACATAACATTGAAATGAGTACACAATCCTTCCTATCAGTAGCGGATCTTGCCACAGGCAAGCAGGACTTTTGCCCGGGGTGCCGTCTTCCGGAGGGCACAGGGCGCCATCCGGAGGGCGCCGCACCAGGGCAAGATCCGCTGCCCGCTGCCCCCCGCTGCCGATGTGAAGGGAAACTAGTCGCGTACGCGTCTAGTTATCCCTTCGTGGAGAGGTCCTTTACTGTGCGGTGCGCGATGACGTCATCGCGCACCGCACAGCAAAGGTCCTCTCCACGAAGGGAATTAGACGCTACGCGTCGTTTACCTTCGTGAAGAGGACCTTTGCTGTGCGGTGCGCGATGACGTCATCGCGCACCGCACATCATTTCAGTCTGTACAGGGGGCGTAAATGACCACGCCCCCTGTACGAAGCCAAGCCCCCTATTGTCGGCCCTGCTTCCTATAGCCGTAATATGGTCACTGCTTCCCTTAGAGTAATGTTCAGTATGATATAGTCAGTGGTTATGTATAAAGCGCACGGATGTACCCAGTCACATATAGAGCTATATAGGGGCATTGCAGCTTTTCCATCATCCCTGGTGTCAGTATACAGTATATGTGTATTTCCCCCCCCCGCAGGAGAAGATGATGGCAGTACAATCAGTCTGTCAGCACATAGTGTGACATGCACATGATATGCTCCTCTGTGATAGCGTTACATGCACATGACATGCTCCTCTGTGATAGCGTTACATGCACATGACATGCTCCTCTGTGATAGCGTTACATGCACATGACATGCTGCTCCGTGATAGCGTTACATGCACATGACATGCTCCTCTGTGATGGTGTTACATGCACATGACATGCTCCTCTGTGATGGCGTTACATGCACATGACATACTCCTCTGTGATGGCGTTACATACACATGACATACTCCTCTATGATGGTGTTACATGCACATGACATACTCCTCTGTGATGGCGTTACATACACATGACATACTCCTCTGTGATGGCGTTACATACACATGACATACTCCTCTGTGATGGCGTTACATGCACATGACATTATCCTCTGTGATGGCGTTACATACACATGACATACTCCTCTGTGATGGCGTTACATACACATGACATGCTCCTCTGTGATGGCGTTACATGCACATGACATGCTCCTCTGTGATGGCGTTACATACACATGACATACTCCTCTGTGATGGCGTTACATACACATGACATGCTCCTCTGTGATGGCGTTACATACACATGACATACTCCTCTGTGATGGCGTTACATACACATGACATGCTCCTCTGTGATGGCGTTACATGCACATGACATGCTCCTCTGTGATGGCGTTACATACACATGACATACTCCTCTGTGATAGCGTTACATGCACATGACATACTCCTCTATGATGGTGTTACATGCACATGACATACTCCTCTGTGATGGCGTTACATACACATGACATACTCCTCTGTGATGGCGTTACATACACGTGACATACTCCTCTGTGATGGCGTTACATGCACATGACATGCTCCTCTGTGATGGCGTTACATGCACATGACATGCTCCTCCGTGATGGCGTTACATGCACATGACATACTCCTCTGTGATAGCGTTACATGCACATGACATACTCCTCTGTGATGGCGTTACATGCACATGACATTCTCCTTCGTGATGGCGTTACATGCACATGATATGCTCCTCTGTGATGGCGTTACATGCACATGACATGCTCCTCTGTGATGGTGTTACATGCACATGACATTCTCCTCTGTGATGGCGTTACATACACATGACATACTCCTCTGTGATGGCGTTACATGCATATGACATGCTCCTCTGTGATGGCGTTACATGCACATGACATACTCCTCTGTGATGGCGTTACATGCACATGACATGCTGCTCTGTGATGGTGTTACATGCACATGACATGCTCCTCTGTGATGGCGTTACATGCACATGACATGCTGCTCTGTGATGGCGTTACATGCACATGACATGCTCCTCTGTGATGGCGTTACATGCACATGACATACTCCTCTGTGATGGCGTTACATGCACATGACATACTCCTCTGTGATGGCGTTACATGCACATGACATACTCCTCTGTGATGGCGTTACATGCACATGACATGCTCCTCTGTGATGGCGTTACATGCACATGACATACTCCTCTGTGATGGCGTTACATACACATGACATACTCCTCTGTGATAGCGTTACATGCACATGACATACTCCTCTGTGATGGCGTTACATGCACATGACATACTCCTCTGTGATGGCGTTACATGCACATGACATGCTCCTCTGTGATGGTGTTACATGCACATGACATACTCCTCCGTGATGGCGTTACATGCACATGACATTCTCCTCCATGATAGCGTTACATGCACATGACATGCTCCTCCGTGATAACGTTACATGCACATGACATGCTCCTCCGTGATGGTGTTACATGCACATGACATGCTCCTCTGTGATGGCGTTACATGCACATGACATACTCCTCTGTGATGGCGTTACATGCACATGACATGCTCCTCTGTGATGGCGTTACATGCACATGACATGCTCCTCTGTGATGGCGTTACATGCACATGACATACTCCTCTGTGATGGCGTTACATGCACATGACATGCTCCTCTGTGATAGCGTTACATGCACATGACATACTCCTCCGTGATGGCGTTACATGCACATGACATACTCCTCTATGATGGTGTTACATGCACATGACATACTCCTCTGTGATGGCGTTACATACACATGACATACTCCTCTGTGATGGCGTTACATACACATGACATACTCCTCTGTGATGGCGTTACATGCACATGACATTATCCTCTGTGATGGCGTTACATACACATGACATATTCCTCTGTGATGGCGTTACATACACATGACATGCTCCTCTGTGATGGCGTTACATGCACATGACATGCTCCTCTGTGATGGCGTTACATACACATGACATACTCCTCTGTGATGGCGTTACATACACATGACATGCTCCTCTGTGATGGCGTTACATACACATGACATACTCCTCTGTGATGGCGTTACATACACATGACATGCTCCTCTGTGATGGCGTTACATGCACATGACATGCTCCTCTGTGATGGCGTTACATACACATGACATACTCCTCTGTGATAGCGTTACATGCACATGACATACTCCTCTATGATGGTGTTACATGCACATGACATACTCCTCTGTGATGGCGTTACATACACATGACATACTCCTCTGTGATGGCGTTACATACACATGACATACTCCTCTGTGATGGCGTTACATGCACATGACATGCTCCTCTGTGATGGCGTTACATGCACATGACATGCTCCTCCGTGATGGCGTTACATGCACATGACATACTCCTCTGTGATAGCGTTACATGCACATGACATACTCCTCTGTGATGGCGTTACATGCACATGAGATTCTCCTTCGTGATGGCGTTACATGCACATGATATGCTCCTCTGTGATGGCGTTACATGCACATGACATGCTCCTCTGTGATGGTGTTACATGCACATGACATTCTCCTCTGTGATGGCGTTACATACACATGACATACTCCTCTGTGATGGCGTTACATGCACATGACATGCTCCTCTGTGATGGCGTTACATGCACATGACATACTCCTCTGTGATGGCGTTACATGCACATGACATACTCCTCTGTGATGGCGTTACATGCACATGACATACTCCTCTGTGATGGCGTTACATGCACATGACATACTCCTCTGTGATGGCGTTACATGCACATGACATGCTCCTCTGTGATGGCGTTACATGCACATGACATACTCCTCTGTGATGGCGTTACATACACATGACATACTCCTCTGTGATAGCGTTACATGCACATGACATACTCCTCTGTGATGGCGTTACATGCACATGACATACTCCTCTGTGATGGCGTTACATGCACATGACATGCTCCTCTGTGATGGTGTTACATGCACATGACATACTCCTCCGTGATGGCGTTACATGCACATGACATTCTCCTCCATGATAGCGTTACATGCACATGACATGCTCCTCCGTGATAACGTTACATGCACATGACATGCTCCTCCGTGATGGTGTTACATGCACATGACATGCTCCTCTGTGATGGCGTTACATGCACATGACATACTCCTCTGTGATGGCGTTACATGCACATGACATGCTCCTCTGTGATGGCGTTACATGCACATGACATGCTCCTCTGTGATGGCGTTACATGCACATGACATACTCCTCTGTGATGGCGTTACATGCACATGACATGCTCCTCTGTGATAGCGTTACATGCACATGACATACTCCTCCGTGATGGTGTTACATGCACATGACATTCTCCTCCATGATAGCGTTACATGCACATGACATGCTCCTCCGTGATAGCGTTACATGCACATGACATGCTCCTCCGTGATGGTGTTACATGCACATGACATACTCCTCTGTGATGGCGTTACATGCACATGACATGCTCCTCTGTGATGGCGTTACATGCACATGACATTCTCCTCTGTGATGGTGTTACATGCACATGACATTCTCCTCCGTGATGGCGTTACATGCACATGACATGCTCCTCTATGATGGCGTTACATGCACATGACATACTCCTCTATGATGGTGTTACATGCACATGACATTCTCCTCTGTGATGGTGTTACATGCACATGACATGCTCCTCTGTGATGGCGTTACATGCACATGACATGCTCCTCTATGATGGCGTTACATGCACATGACATACTCCTCTATGATGGTGTTACATGCACATGACATTCTCATCTGTGATGGCGTTACATGCACATGACATACTCCTCTGTGATGGCGTTACATGCACATGACATACTCCTCTGTGATGGCGTTACATGCACATGACATACTCCTCTGTGATGGTGTTACATGCACATGACATACTCCTCTATGATGGTGTTACATGCACATGACATTCTCCTCTGTGATGGCGTTACATGCACATGACATACTCCTCTGTGATGGCGTTACATGCACATGACATACTCCTCTGTGATGGCGTTACATGCACATGACATACTCCTCTGTGATGGTGTTACATGCACATGACGTACTCCTCTGTGATGGCGTTACATGCACATGATATGCTCCTCCGTGATAGCGTTACATGCACATGACATGTTCCTCTGTGATGGCGTTACATGCACATGACATACTCCTTTGTGATGGCGTTACATGCACATGACATACTCCTCTGTGATGGTGTTACATGCACATGACATACTCCTCTGTGATGGCGTTACATGCACATGATATGCTCCTCCGTGATAGCGTTACATGCACATGACATGCTCCTCTGTGATGGCGTTACATGCACATGACATTCTCCTCCGTGATGGCGAAACATGCACATGACATGCTCCTCTGTGATGGCGTTACATGCACATGACATGCTCCTCTGTGATGGCGTTACATGCACATGACATGCTCCTCTGTGATAGCGTTACATGCACATGACATGCTCCTCCGTGATAGCGTTACATGCACATGACATGCTCCTCTGTGATGGCGTTACATGCACATGACATTCTCCTCTGTGATGGCGTTACATGCACATGACATACTCCTCTGTGATGGCGTTACATGCACATGACATACTCCTCTGTGATGGCGTTACATGCACATGACATGCTCCTCCGTGATAGCGTTACATGCACATGACATACTCCTCTGTGATGGCGTTACATGCACATGACATGCTCCACCGTGATAGCGTTACATGCACATGACATTCTCCTCCGTGATAGCGTTACATGCACATGACATGCTCCTCTGTGATGGTGTTACATGTACATGACATTCTCCTCCGTGATAGCGTTACATGCACATGACATACTCCTCTGTGATGGCGTTACATGCACATGACATTCTCCTCCATGATGGCGTTACATGCACATGACATACTCCTATGTGATAGCGTTACATGCACATGACATGCTCCTCTGTGATGGTGTTACATGCACATGATATGCTCCTCCGTGATGGCGTTACATGCACATGACATTCTCCTCTGTGATGGCGTTACATGCACATGACATACTCCTCCGTGATAGCGTTACATGCACATGACATACTCCTCTGTGATGGCGTTACATGCACATGACATGCTCCTCCGTGATGGCGTTACATGCACATGACATTCTCCTCCGTGATAGCGTTACATGCACATGACATTCTCCTCCGTGATGGCGTTACATGCACATGACATGCTCCTCTGTGATGGTGTTACATGCACATGACATACTCCTCTGTGATGGTGTTACATGCACATGACATACTCCTCTGTGATAGCGTTACATGCACCTCTGTGATGGCGTTACATGCACATGACATTCTCCTCCGTGATAGCGTTACATGCACATGACATTCTCCTCCGTGATGGCGTTACATGCACATGACATGCTCCTCTGTGATGGCGTTACATGCACATGATATGCTCCTCCGTGATGGCGTTACATGCACATGACATGCTCCTCTGTGATGGTGTTACATGCACATGACATTCTCCTCCGTGATAGCGTTACATGCACATGATATGCTCCTCCGTGATGGCGTTACATGCACATGACATTCTCCTCCGTGATAGCGTTACATGCACATGACATTCTCCTTCGTGATAGCGTTACATGCACATGACATACTCCTCCGTGATGGTGTTACATGCACATGACATGCTCCTCTGTGATGGCGTTACATGCACATGACATGCTCCTCTGTGATGGTGTTACATGCACATGACATACTCCTCCGTGATGGCGTTACATGCACATGACATTCTCCTCCATGATAGCGTTACATGCACATGACATGCTCCTCCGTGATAACGTTACATGCACATGACATGCTCCTCCGTGATGGTGTTACATGCACATGACATGCTCCTCTGTGATGGCGTTACATGCACATGACATACTCCTCTGTGATGGCGTTACATGCACATGACATGCTCCTCTGTGATGGCGTTACATGCACATGACATGCTCCTCTGTGATGGCGTTACATGCACATGACATACTCCTCTGTGATGGCGTTACATGCACATGACATGCTCCTCTGTGATAGCGTTACATGCACATGACATACTCCTCCGTGATGGTGTTACATGCACATGACATTCTCCTCCATGATAGCGTTACATGCACATGACATGCTCCTCCGTGATAGCGTTACATGCACATGACATGCTCCTCCGTGATGGTGTTACATGCACATGACATACTCCTCTGTGATGGCGTTACATGCACATGACATGCTCCTCTGTGATGGCGTTACATGCACATGACATTCTCCTCTGTGATGGTGTTACATGCACATGACATTCTCCTCCGTGATGGCGTTACATGCACATGACATGCTCCTCTATGATGGCGTTACATGCACATGACATACTCCTCTATGATGGTGTTACATGCACATGACATTCTCCTCTGTGATGGTGTTACATGCACATGACATGCTCCTCTGTGATGGCGTTACATGCACATGACATGCTCCTCTATGATGGCGTTACATGCACATGACATACTCCTCTATGATGGTGTTACATGCACATGACATTCTCATCTGTGATGGCGTTACATGCACATGACATACTCCTCTGTGATGGCGTTACATGCACATGACATACTCCTCTGTGATGGCGTTACATGCACATGACATACTCCTCTGTGATGGTGTTACATGCACATGACATACTCCTCTATGATGGTGTTACATGCACATGACATTCTCCTCTGTGATGGCGTTACATGCACATGACATACTCCTCTGTGATGGCGTTACATGCACATGACATACTCCTCTGTGATGGCGTTACATGCACATGACATACTCCTCTGTGATGGTGTTACATGCACATGACGTACTCCTCTGTGATGGCGTTACATGCACATGATATGCTCCTCCGTGATAGCGTTACATGCACATGACATGTTCCTCTGTGATGGCGTTACATGCACATGACATACTCCTTTGTGATGGCGTTACATGCACATGACATACTCCTCTGTGATGGTGTTACATGCACATGACATACTCCTCTGTGATGGCGTTACATGCACATGATATGCTCCTCCGTGATAGCGTTACATGCACATGACATGCTCCTCTGTGATGGCGTTACATGCACATGACATTCTCCTCCGTGATGGCGAAACATGCACATGACATGCTCCTCTGTGATGGCGTTACATGCACATGACATGCTCCTCTGTGATGGCGTTACATGCACATGACATGCTCCTCTGTGATAGCGTTACATGCACATGACATGCTCCTCCGTGATAGCGTTACATGCACATGACATGCTCCTCTGTGATGGCGTTACATGCACATGACATTCTCCTCTGTGATGGCGTTACATGCACATGACATACTCCTCTGTGATGGCGTTACATGCACATGACATACTCCTCTGTGATGGCGTTACATGCACATGACATGCTCCTCCGTGATAGCGTTACATGCACATGACATACTCCTCTGTGATGGCGTTACATGCACATGACATGCTCCACCGTGATAGCGTTACATGCACATGACATTCTCCTCCGTGATAGCGTTACATGCACATGACATGCTCCTCTGTGATGGTGTTACATGTACATGACATTCTCCTCCGTGATAGCGTTACATGCACATGACATACTCCTCTGTGATGGCGTTACATGCACATGACATTCTCCTCCATGATGGCGTTACATGCACATGACATACTCCTATGTGATAGCGTTACATGCACATGACATGCTCCTCTGTGATGGTGTTACATGCACATGATATGCTCCTCCGTGATGGCGTTACATGCACATGACATTCTCCTCTGTGATGGCGTTACATGCACATGACATACTCCTCCGTGATAGCGTTACATGCACATGACATACTCCTCTGTGATGGCGTTACATGCACATGACATGCTCCTCCGTGATGGCGTTACATGCACATGACATTCTCCTCCGTGATGGCGTTACATGCACATGACATGCTCCTCTGTGATGGTGTTACATGCACATGACATACTCCTCTGTGATGGTGTTACATGCACATGACATACTCCTCTGTGATAGCGTTACATGCACCTCTGTGATGGCGTTACATGCACATGACATTCTCCTCCGTGATAGCGTTACATGCACATGACATTCTCCTCCGTGATGGCGTTACATGCACATGACATGCTCCTCCGTGATGGCGTTACATGCACATGATATGCTCCTCCGTGATGGCGTTACATGCACATGACATGCTCCTCTGTGATGGTGTTACATGCACATGACATTCTCCTCCGTGATAGCGTTACATGCACATGATATGCTCCTCCGTGATGGCGTTACATGCACATGACATTCTCCTCCGTGATAGCGTTACATGCACATGACATTCTCCTTCGTGATAGCGTTACATGCACATGACATACTCCTCCGTGATGGCGTTACATGCACATGACATGCTCCTCTGTGATGGTGTTACATGCACATGATATGCTCCTCCGTGATGGCGTTACATGCACATGACATGCTCCTCTGTGATGGCGTTACATGCACATGACATTCTCCTCTGTGATAGCGTTACATGCAGATGACATACTCCTCCGTGATGGCGTTACATGCACATGATATGCTCCTCCGTGATGGCGTTACATGCACATGACATTCTCCTCTGTGATGGCGTTACATGCACATGACATTCTCCTCCGTGATAGCGTTACATGCACATGACATTCTCCTCCGTGATGGCGTTACATGCACATGATATGCTCCTCCGTGATGGCGTTACATGCACATGACATGCTCCTCTGTGATGGCGTTACATGCACATGACATTCTCCTCTGTGATAGCGTTACATGCACATGACATACTCCTCCGTGATGGCGTTACATGCACATGACATGCTCCTCTGTGATGGCGTTACATGCACATGACATTCTCCTCTGTGATAGCGTTACGTGCACATGACATGCTCCTCTGTGATGGTGTTACATGCACATGATATGCTCCTCCGTGATGGCGTTACATGCACATGACATTCTCCTCCGTGATGGCGTTACATGCACATGACATTCTCCTCCGTGATAGCGTTACATGACATTCTCCTCCGTGATGGCGTTACATGCACATGATATGCTCCTCCGTGATGGCGTTACATGCACATGACATGCTCCTCTGTGATGGTGTTACATGCACATGATATGCTCCTCCGTGATGGCGTTACATGCACATGACATTCTCCTCCGTGATAGCGTTACATGCACATGACATTCTCCTCCGTGATAGCGTTACATGCACATGACATTCTCCTTCGTGATGGCGTTACATGCACATGATATGCTCCTCCGTGATGGCGTTACATGCACATGACATGCTCCTCTGTGATGGTGTTACATGCACATGATATGCTCCTCCGTGATGGCGTTACATGCACATGACATTCTTCTTCGTGATGGCGTTACATGCACATGACATTCTCCTCCGTGATGGCGTTACATGCACATGACATTCTCCTCCGTGATGGCGTTACATGCACATGACATGCTCCTCCGTGATGGCGTTACATGCACATGACATGCTCCTCTGTGATGGCGTTACATGCACATGACATTCTCCTCTGTGATAGCGTTACATGCACATGACATACTCCTCCGTGATGGCGTTACATGCACATGACATGCTCCTCTGTGATGGCGTTACATGCACATGACATTCTCCTCTGTGATAGCGTTACATGCACATGACATGCTCCTCTGTGATGGTTTTACATGCACATGATATGCTCCTTCGTGATGGCGTTACATGCACATGACATTCTCCTCCGTGATGGCGTTACATGCACATGACATTTTCCTCCGTGATAGCGTTACATGCACATGACATTCTCCTCTGTGATGGCGTTACATGCACATGATATGCTCCTCCGTGATGGCGTTACATGCACATGACATGCTCCTCTGTGATGGCGTTACATGCACATGATATGCTCCTCCGTGATGGCGTTACATGCACATGACATTCTCCTCCGTGATAGCGTTACATGCACATGACATTCTCCTCCGTGATAGCGTTACATGCACATGATATGCTCCTCCGTGATGGCGTTACATGCACATGACATGCTCCTCTGTGATGGTGTTACATGCACATGACATGCTCCTCTGTGATGGCGTTACATGCACATGATATGCTCCTCCGTGATGGCGTTACATGCACATGACATGCTCCTCTGTGATGGTGTTACATGCACATGACATTCTCCTCCGTGATAGCGTTACATGCACATGATATGCTCCTCCGTGATGGCGTTACATGCACATGACATTCTCCTCCGTGATAGCGTTACATGCACATGACATTCTCCTCCGTGATAGCGTTACATGCACATGACATTCTCCTCCGTGATGGCGTTACATGCACATGATATGCTCCTCCGTGATGGCGTTACATGCACATGATATGCTCCTCCGTGATGGCGTTACATGCACATGACATTCTCCTCCGTGATAGCGTTACATGCACATGACATTCTCCTCCGTGATGGCGTTACATGCACATGATATGCTCCTCCGTGATGGCGTTACATGCACATGACATGCTCCTCTGTGATGGTGTTACATGCACATGATATGTTCCTCCGTGATGGCGTTACATGCACATGACATTCTCCTCCGTGATAGCGTTACATGCACATGACATTCTCCTCCGTGATAGCGTTACATGCACATGACATTCTCCTCTGTGATGGCGTTACATGCACATGATATGCTCCTCCGTGATGGCGTTACATGCACATGACATGCTCCTCTGTGATGGTGTTACATGCACATGATATGCTCCTCTGTGATAGCGTTACATGCACATGACATACTCCTCCGTGATGGCGTTACATGCACATGACATGCTCCTCTGTGATGGCGTTACATGCACATGACATTCTCCTCTGTGATAGCGTTACATGCACATGACATGCTCCTCTGTGATGGTGTTACATGCACATGATATGCTCCTCCGTGATGGCGTTACATGCACATGACATTCTCCTCCGTGATGGCGTTACATGCACATGACATTCTCCTCCGTGATAGCGTTACATGACATTCTCCTCCGTGATGGCGTTACATGCACATGATATGCTCCTCCGTGATGGCGTTACATGCACATGACATGCTCCTCTGTGATGGTGTTACATGCACATGATATGCTCCTCCGTGATGGCGTTACATGCACATGACATTCTCCTCCGTGATAGCGTTACATGCACATGACATTCTCCTCCGTGATAGCGTTACATGCACATGACATTCTCCTTCGTGATGGCGTTACATGCACATGATATGCTCCTCCGTGATGGCGTTACATGCACATGACATGCTCCTCTGTGATGGTGTTACATGCACATGATATGCTCCTCCGTGATGGCGTTACATGCACATGACATTCTTCTTCGTGATGGCGTTACATGCACATGACATTCTCCTCCGTGATGGCGTTACATGCACATGACATTCTCCTCCGTGATGGCGTTACATGCACATGACATGCTCCTCCGTGATGGCGTTACATGCACATGACATGCTCCTCTGTGATGGCGTTACATGCACATGACATTCTCCTCTGTGATAGCGTTACATGCACATGACATACTCCTCCGTGATGGCGTTACATGCACATGACATGCTCCTCTGTGATGGCGTTACATGCACATGACATTCTCCTCTGTGATAGCGTTACATGCACATGACATGCTCCTCTGTGATGGTTTTACATGCACATGATATGCTCCTTCGTGATGGCGTTACATGCACATGACATTCTCCTCCGTGATGGCGTTACATGCACATGACATTTTCCTCCGTGATAGCGTTACATGCACATGACATTCTCCTCTGTGATGGCGTTACATGCACATGATATGCTCCTCCGTGATGGCGTTACATGCACATGACATGCTCCTCTGTGATGGCGTTACATGCACATGATATGCTCCTCCGTGATGGCGTTACATGCACATGACATTCTCCTCCGTGATAGCGTTACATGCACATGACATTCTCCTCCGTGATAGCGTTACATGCACATGATATGCTCCTCCGTGATGGCGTTACATGCACATGACATGCTCCTCTGTGATGGTGTTACATGCACATGACATGCTCCTCTGTGATGGCGTTACATGCACATGATATGCTCCTCCGTGATGGCGTTACATGCACATGACATGCTCCTCTGTGATGGTGTTACATGCACATGACATTCTCCTCCGTGATAGCGTTACATGCACATGATATGCTCCTCCGTGATGGCGTTACATGCACATGACATTCTCCTCCGTGATAGCGTTACATGCACATGACATTCTCCTCCGTGATAGCGTTACATGCACATGACATTCTCCTTCGTGATAGCGTTACATGCACATGACATACTCCTCTGTGATGGCGTTACATGCATATGACATACTCCTCTGTGATGGCGTTACATGCACATGATATGCTCCTCCGTGATGGCGTTACATGCACATGACATGCTCCTCTGTGATGGTGTTACATGCACATGACATTCTCCTCCGTGATAGCGTTACATGCACATGATATGCTCCTCCGTGATGTCGTTACATGCACATGACATTCTCCTCCGTGATAGCGTTACATGCACATGACATTCTCCTCCGTGATAGCGTTACATGCACATGACATTCTCCTTCGTGATAGCGTTACATGCACATGACATACTCCTCCGTGATGGCGTTACATGCACATGACATGCTCCTCCGTGATGGCGTTACATGCACATGACATTCTCCTCCGTGATAGCGTTACATGCACATGACATTCTCCTCCGTGATGGCGTTACATGCACATGATATGCTCCTCCGTGATGGCGTTACATGCACATGACATGCTCCTCTGTGATGGCGTTACATGCACATGACATGCTCCTCTGTGATGGCGTTACATGCACATGACATGCTCCTCTGTAATGGTGTTACATGCACATGACATGCTCCTCTGTAATGGTGTTACATGCACAAGACATGCTCCTCTGTGATGGCGTTACATGCACATGACATGCTCCTCTGTGATAGCGTTACATGCACATGACATGCTCCTCTGTGATGGTGTTACATGCACATGATATGCTCCTCCGTGATGGCGTTACATGCACATGACATTCTCCTCTGTGATGGCGTTACATGCACATGACATACTCCTCCGTGATAGCGTTACATGCACATGACATACTCCTCTGTGATGGCGTTACATGCACATGACATGCTCCTCCGTGATGGCGTTACATGCACATGACATTCTCCTCCGTGATAGCGTTACATGCACATGACATTCTCCTCCGTGATGGCGTTACATGCACATGACATGCTCCTCTGTGATGGTGTTACATGCACATGACATACTCCTCTGTGATGGTGTTACATGCACATGACATACTCCTCTGTGATAGCGTTACATGCACCTCTGTGATGGCGTTACATGCACATGACATTCTCCTCCGTGATAGCGTTACATGCACATGACATTCTCCTCCGTGATGGCGTTACATGCACATGACATGCTCCTCTGTGATGGCGTTACATGCACATGATATGCTCCTCCGTGATGGCGTTACATGCACATGACATGCTCCTCTGTGATGGTGTTACATGCACATGACATTCTCCTCCGTGATAGCGTTACATGCACATGATATGCTCCTCCGTGATGGCGTTACATGCACATGACATTCTCCTCCGTGATAGCGTTACATGCACATGACATTCTCCTCCGTGATAGCGTTACATGCACATGACATTCTCCTTCGTGATAGCGTTACATGCACATGACATACTCCTCCGTGATGGCGTTACATGCACATGACATGCTCCTCTGTGATGGTGTTACATGCACATGATATGCTCCTCCGTGATGGCGTTACATGCACATGACATGCTCCTCTGTGATGGCGTTACATGCACATGACATTCTCCTCTGTGATAGCGTTACATGCACATGACATACTCCTCCGTGATGGCGTTACATGCACATGATATGCTCCTCCGTGATGGCGTTACATGCACATGACATTCTCCTCCGTGATGGCGTTACATGCACATGACATTCTCCTCCGTGATAGCGTTACATGCACATGACATTCTCCTCCGTGATGGCGTTACATGCACATGATATGCTCCTCCGTGATGGCGTTACATGCACATGACATGCTCCTCTGTGATGGCGTTACATGCACATGACATTCTCCTCTGTGATAGCGTTACATGCACATGACATACTCCTCCGTGATGGCGTTACATGCACATGACATGCTCCTCTGTGATGGCGTTACATGCACATGACATTCTCCTCTGTGATAGCGTTACATGCACATGACATGCTCCTCTGTGATGGTGTTACATGCACATGATATGCTCCTCCGTGATGGCGTTACATGCACATGACATTCTCCTCCGTGATGGCGTTACATGCACATTACATTCTCCTCCGTGATAGCGTTACATGACATTCTCCTCCGTGATGGCGTTACATGCACATGATATGCTCCTCCGTGATGGCGTTACATGCACATGACATGCTCCTCTGTGATGGTGTTACATGCACATGATATGCTCCTCCGTGATGGCGTTACATGCACATGACATTCTCCTCCGTGATAGCGTTACATGCACATGACATTCTCCTTCGTGATGGCGTTACATGCACATGATATGCTCCTCCGTGATGGCGTTACATGCACATGACATGCTCCTCTGTGATGGTGTTACATGCACATGATATGCTCCTCCGTGATGGCGTTACATGCACATGACATTCTCCTTCGTGATGGCGCTACATGCACATGACATTCTCCTCCGTGATGGCGTTACATGCACATGACATTCTCCTCCGTGATGGCGTTACATGCACATGACATGCTCCTCCGTGATGGCGTTACATGCACATGACATGCTCCTCTGTGATGGCGTTACATGCACATGACATTCTCCTCTGTGATAGCGTTACATGCACATGACATACTCCTCCGTGATGGCGTTACATGCACATGACATGCTCCTCTGTGATGGCGTTACATGCACATGACATTCTCCTCTGTGATAGCGTTACATGCACATGACATGCTCCTCTGTGATGGTGTTACATGCACATGATATGCTCCTTCGTGATGGCGTTACATGCACATGACATTCTCCTCCGTGATGGCGTTACATGCACATGACATTTTCCTCCGTGATAGCGTTACATGCACATGACATTCTCCTCTGTGATGGCGTTACATGCACATGATATGCTCCTCCGTGATGGCGTTACATGCACATGACATGCTCCTCTGTGATGGTGTTACATGCACATGATATGCTCCTCCGTGATGGCGTTACATGCACATGACATTCTCCTCCGTGATAGCGTTACATGCACATGACATTCTCCTCCGTGATAGCGTTACATGCACATGACATTCTCCTTCGTGATAGCGTTACATGCACATGACATACTCCTCCGTGATGGCGTTACATGCACATGACATGCTCCTCTGTGATGGTGTTACATGCACATGATATGCTCCTCCGTGATGGCGTTACATGCACATGACATGCTCCTCTGTGATGGCGTTACATGCACATGACATTCTCCTCTGTGATAGCGTTACATGCACATGACATACTCCTCCGTGATGGCGTTACATGCACATGATATGCTCCTCCGTGATGGCGTTACATGCACATGACATTCTCCTCCGTGATGGCGTTACATGCACATGACATTCTCCTCCGTGATAGCGTTACATGCACATGACATTCTCCTCCGTGATGGCGTTACATGCACATGACATGCTCCTCCGTGATGGCGTTACATGCACATGACATGCTCCTCTGTGATGGCGTTACATGCACATGACATTCTCCTCTGTGATAGCGTTACATGCACATGACATACTCCTCCGTGATAGCGTTACATGCACATGACATGCTCCTCTGTGATGGCGTTACATGCACATGACATGCTCCTCTGTGATGGCGTTACATGCACATGACATGCTCCTCTGTGATGGTGTTACATGCACATGATATGCTCCTCCGTGATGGCGTTACATGCACATGACATTCTCCTCCGTGATAGCGTTACATGCACATGACATTCTCCTCCGTGATAGCGTTACATGCACATGACATTCTCCTCTGTGATGGCGTTACATGCACATGATATGCTCCTCCGTGATGGCGTTACATGCACATGACATGCTCCTCTGTGATGGTGTTACATGCACATGATATGCTCCTCCGTGATGGCGTTACATGCACATGACATTCTCCTCCGTGATGGCGTTACATGCACATGACATTCTCCTCCGTGATAGCGTTACATGCACATGACATTCTCCTCCGTGATGGCGTTACATGCACATGACATGCTCCTCCGTGATGGCGTTACATGCACATGACATGCTCCTCTGTGATGGCGTTACATGCACATGACATTCTCCTCTGTGATAGCGTTACATGCACATGACATACTCCTCCGTGATGGCGTTACATGCACATGACATGTCCTCTGTGATGGCGTTACATGCACATGACATTCTCCTCTGTGATAGCATTACATGCACATGACATGCTCCTCTGTGATGGTGTTACATGCACATGATATGCTCCTCCGTGATGGCGTTACATGCACATGACATTCTCCTCCGTGATGGCGTTACATGCACATGACATTCTCCTCCGTGATAGCGTTACATGCACATGACATTCTCCTCCGTGATGGCGTTACATGCACATGATATGCTCCTCCGTGATGGCGTTACATGCACATGACATGCTCCTCTGTGATGGTGTTACATGCACATGATATGCTCCTCCGTGATGGCGTTACATGCACATGACATTCTCCTCCGTGATAGCGTTACATGCACATGACATTCTCCTCCGTGATAGCGTTACATGCACATGACATTCTCCTTCGTGATGGCGTTACATGCACATGATATGCTCCTCCGTGATGGCGTTACATGCACATGACATGCTCCTCTGTGATGGTGTTACATGCACATGACATGCTCCTCTGTGATGGCGTTACATGCACATGATATGCTCCTCCGTGATGGCGTTACATGCACATGACATGCTCCTCTGTGATGGTGTTACATGCACATGACATTCTCCTCCGTGATAGCGTTACATGCACATGATATGCTCCTCCGTGATGGCGTTACATGCACATGACATTCTCCTCCGTGATAGCGTTACATGCACATGACATTCTCCTCCGTGATAGCGTTACATGCACATGACATTCTCCTTCGTGATAGCGTTACATGCACATGACATACTCCTCCGTGATGGCGTTACATGCACATGACATGCTCCTCTGTGATGGTGTTACATGCACATGATATGCTCCTCCGTGATGGCGTTACATGCACATGACATGCTCCTCTGTGATGGCGTTACATGCACATGACATTCTCCTCTGTGATAGCGTTACATGCACATGACATACTCCTCCGTGATGGCGTTACATGCACATGATATGCTCCTCCGTGATGGCGTTACATGCACATGACATTCTCCTCCGTGATGGCGTTACATGCACATGACATTCTCCTCCGTGATGGCGTTACATGCACATGACATGCTCCTCTGTGATGGTGTTACATGCACATGACATGCTTCTCTGTAATGGCGTTACATGCACATGACATGCTCCTCTGTGATGGCGTGACGTGCACATGACATGCTCCTCTGTGATGGTGTTACATGCACATGACATACTCCTCTGTGATGGCGTTACATGCACATGACATGCTCCTCTGTGATGGCGTTACATGCACATGACATGCTCCTCTGTAATGGTGTTACATGCACATGACATACTCCTCTGTGATGGCGTTACATGCACATGACATGCTCCTCTGTGATGGCGTTACATGCACATGACATGCTCCTCTGTGATGGCGTTACATGCACATGACATGCTTCTCTGTGATGGCGTTACATGCACATGACATGCTCCTCTGTGATGGCGTTACATGCACATGACATACTCCTCTGTGATGGCGTTACATGCACATGACATGCTCCTCTGTGATGGCGTTACATGCACATGACATGCTCCTCTGTGATGGCGTTACATGCACATGACATGCTCCTCTGTGATGGTGTTACATGCACATGACATACTCCTCTGTGATGGTGTTACATGCACATGACATGCTCCTCCGTGATAGCGTTACATGCACATGACATACTCCTCTGTGATAGCGTTACATGCACATGACATGCTCCTCCGTGATAGCGTTACATGCACATGACATGCTCCTCTGTTATGGTGTTACATGCATATGACATGCTCCTCCGTGATGGTGTTACATGCACATGACATGCTCCTCTGTTATGGTGTTACATGCACATGACATGCTCCTCCGTGATGGTGTTACATGCACATGACATACTCCTCCGTGATGGTGTTACATGCACATGACATACTCCTCTGTGATGGCGTTACATGCACATGACATGCTGCTCCGTGATAGCGTTACATGCATATGACATGATGCTCCGTGATAGCGTTACATGCATATGACATGCTGCTCCGTGATAGCTTTACATGCACATGACATACTCCTCTGTAATGGCGTTACATGCACATGACATGCTCCTCCGTGATGGCGTTACATGCACATGACATGCTCATCCGTGATAGCGTTACATGCATATGACATGCTGCTCCGTGATAGCGTTACATGCACATGACATGCTGCTCCGTGATAGCGTTACATGCACATGACATGCTCCTCCGTGATGGCGTTATATGCTCATGACATGCTCCCCTATATAACCGTGTGCAAAATCAGTGTTACCCTTATATAATGTGTATGTAGACTGTGTTACCCCTATATAACCATGTGTATATTATGTGTTATCCTTATATAACCATGTGTGTAATCTGTGTTACCCCTATATAACCATGTGTGTAATCTGTGTTACCCCTATATAACCATGTGTGTAATCTGTGTTACCCCTATATAACCGTGTGTGTAATCTGTGTTACCCCTATATAACCATGTGTTTAATCTGTGTTACCCCTATATAGCAGTGTGTGTAATCAGTGTTACTCCTATATAACCGTGTGTGTAATTGTTGTTACGCCTATATATCCGTGTGTAATCTGTGTTACCCCTATATATATGTGTGTGTAATCTGTGTTACCTCTATATAACCATGTGTGAAATCTGTTTTACCCCTATATAACTGTGTGTGTAATCTGTGTTACCTCTATATAACCGTGTGTATGTAATCTGTGTTACCCCTATATAACCGTGTGTATGTAATCTGTGTTACCCCTATATAACCGTGTGTATGTAATCTGTGTTACCCCTATATAACCGTGTATGTAATCTGTGTTACCCCTATATAACTGTGTGTGTAATCTGTGTTACCCCTATATAACCGTGTGTATGTAATCTGTGTTACCCCTATATAACTGTGTGTGTAATCTGTTACCCCTATATAACTGTGTGTGTAATCTGTTACCCCTATATAACTGTGTGTGTAATCTGTGTTACCCCTATATAACTGTGTGTGTAATCTGTGTTACCCCTATATAACTGTGTGTATAATCTGTGTTACCCCTATATAACTGTGTGTGTAGTCTGTTACCCCTTTATAACCGTGTGTGTAATCTGTTACCCCTATATAACCGTGTGTGTAATCTGTGTTACCCCTATATAACTGTGTGTGTAATCTGTGTTACCCCTATATAACCGTGTGTCATCTGTGTTACCCCTTTATAACTGTGTGTGTAATCTGTGTTACCTCTTTATAACCGTGTGTGTAATCTGTGTTACCGCTATATAACCGAGTGTAATCTGTGTTACCCCTTTATAACTGTGTGTGTAATCTGTGTTACCCCTTTATAACCGTGTGTGTAATCTGTGTTAACCCTTTATAACCGTGTGTGTAATCTGTGTTACCCCTATATAACCGTGTGTAATCTGTGTTACCCCTATATAACCGTGTGTAATCTGTGTTACCCCTATATAACCGTGTGTCATCTGTGTTACCCCTATATAACCATGTATGTAATCTGTTACCCCTATATAACTGTGTATGTAATCTGTTACCCCTATATAACCGTGTGTGTAATTGGTGTTACCCCTATATAACCGTGTGTGTAGTCTGTTACGCCTATATATCCATGTGTGTAATCTGTGTTAGACCCCATGGACATTCTGCACAGCCAGTTTTGCGCAGGGAGTCGGTTATCAAAGGATTGGCGACCACCGCTGTTTGTACACAGTTGCTTGTATCTGTGAGGCCGCCGGTGGGCTTCTCATTACATTTCCAGGTGGCGGCAACATTAGCATATTTTTGCATATTAGCTGCGTACACATTCGCAGCTGCAATTAGCGTCGATCTCTGAATTATGTCCGGTGTTTTTAAATGGAAAAAAAAGAAATGATCACTATTCCCCAATTCATTTTGTTCATGTTTAAAATATCTCTAGGTCATTATGGGTTTTTACATGTGATGCTGAATTTCATGTATTGATGACTGATTATCTACTGTACGAGGTGGACGGCGCCATTTTGAACCAATGACATCTTCTTTTAGGGTGAAGCCGGACCCCCAGGATTGTCTGGAGGAGATGGACGGAGAGGAGAGAAGGGAAATCAGGTACTGGGAACATAAGATTTATTGTGACCTTTTTAGTGGAAGAACATCCAGCGAGCGACCACTATACACCATTTGAGTCATGTAGGAACCACACCGCAGAGTGTGCAGCCGGTGATCATTATCCACCATGTAGGGGCCACACCGCAGAGTGTGGATCCGGTGATCATTATTGCCATGTAGGGGCCACACCGCAGAGTGTGCAGCCGGTGATCATTATCCGCCATGTAGGGGCCGCACCGCAGAATGTGCAGCCGGTGATCATTATCCGCCATGTAGGGGCCGCACCGCAGAGTGTGCAGCCGGTGATCATTATCCGGCATTATGGTATATTGGGAGCGCCCGTTTAGAGCGTGTAGTCGGCATATGGATAAGGTTCCTCAATTCAATTTTGAAATATACTACAAAATCTGAATATTGTATTTTTATTACATTTCTATTTAATAAATGACGTGATATAGAAATGGCGCACGCTGCACAGTGTCAGAGATGCGTCATTACCAGCAGAAGTCACCCGTACATGTATATTATGGTTTCAGATTGTGTTTTAGAGAAACCGATGTATGAATATGTGGTGTCTGATTCTTACAGGGAGAAAAGGGAGCGATCGGGCCATCGGGACTGAGGGGAGATAAAGGTGACGCGGTATGTAGCCATGATTATAGCATGTTACTATATAGCAGAGAAACACATACTGTATGTTGTCATAGTCTTCTCAGAACTACCCCCGGAGGCCACCAGTCCGCTTATCTAAGCTTCTGCAGCGGTAACTGAGGTGGCAAAACTACCCCCGGTGGCCACTGCTCTGCTTATCTAAGCTACTACAGGGGTATCTGAGGTGGCAGAACTTCACCTGGAGTCCACCGGTCCGCCTATCTAAGCTACTACAGGGGTATCTGAGGTGGCAGAACTTCACCTGGAGGCCACTGCTCTGCTTATCTAAGCTACTACAGGGGTAACTGAGGTGGCAAAACTACCCCTGGAGGCCACTGCTCTGCTTATCTAAGCTACTACAGGGGTATCTGAGGTGGCAGAACTTCACCTGGAGGCCACTGCTCTGCTTATCTAAGCTACTACAGGGGTACCTGAGGTGGCAAAACTACCCCCAGAGGCCACTGCTCTGCTTATCTAAGCTACTACAGGGGTAACTGAGGTGGCAAAACTACCCCCAGAGGCCACTGCTCAGCTTATCTAAGCTACTACAAGGGTATCTGAGGTGGCAGAACTTCACCTGGAGGCCACGAGTCTGCCTATCTAAGCTACTACAGGGGTAACTGAGGTGGCAAAACTACCCCCGGAGGCAACTGCTCTGTTTATCTAAGCTACTACAGGGGTAACTGAGGTGGCAGAACTTCACCTGGAGGCCACTACTCTGCTTATCTAAGCTACTACAGGGGTATCTGAGGTGGCAGAACTTCACCTGGAGGCCACTACTCTGCTTATCTAAGCTACTACAGGGGTATCTGAGGTGGTAGAACTTCACCTGGAGGCCACCGGTCCGCTTATCTAAGCTACTACAGGGGTATCTGAGATGGCAGAACTACACCTGGAGGCCACTGCTCTGCTTATCTAAGCTACTACAGGGGTATCTGAGGTGGCAGAACTTCACCTGGAGGCCACCGGTCTGCCTATCTAAGCTACTACAGGGGTATCTGAGGTGGCAGAACTACACCTGGAGGCCACTGCTCTGCTTACCTAAGCTTCTGCAGGGTTATCTGAGGTGAGAGAACTACCCCCGGAGGCCACTGCTCTGCTTATCTAAGCTACTACAGGGTTATCTGAGGTGGCAGAACTACCCCTGGAGCAGTGTAGCAAGTAGAAAAAATGTTTTATTGTTACTGTGTGCGCGCCCCCCAAAAATGGGTGTGGCCAAATGCCACATGGGGCATGGGCAATGAAAATGAGGGTGCGATACACATATGGGGGGAGGGGCAGATACACATATGACCCCAATAGTGACAGATACACGTTACCCCACAGTGCAAGATATACATTGCCCCACAGTGCCAGATACACAAATGCCCCCACAGTGCCAGATACACATTGCCTCACTGTGCCAGATACACATTGCCCAAACAGTGCCAGATACACATTGCCCCACAGTGCCAGATACACAAATGCCTCCACTGTGTCAGATATACATTGCCCCCCAGTGCCAGATACAGAAATGCCCCCACAATGCCAGATATGCCCCCCAGTGCCAGATATGCCCCAGTGCCAGATACATGGGGGTATATTTACTAAGATTCGTAATTTCCGAAAATAGGTCAAAGTTCAATCACGAATGACATCGACAGTGTAAAACTGCAACTTTTTGAATTGATTACGATGGATTTACTAAGCTGTCGTATTCGTATTTTTCTTTGCTTCCGATGTCGATGTCATTCGTTTTTTTTTACCTATTTTTACGGCAGTGATTAGCAAAACACTGCCGTTTTTTTTTACAATCAATCTCGGCCGGATCTGTGTGATCCGTGCTGGGGTTCTTATTTTTTTTTTTTTTAATTAAACAATGTAAAATCCCAAAAAAAAATGCGTGGGGTCCCCCCTCCTAAGCATAACCAGCCTCGGGCTCTTTGAGCCGATCCTGGTTGCAGAAATATGGGGAAAAAATTGACAGGGGTTCCCCCATATTTAAGCAACCAGCATCGGGCTCTGCGCCTGGTCCTGGTTCCAAAAATACGGGGGACAAAAAGAGTAGGGGTCCCCCGTATTTTTAAAACCAGCACCGGGCTCCACTAGCTGGACAGATAATGCCACAGCCGGGGGTCACTTTTATACAGCGCCCTGCGGCCGTGGCATCAAAAATCCAACTAGTCACCCCTGGCCGGGGTACCCTGGGGGAGTGGGGACCCCTTCAATCAAGGGGTCCCCCCCCCAGCCACCCAAGGGCCAGGGGTGAAGCCCGAGGCTGTCCCCCCCCATCCAATGGGCTGCGGATGGGGAGGCTGATAGCCATTTGTGATAATGAAAAGATATTGTTTTTAGTAGCAGTACTACAAGTCCCAGCAAGCCTCCCCGCATGCTGGTACTTGGAGAACCACAAGTACCAGCATGCGGCGGAAAAACGGGCCCGCTGGTACCTGTAGTACTACCACTAAAAAAATACCCAAAAAAACACAAGACACACACACCGTGAAAGTATAATTTTATTACATACATACACACATACATACATACTTACCTTATGTTCTCACGCAGGTCGGTCCTCTTCTCCAGTAGAATCCAAGGGCTACCTGTTGAAGAAATTCTACTCACCAGATCCATGGGTCCAGGCTCCTCGGCAAATCCAGGGTTAATCCACGTACTTGAATAAATAAAAAAAAACGGTGTCCCGACCACGAACTGAAAGGGGACCCATGTTTGCACATGGGTCACCTTCCCACGAATGCCAGAAACCCACTTTGACTTCTGTCTAAGTGGGTTTCTTCAGCCAATCAGGGAGTGCCACGTTGTAGCACTCTCCTGATCAGCTGTGTGCTGCTGTCCTCACTGACAGGCAGCACGCGGCAGTGTTACAATGTAGCGCCTATGCGCTACATTGTAACCAATGATGGGAACTTTCTGCTCTGCGGTTGACCTAAAGTGACGTCACCGCTGAGCAGAAAGTTCCCAGCATTGGTTACTATGGAGCGCATAGGCGCTACATTGTAACACTGCCGTGTGCCGCCTGTCAGTGAGGACAGCAGCACACAGCTGATCAGGAGAGTGCTACAACGTGGCACTCCCTGATTGGCTGAAGAAACCCACTTAGACAGAAGTCAAAGTGGGTTTCTGGCATTCGTGGGAAGGTGACCCATGTGCAAACATGGGTCCCCTTTCAGTTCGTGGTCGGGACACCGTTTTTTTTTTTTATTCAAGTACGTGGATTAACCCTGGATTTGCCGAGGAGCCTGGACCCATGGATCTGGTGAGTAGAATTTCTTCAACAGGTAGCCCTTGGATTCTACTGGAGAAGAGGACCGACCTGCGTGAGAACATAAGGTAAGTATGTATGTATGTGTGTATGTATGTAATAAAATTATACTTTCACGGTGTGTGTGTCTTGTGTTTTTTTGGGTATTTTTTTAGTGGTAGTACTACAGGTACCAGCGGGCCCGTTTTTCCGCCGCATGCTGGTACTTGTGGTTCTCCAAGTACCAGCATGCGGGGGAGGCTTGCTGGGACTTGTAGTACTGCTACTAAAAACAATATCTTTTATTTTACAACAAAGGCTATCAGCCCTCCCATCCGCAGCCCATTGGATGGGGGGGGACAGCCTCGGGCTTCACCCCTGGCCCTTGGGTGGCTGGGGGGGGGGGACCCCTTGATTGAAGGGGTTCCCACTCCCCCAGGGTACCCCGGCCAGGGGTGACTAGTTGGATTTTTGATGCCACGGCCGCAGGGCGCTGTATAAAAGTGACCCCCGGCTGTGGCATTATCTGTCCAGCTAGTGGAGCCCGGTGCTGGTTTTAAAAATACGGGGGACCCCTACTCTTTTTGTCCCCCGTATTTTTGGGACCAGGACCAGGCGCAGAGCCCGATGCTGGTTGCTTAAATATGGGGGAACCCCTGTCATTTTTCCCCCCATATTTCTGCAACCAGGATCGGCTCAAAGAGCCCGAGGCTGGTTATGCTTAGGAGGGGGGACCCCACGCAATTTTTTTGGCAAAAATAAGCACTTTCCCACCCCTTCCCACTGATATACATGCACGGATCTCATGGATCCCTGCATGCATCTCAAATCACGGAAAAAAAAAGCAGGTCTGTTTTTTTTTAGGACTTTTTTACGAGTTGTAATTTTTCACGGCAGTGTTTTGTGTTTTTTTGCTTTGCACTTCTTAGTAAATGACCGAGATTCATATCTAAACAGGCGTAATTTGACCGATGGTGTATTCATTCGTAATTTTTTACCTGAACTAGCAAAAAATTACGAATGCCCTCATCACTGCCGTGATTAGTGTTTAGTAAATGACCGAGATTAACCGAGATGACACTTTGAAGAAAAAACGGCATCTCGGTCAAAATCGGGAGCTTAGTAAATATACCCCATAGTGTTCACTCTAGGGTTTTTTTAGGGCAGGGTGCTGAGCATTGAAGAGGGCACATTTTTATTTTGAAGGGCACATTTTTGATGTGACGCTTTGCGCACAATGCATAGCGCATATGTTTATAGTTTTTGTACATACAATTTGCCCTTAGTAAATCATATACCCATGCATACATATAAGACACCTAACATCTGCACTGAGAAACATACTGTATGTGTCCAGTCTTCTTGAAAGATCGGCTGTAGCATATACATAAGTAGATAATTATAAATGTATTTTCCAGTGCTGAAGTAGTTATAATCCGTATGTGTTATAAAACAGAAAAGTTAAACAATGGGTTAAAATATATAGGAAAAAAATAAGTCTGTTCTACTAGGGAAATACTGTAAGCAGTACATGCTCACTGCTTACCCTGTTCTTTCCCTCTTTAGCAGAGTGCTGTGTTATTTACAGTGCCTCCTCTGCCATCCAGTTGGCTAAGGATAGAAATTGTGTTCCAATTTCAGAATTTGGCAAGGAGTAGACGACAACATTGTAACATGCACTCTGACTGTTGGATTCTGTATACAAGGGGGCGATTTATGGTCCTGCAGGGTGCACTGAAAAAGGGCAGGGTGCTTTTTCACATTTAAAAAATGGGCAGGGTGCAGCACCCTGCTGAAACAACCTAGAAGGAACACTAGATACACATGTCACCCCAGTGCCAGATACGCATGTCATGTCCCCCCTGTACCAGATATGCCCCCAGTGTCAGATTCACATGTCCCCCCAGTGCCAGATATGCTCCCAGTGCCAGATACACATGTCACCCCAGTGCCAGATATGCCCCCCCCCCAGTGCCAGATACGCATGTCATGTCCCCCAGTGCCAGATAAGTCCCCAGTGCCAGATTCACATCCCCCCAGTACCAGATATGCCCCCAGTGCCAGATACACATTCCCCACAGTACCAGATATGCCCCCAGTGCCAGGTATATGCCCCCTCCCCTTCCCCTGCTGCTCACCGCTGCTGTCCTGTGTGTGTGTGAGGGGTGGAGAGCGTAGCGTGCGCCTCTCCTGCCCCTCAGTCTCCGGCGGCAGTGCGGGTGTCTTCCTTCAATGCAGCGCTGATCCGTGAGCCAGTCAAAACTCGCGGTTCGGCAGCGCGAGCTCTGATTGGCTCACGGGCCAGTGCTGAATTGAAGGAAGACACTGAGGGGCAGTAGAGGCGAACACTGCGCTCTCCTCCCCTTGCAGCAGTGGCGGTGAGTAGCGGAGGGAGGGAGCGGCGGACCGGCGGCGGTGGGTACGGAGTACCCACGGCTAAATTATTACGGGTACGCCGTACCCAGCCGTACCCGCCCACTTGCACCGCTGACCCGGAGGCCACTTCTCTGCTTATCTAAACTTCTGCAGAGGTATCTGAGGTGGCAGAACTACCCCCAGATGCCACCGGTCCGCTTATCTAAGCTTCTGCAGGGTTATCAGATGGGGATCATCAAAGCGTCTCCAAATTATCGGTAATTTGTGCAGTAGCCATTAAGTAAGTGAGTGATGGTAAGTGAGTGGTCCAGTGCTGTTTCCTAGGACGCAGGTGGGATCACTACTGCAGCAGGAGGCGTCTGCATGTAACAAACGCCTCCTGCCGCATCACCATACAGCGCTATCACTGCTGCTTCCAAGGAAGGGATAGCACCTCCAACCTCATCTGAGTCAGGTCCAATGAGCCTGATAGTATTGCCACAGTTTATGTTGTACAGATGTGTCCTCGTACACCAAGACTCAATACGCCATACAGCACAAGATTCCCGGCACGCCTGATCATCACCTGGAGGTATCACATACCATTTTTTTTTTTCATGTTTGCGTCTTTTTCACATCGCTGATGCAGCAAAACGCCACTCACAGTGTACTACAGATGCTGGGCTGCGACTGTAACCGCACAGGAATTAGTTTTACACACATGCAAAGTCACAGATGAAGCACAGCGGAACTTGGCGCGAGGAAAAGCGGTAGCCATGGCATCGTATCGCTTCTTACACAGATCCAGACTTAGTCGCTGACAGATGTACAAATGTCCCACGTCCAATTGATCAGTGTGCACTAGCAAAGTAGTTTTGTCACTTCCAATTGTTTTATTTATTGCGATGACCGTAAATAAGATGCACATTTTGAGCGATGAGACGCTCTGAGAGCCGCATGGGACCAGGCGCCGAGAGTGGCTGCGGCCACATTGTACAGTATAAAGACAAGTGCAGTTGGATCATTTGTAGAAGAACATTTTTTTTTCAAAATACGGTATCTGAAATTGAATTGATATTTTACTGAAACCTTTGTTTTTGTTACGCAGGGTTCGGTTGGCCCGCCTGGTTTACCAGGAACAGCGGGAAAAGTAAGTAACAGGCCCACGTGGATTTAAGTACCTCCATGAAATGACTAGTAATTACCCTGCGTGTAGAACCGTGGTGGGGGGCACAGTGATTCCTGTAAACAAGAGGGTACGGTATAAAGTACAGAGGGGCAGATGTACTGTATCAAGCAGTGAAAAGAGTGGAGAAGTTGCCTATAGCAACTAATTAGTTTCCAGGTGGAGTTTATTAAGTACAGCCTTTAAAATGATTGGTTACTAGGGGCAGGGCTGCCATCAGAAATGATGGGGCCCGGGACTGACAAATTTGGAAGCCCCCCCCCTTTCACATAGCTCCCCCAAAGCTTACCAGAGGGGTCCCGGGTGGCAGTAATGAGGATCGCGGGGATAGGTCAGCTGCCTGCGCAGCATCAGGGCACACAGCCATGGAGGCACGCAGAGCTGCGGTTGTAATATTCTTTCTATTGAGCCAATCGGAGCTCACGGACCCGCAGCCAATTAGGAGCTGGAAGCTCCTGATTGGCTGCCAGTCCGTGAGCTCCGATTGACTCATGCCCGACTCAATAGAAAGAATACACACTGCTGCCCTGTGTGCCTCTGTGGCAGCGTGCCCTGCCACTGTGCAGGCAGCTGACCTATTCCCGCGATCCTCATTACTGCCACCCGGGCCCCCTCTCAGTCAGGGCCCGGGACTGGCGTCCCCACCGTCCCCCCTTCATGGCGGGCCTGACAACTTCTCCACTTATTTCACTGCCCCCGAGACCCCTATATACAGTACAAACAACTTTTAAATGGTGAATAAACTGTCTTTCCGAAACGTTTAGGTTCCTGTAACGCCATTTGTGGAAAAGGTCTCAGTTTGCAACAAATATTGTCATATTTGTGTTATTGTTTGTGTTATTTTTCCTACACTGAGTTATGCATTAGCCGACAGCGTTATACAATTCAGAAGCTGAACAATTAATGAGGGTATGTTACTTTCTATCTATATTGCCTGCTGTAGTTCCGCACCTCACCGGTGAGTATTTCACAACTATAGGTGCAGCGTATCTGTCTGACCTGCCCACAACACTCCCTAACACGCCCACCGAGTGGAGCATTTTTTGCGTGCACTACTAATAATCGCTCAACTGCTTGAACATCGGAACTGCACGCAGATAGCATGTGCGAATCAGGTCCTACGTGTGGTACATACATGCCTATTCTCCCGGAACAGCCAGGAGGTTCCTGAAAATCGGGCAGCGCTCCCGGCTTCCCGGAAGAGGGGGCAAGTCTCCGGGTCATACTCCACCACCCCCCCCCCTACTCAGCATCACGTTTTCCCGCCACGCAACCCCATGTCCACTGCTGTGCTGACCTAGCAGCCAGAATGTGGTACTTTCTCACCCTGTTTCCTCCTTGGTGATCACATGATTGCGCCGGTATACCTCCTACAGAAAAAAGTGCAGTTTTGAGTCTAAGAAGTTTACAATTGGCTCTCAGAGTAAAAAAATGGCAAAATAAAAATGTCACATGTTTTGTTTTTATACTGAAAACAACTTAACGACGAGATACATACGTTACGTCGACAGTGGCTATGTTGATACGACCGTGCTGACTTAAAACATTTTAACCGTGCAGACATAATAACCTTAAACACCCTTTACCATCGTGTTTAAAGATAAAATACCTGCACAGTTAAAATACTTTAAGTAGAATTACAACCATGCCGGGATACTGTCGACGGCCTTCTTGTGCCGACATCATTATTGCATGTCACACGATCGCTAGATCTGACATGTCTGTTTTCTTTCAGACGGAGACCGTAGTCGGAGAGCCTGGAATTCCCGTAAGTATTAAAGGAACTTACTGTCCCATACTATATCCCAGGAGCTGACGATCTAGCTTCATGCATGGAAAATACAAGGTTACATGAAGGCCGCAATTATCTGTAGCAACAACATCCCGGGCAGCGGTTTTCATGGTAACCGATATGTCACCTTTAATGTGATGCATTGGTCTGTGAATAAAATAATCCTGGCAGCATTTCATGAAGCAGGGAGAGGAAAGGTAAACAAACGCTGTAATTAGGCCAAGGTTGAATGGACGCCTGTTCTGATTTCACGTCCTAACCGCCCATCTGCCCATATTCATGTTTTCGCTAAGCTTGTGGCGTGCTTCCGTATTTTTGAAGACTGGAGAGATAATAAATCCACCTAATCGGAGAACAAGCCAGGGGATACTACTGTATATCCTTGCAGCAAATTCTTAAAGCTACATTACCTGTATTGTTTATAGCGTTGCTTTGCTATATATAGCAGACGGATAAAAGATAAGAAACATAAATATGGCACGAGCTGTGCCATAGGTAAATAACACAAGCCCAACATCTGGAGCTGGGTAAAGTGTTAGGACTCAAGACTGTAGATCAGAGGTTCCCAAACTGTGTGCCGTGGCTCCCTGGGGTGCCTCGGGACACTTGCAGGGGTTCCCTGGGTTGGTGGTCCAAGACCAATTCAAATTATTCATGGTCAATATAATAGGCAAAACCAGTGCTGGTGGCTGACAGTCATAAAATATGTGGCCAAGCAGAAGCAAATCTTGTTCCTCACCACACAACTGACCCTAAGGATGACATATAAACGCGATCTACTTAATGTAATATTTATTTCTAAAATTCTCAATAAGAAATTTTTGGCCTAGGGGTGCCGTGAAAAAAAAATCTGATATTCTAGGGCGCCGTGATTCAAAAAAGTTTGGAAACCACTGCTGTAGATGACCAGTATACTGCAATTCCACTTTCTCGCCACTAGATGGCAATCAGAACTTTCTTCCTACATCTTCCCAATGAATTGTATATAGAAAATAAGCAAATCTATTCCATCTGTTTAGCCTTGAAAATGTAAACATTCATCATCGAGGCTACTCGGTTCTTTGCGACCTTAAAAATTCCAACTATAATATACTGTAGGTATTTTATTATGCCTGTTATTTCTGATAGAAAAAGTACGGTGAGCACAAAAAAAGTTCTATTTGATTCTTTATGTGCGATATTGTTATGTGAAAATGTTATTATTTTTTATATTATTGTTGCCTGGATCGGCTCGACCCCGCCTGAGTTGATGAAAAGATTCAGGAATGTGGAATTCGAGCACTGATGTGCTTTAACCTTCACAGTAGCCCATAAATATTGTTGATTATATAAAAAATTATATAAATATAAAAAGAAAAAAAAATACAACTACTTGGTACGAATGCAAACTGCTATTATTGCCCATGAAACCTTCTCTGTTGACACCAATGGCGTTAATAGAAGAGAGTAATGACAAATAATTATTAAATAGATTATTATTATTTTTGGTGTCCCCAACTGGAGTTATGTTTGTAAAAAAATCCAAGAACAAACTACAGATGGGTCCACAGTTATCTTGGCTAGTTTGCTGCGCCTAGGCACAACATGGTTTATTAACATAAACCCTTCATCTATTGTTCTCAGCTGCAATACAATACAGAGAACAATACAGCAGGGGATTAAATCATTACAGCAGGGGATTAAGTCCGACTGGCCAGTCTCAGTTAATCCTATTAAAGGTCAAGATAAACATGGACCCATCTGTAAGTGCAAAACCAATATAAACACATATACTTGTGGTTACTATTCGCTACACACAAGCATCATAGAGCTTTTCCCATTCATTTCAACAGCTCCTTCAGATTGAATTTCCAGGGTGTAGAACCCCCATTGAAAAGAATGGGCTATTGAAGTAATATAATTCAGGTCGCATCTAGCAGTTGCGCTTTTACGGGATCTTTCTTTCACATTAATTCAGGAAGACAGAAGAATTTCAAATTAGATTATAATGAAAAACGCAAAGAGATTGCATTTACTTAATAAAGTGGGGGGGAAAGGGTTTAGGGTGTGGCATTTCCATTGATTTGGGTGGACCATTGGGTAGAATTGGTATCACTCTGCCATCACTGCACATAGGTCAGTAAGATGTGGCTTTGGGTGGAGGTGTGTTAAAATAAAATCCTAACTCTCAAAGGCGCAATTATGAATCACTAACGATTTTAATTACCCCTGCAGGAGATTCTCCCTCCTGATTGAGCAGGCCCTTTTTTTAGGGTTGTCAGATCCCCTCTCCTTTTTCACTTCCATGAATGGGTAGTTCAAGGGGAAATGTGCTTGTGCAAGTAAAACATGTCCAGCACCAACCTACACTTTATACTGTTCTGACAGGTTGTCACCATGGGGGTCATTCCAACCTGTTCACTCGCAGCGGTTCATCGCTGTAGTGCGAACGGGTTGGAACTGAGCATGCGCGGTGGCCGCATTGCACACGTGCGTCGTTGCCTGGTAACGGTAGTCGCCAGACAGCGGCCAGAATAAAGAAGAAAGTGATCGCTAGCACGATCGCAAGAAGATTGATGCGTTCCGGGGCGTCTACTCACCGTTTTCCGGGCGTGGAGATCCGAACGCAGGCGTGTCCAGGCGTTTGGAGGGCAGATGTCTGACGTCAAATCCGGGACCTTCATCGCTGGATCCATCGTACAGGATAAGTAACTCTGACCCCGGTCTACTTCTGCGCAAAACTTTTTTAGCATAGCAGGGCTGCACAAGCGATCGCAGCCTTGCTATGCTAAAATACAGTCCACCATAGGCGGCGTCAAGTTGATCACACCAGCAGCAAAAAGTTGCTTTGTGCGATCAACTCGGAATGACCCCCCATGTACATTTGAGCTGTAACATGCAATTCTGCAAATGTGGGTGCAGAATGATTATACAGGGACGGTTTCCAAACCTGGGATGTGGGATTGCACTTACATGTGTTACCCCAAGTCACCTGTATGTCAGCTGGATAAATAGGTTTCTTTGGGGAGGATGCAATGAGCTAAGGGGGGCATCCCTCATAATCACATCTGATTGAATTTTGCCTCATTAGCTGTTATTTAAGATATTGTAATAATAAATGTATACGTTTGTTAATGCAATGGCGGCTTCTTATGCTGATGTGTCGAACAGTATTGCCCTATCATACGCCGCAGTCACCGATGGTCTCAAAAGTGGGATGAAGGAATAAAACGCACAAGACCAAAAATCTACTGTTTTATTTATAACCAGTAGAAGCAAAATAAAGCCGAATTCAGCAATTGTGACATTATGTAAATAAAGGGAATAGACAGGACCTTTCTTGTATTAAATGCTGGGGAAAGGTTGAAAGAAGGTGAAACGTTAAAGGGGCCCCAAATTGCAGATTCAGAAGCATACAGTATGTGCCCAGTCTGTGCCAGGCTGCATCACATAAACTTACGTCCCACTTGCTACCAATTTTATAACTATTTCTTTTATTTGCATCAAACGCATTGACTATTAGGCATCAATAAAACCTCTCTAGTTCGGCAGATACAATTCGTGTATGGAAAATAAGTTCCTTAAATGCATCCACGATATCAGCATAACAAGGCCCAGATTTATCAAGCCTTGGAGAGTGGTAAATTGCATGGTGATAAAGTACCAGCCAATCGGCTCTCAACTGTCATTTTTCAAACACAGCCAGTAATATGACAGGCTTGATAAATCTGGGCCTAAACGCAATTAATGCCCGAGCAACAAAAAAAATCACCAATCAGAGTTATGGACCATTCACAGCCAGCCAATCACAGACGCCTGGCTCCCTAGTGCTGTGGAAGCACCATCCTCATCATCTGCTATCTGACTATAATGGTGCCCATACACTTGTGAGATAATCGGTGCTAACCTTCGATTTCGACCGCATCTGTGAGAGAAATGGAAGGATTGTATGCACGTTTTATGTACCTTTCGACGCGATGCGCGGGCACGCCGGTCGAATCTCACGTCTCAAGATAGTATGTGCTGCACTTAATATTTATCGAAGCGCAGCGCAATCGCATGTGTTTTTAAAAACACATGCTATATATCGCACTGCGATGTGCGATGGGCACCTGCCGGGAGCGGCCAGGGGCCACTCCCACCCAGCGGTGATGTGCCCATCACGTGATTACCATGCGATCTATCGCATGATCGCATGATAATCACTTTGGCAGTTCACGTGCAATTTCATCGCTCCTGAACTGCCGGTGCGATGCCCCCCGATGTCGCAGGGCATCGCACAAGTGTATTGGCACCATAACACTCTCACACGTATCGGTGTCTTTGTCCCCATGTGCATCTGTTCACAGTTGCGTAAACACATCCTTATTGGTCTCCGTCCCGTCCATCCAATTGGCAGAACTCGGCAAGGATTAATAGGATTCCTCTGATCTCTGACCTAAAACATTAATTGTGGGATTTTTGATCTTTTGTGGTTTTTGGTTTTGTGTTTTTTTGACCCTTTAAAAAGATTTGGTTAATGCTTTCCCATTGCACTATCCCAGGGACTGCCCGGAGACCAAGGAGAGAAGGGAGACCAGGGCGATACCGGAGAACCAGTGAGTGACCATTATGTTTCTGTCACGCTCACCCACTTTGCCTGTCGATCCGTATGTACTAAGTAAAAGTGCGCAGACCGCTGTCTCGTAATAAACCTATGCCTCGTAGGACTGCGGAACAGCAAGTTACAGCATAATGCAGCCAGGTGATCACAGGCCACTAGACACTGCTTAGTAAATATCATCTCAGCATTACATTAATAGTGAGTTCATAATTGAATCTTTCTCTAATGGGGAGATGTATCAAACCTCGGAGAGAGATAGTGCGGAGAGAGATAAAGTACTGACCAATCAGCTCCTGTCATTTTTCAAATACAGCCTGTAACATGGCATTTGGGAGCTGATTGGTTTGTACTTTATCTCTCTCCAAGATTTGATACATCTCCCCCGCAGAGTCTGTCTTTTGGAGTACAGACTTTTTCCTGACATGTCAGATAAAGAACAGAATATAATGCTCTGTCACATTGCAGAAGTAGTCGGCCAGATTCATATATATTCATGTATTTTGATGATTTGTTCAACACATTGTCCCTGATGATGGGACACACAATGGTGATTGTGTGAGATACTGAGTCAGGTACTGAAATGTCCCCGCTTCCTTTCAGGGACCACAAGGACTAACGGGAGACGTGGGCCGTATCGGACCAGCAGGACCTCAGGTGTGTATTATATTGGGCCTATTTTGTACATTTCCTAGTGACCTCTTTCCAGCGCAGACAAATCAGAGTTCATGAGCCTATCCACCTACTAGGTTCTGGAGACCTCACGGAGGCACGAGGCACTTCTGGGGTACAAGACTTGCATATTCATTCTAAAGTGTTAGCCTAGGTACACACTATACAATTATCTGTCAGATAATCTGCCAGATTTAGCTGGTTGGAATGAAAATTTGGTAATGGATGAGAGCAAATGGCAATTGACCATTTGCGCCCCAAAACGGCAAAATGGACAAAAAGTCGTTCATCCATGGTTTTTTAAATTTGTGTTTAACCAATTTGTATGAACGACCGGTTTTGTTCGTTTTTCAGTGTTTGGGAGCAAATGGTCAATTGTCATTTACTCTCATCCATCACCAGATTTTCACTCCAACCACAGATTATCTGCAAGATAATTGTATAGTGTGTATCTAGCATTACACTTAAAGCTCACACAGGTTTATCCCAACTTTACCTACTGAGCTCCTATGAGGAAGTTTTTCTGGCGCAGTTGTGCGCAAATCAAGTTTTACGACAGAACAGGCCACTTTGCAGAGGCGCAAAGTCCCAGGGACGCAGCCTTCCAGTTCTGACGTTGATTCGCCTTCAGCTTGCACAGTGCGGTAAACATAAGGGGGTACATTTACTAAAGCTTCTGAAACAGCCATCATTTCTCTATGGCATTCTAGAAAGTAATAAGCAGAATCTGATTGGTTGCTTTCCACCCCAAGGAATTTAAAACATATTTTATTTGTTCCTCAATATACTCAGCACTAGACACAGGTGTGGGCTTCACCAGCTGTGGTAAAAATGTAGCTTAGGGGCAGATGTACGAAGCCTTGGAGACAGATAAAGTGGAGAGAGATAAAGCCCAAGGCAATCAGCTCCTAACTGTCATCATTCAAACACAGCCTGTAACATAGCAGTAAGGAGCTAATTGGCTGGTACATTATCTCTCTCTATACTTTATCACTCTCCAAAGCTAAGTACATCTCCCTCTATGGTAAACCTGGGCTATGCTGTGGGTGGAGCTGGAGGTGTTAAAAGTGGCATGATAAGCCCAACTTCAGGACAAGATTGTGTGCCCTGGAGAGTCACCTCTGCCACCACAGTTGGGTATAATGCACATGTCCCTGCCCTTTTACAGAAAGATTACAATTATCTAATAATAATAATAATCATCATCATCATTTGCTGAAACTTTTTAAATCATTGCTTAATTCTGCCATCGCAAAACCTCAGAGTTGGTGATATATCCACTTTGACCACAAGGTGGCAGCAACGAGTACAATGGACTTTTTCATCAGCTCCTTTATGTCTCATGTAACAATTATTTTGAGCACTTAATGTTTTATTTAACCATGATTTTAGAGCCATGCATATTGATAAGAGAGCGGCTGCTCTTCCCCGTCACATTCTGCACTGAGCCTGGTCACAGAAGGAGAAATAACACATGATATAAAGCAGCACAAGCGTTTATCCCAATGTGCGAGTGTGTTAAATCCGTCACGTCGTGTAACAGCTGCATCTCGGAATAAACCTCTCTATATTAACGTTTCCTGCTCTAAGTGGCTCGTGACGGCCCCAAGGGAGGGAGATAAATAAGTCAGTGCAATAAAAGCTGAGAACCTGTCAGATCCATACCTCCAATTTACCTGTCCTCGTTATTGCCAGGATGTAAGAATGCTTTCACCGGCCTGTCGCGGTGTCTCTGGGGGTCTGGTATAACATGTACAGCGTGTGTGCCATTCTTTGTGTGTGTGCCCAGAGCCGTGGAGACCAGTGATGGGCCCAGGTACCGTAGGAGGTGTGGCCAAGTCCCTCACCCCCATTTATTATTTGACTTGGTTATTACCCTCTATAAAGCTGTTCCAGCATCCCTGCACTGCTAGGGAGAAAAAAAAATGCTGTAACCCCTAGCAACAAGTCTCATTCTTCTAGAACAGTTTAAGGACTGAAAACAAATATTTAAATGGTTCGTGCCAGTGACGTGCAGTGAGGTGATTGGCTGGAGAAGCACAAATGTGGATGGGTCTAAAAATACTGGGAGCCTGTCTCACCCCCTACTCACTGTACAAACTCTCCCCTCACTACACTAAGCTGCAGTGTCTAGTGAATACCTCCCAACTTTTAGTTTTGGAGAAGCGGGCTCCTGTGCGGGCAAAGCCGCGACCAGACGAAAAAGGAAAGGGGCATGGATTTGTGGGAATGCTGCGACTACCTGCCACACCTCCCGTTTACCTCACTGAGGGGGCATGCCCAGCGCTCTAGTCCCTCTGTATCCCAGTCCCTCTGTATCCTATGAATAGATGCTGTGCGCATGCGCACAGCGTCTAGTCACCGCTGCTATGCAAAGCAGTGAGTGACAGGGGTTCTCCCAACTGCCCCCCTCCCCACGACAACCACCACCGCGGGACACTGCAACCCGCAGGTGAGACAGCAGGACAGTCCCATAAAACTGGACTGTCCCACAAAAATTGGACAGTTGGGAGGTATGCCATTAGGTCTCCGACCTGCATCCCTTTGTCTTCTCTTGCTGCTGCTGACTGAGCTCCGACTACAATTCACTTCCTGGTCACATGACACATCCAAGTGTCCATCAGTGCACAAAGCCCGCCCCCACACTCAGAGGCATGTCTCTACTGACTGCCTTTTTGTGCAGCATTAATGCTAGTGGTGTGGCCCCGCCCCCAGCTCTGCAAAGCCGTGTCTGACTGCAGAACTGAGGCAGAGCTGTTTCTGCCTCATCTCTCGTCTCCCTGCAGGTCAAGGGATCTCCACAAAGCTGCTGAGTGTTACCTATAAAAAGGATTACAATAAATAAAGTAATATAAATATCTTTGCATTATTCTAATAGTTTTTAGATAAAATTGCAGGAGTTGGACAGGGAGCATGACAGGAAGGCTCTGCTCCCCCTGCCTGCCCTGACTGCACATCCGTGGTTCCTGCAGGGTTTTTATGTGAGCTGTGCAGCTACTGCCATTATTTCATATGATTGTGTAACACACTTAGGCCGGCTCGTTTGAAGTGTTTTGTTGTTTTAGGTCACCTACTGTAATATCACATTTCCTATGCAAAGGTCACTGGCAGGCTGCAGGACTATGAATGCAATTCCGCAAGCACCATTGCATCAATGTCCTTGTGCTGTGGTCATTCTGTGGCTCTGTAGGAAATATGAATAGATCTCAAATATGGACCATGCGGTGAGGATACTGTAGACCATTAACAAGCGATTTATTATCGGCATAGAGTCATTAGGCTCCATGATAATATGACTGAGGCGTTCCCCCTCTGGTGGCAATATATTGTTGCAGCATTCTTACAGTTGTAGGAGAATGGCTGCATTTGTTTTATCCAGCCCTTACTCGCGGCCTCCCTTCCTGACCCTTGCTCCTACCGTGAACTGTTTACTGTCTACTCCTAAGAGGCATTTAGTTCTGCAGAAATGCTAACCCATCCCCAAGGTTGGAGGGAACATGCCGCAATGGCGCAATAAGTGACATCCCACATTAAGCCCTGCCCACTTGATGATGTGAATGATGTCATGCAGTAGTGCCATACAATTTGTATTATACCTCCTCTGCCCATATTACGGAGCTGAGGTGTGGAAATTAGGTAAGAATGCTTTTATGGTGTAGCCTGCAGCATTATAGTGGTTCTCTAGCTGTTGTGAGACTACACAGGGCCGGCTCTAGGCATGTTCGAATAGAGCGGCCGCACAGGGCGCCACCCTTAATGGGCGCCGCGCGCTGGCGCCGCCATATTCGATGCTGGAGCCGGCCCTGTGTGTGCAGCATTGGCCCGTGTGCACTGTGCGCTATGCGCGCTGCGCGGCGCCGGTGTCTGACGTCAGACGCCGGCGCCATAGTGCACACAAGTGGCCACCCGGACCCAGGCTCACTCTGACTCGCCGGCCGCCCGCCCGCCCGCCCGCCAGCACTCCCGCCCGCTCGCCAGCACACTCGGACAGGCGGACAGCAGCAGTACTCCTCCCCAGCAGCGCCGCAGGTATTGGGGGGATCCGCACTGTGGGGGCATTTCTGGCTATGGGGGGGGCATTTCTGGCACTGTGGGGGGCATTGCATATCTGGCTCTGTGGGGGCATATCTGGTTCTGTGGCCTGGGGGCATATCTGGCACTGTGGGTGGCATATCTGGCACTGTGGGGGGCATTTCTGGCACTGTGCGGGCATATCTGACACTGTGGGGGCATATCTGGCTCTGTGGGTGGCATATCTGGCACTGTGGGGGGCATATCTGGCACTGTGGGGGGCATTTCTGGCACTGTGGGGGCATATCTGGCACTGTGGGGGCATATCTGGCTCTGTGGGGGCATATCTGGCACTGTGGGTGGCATATCTGGCACTGTGGGTGGCATATCTGGCACTGTGGGTGGCATATCTGGCACTGTGGGTGGCATATCTGGCACTGTGGGGGGCATATCTGGCACTGTGGGGGGCATTTCTGGCACTGTGGGGGCATATCTGGCTCTGTGGGTGGCATATCTGGCACTGTGGGGGGCATTTCTGGCACTGTGGGGGCATATCTGGCACTGTGGGGGCATATCTGGCACTGTGGGGGCATATCTGGCACTGTGGGTGGCATATCTGGCACTGTGGGTGGCATATCTGGCACTGTGGGTGGCATATCTGGCACTGTGGGTGGCATATCTGGCACTGTGGGTGGCATTTCTGGCACTGTGGGGGCATTTCTGGCACTGTGGGGGCATATCTGGCACTGTGGGGGCATATCTGGCACTGTGGGGGTATTTATCTGGCACTGTGGGGGCATTTATCTGGCACTGTGGGGGCATTTATCTGGCACTGTGGGGGCATTTATCTGGCACTGTGGGGGCATTTATCTGGCACTGTGGGGGCATTTATCTGGCTCTGTGGGGGCATTTATGTATCAGGCACTGTGGGGGCATTTATGTATCTGGCACCGTGGGGGCATTTATGTATCTGGCACCGTGGGGGCATTTATGTATCTGGCACCGTGGGGGCATTTATGTATCTGGCACCGTGGGGGCATTTATGTATCTGGCACCGTGGGGGCAATTATGTATCTGGCACCGTGGGGGCAATTATGTATCTGGCACCGTGGGGGCATTTATGTATCTGGCACCGTGGGGGCATTTCTTGCACTGTGGGGGCATTTCTTGCACTGTGGGGGCATATCTTGCACTGTGAGGGCATTAATGTATCTGGCACTGTGGGGGCATATCTGCGCTGTGGGGGCATTTATCCATCTGGAACTGTGTGGCCATTTATGTAGCTGGCACTGATGGGGGGCATGTCACGTGTAGCTGCCACTGCTGGGGGGCATGTCATGTGTAGCTGGCACTGCTGGGGGGCATATCATGTAGTGTTCCCGCTAGGCGTCTGTGGCTGGGCAGTGTGTCTCAGTGCTCTACCTGGCGCAATGTGTCTAACGTGCTCTTATAGGAGGTTCTACCTGGTGCAATGTGTATTAGCTGCACTACTGTGTGGTGTAATGTGAATTGCCACTATAATGTGGCTACGCACCTTCCCCACGAAGTAACTCCCCTAAATTTTTGCTGCGCGCCTTCGGCGCGCACTGTCCATGCTTTAGCGTGTGGAAATGGGTACAACAAGCATTACAATATGTACATCATTTTGCCCACCTAACTTAAAAATGTGCCCTCCCTGTGATCAGCAACCTGCCCTAAAAAGTGAACACTATCATGTGTAGCTGGCACTGCTGGGAGTCATGTCACGTGTAGCTGGCACTGCCGGAGGGCATGTCATGTGTAGCTGGCACTGCTGGGGGGCGAGACCACGCCCACTTTTTCAGGAGGCCACACCCACTTTTTCAGGAGCGCGCGCCTTCGGCGCGCGCATGGGGGAGGGGGGGGGGCACTTTTAAATTTTCTCGCTCAGGGTGCTAGTAGGCCTGGAGCCGGCCCTGAGACTACAGGTGTGTGGTTGGGGTTTCCTAAACAGAGGGGCGTCATCCTATGGTTCTAGGATCAGTGATAGCATATTTCACTAAGGGACCAATGAACTTACAGTATGCCGATGGGTGATTCATATGCTGCAATTGTATAGTATACAAGGCACGTGCCCCACTTGTTTCCAGTCAAGGCTGTGCATAATGTTACTATGCTTCATTATTTATTTTAATATCTGTTGTTTTTTTTTTTTTTTTTTTAAATACAGGGTCCACAGGGGCAAGATGGAGCCAAAGGAGAGCGTGGACCAAAGGGAGATATTGTAAGTATAAACCGTAGCATTAATACTATTACCTGAATACTCTAATAGATGCAAAATGAAAAGTGACACAATCGGATGTGGTCAGAAAGGAACAGGTTTACCCACTGTCCCAACTCCTCTGATGTATCTCTCTGTACTAGGTGATTATATCACACAGATTACTGTCCCAACTCCTCTGGTGTATCTCTCTGTACTAGGAGATTATATCACACAGATTACTGTCCCAACTCCTCTGGTGTATCTCTCTGTACTAGGTGATTATATCACACAGATTACTGCCCGAACTCCTCTGATGTATCTCTCTGTACTAGGTGATTATATCACACAGATTACTGCCCCAACTCCTCTGATGTATCTCTCTGTACTAGGTGATTATATCACACAGATTACTGTCCCAACTCCTCTGGTGTATCTCTCTGTACTAGGTGATTATATCACACAGATTACTGCCCCAACTCCTCTGATGTATCTCTCTGTACTAGGTGATTATATCACACAGATTACTGTCCCAACTCCTCTGGTGTATCTCTCTGTACTAGGTGATTATATCACACAGATTACTGTCCCAACTCCTCCGATGTATCTCTCTGTACTAGGTGATTATATCACACAGATTACTGTCCCAACTCCTCTGATGTATCTCTCTGTACTAGGTGATTATATCACACAGATTACTGTCCCAACTCCTCTGATGTATCTCTCTGTACTAGGTGATTATGTCACACAGATTACTGTCCCAACTCCTCTGGTGTATCTCTCTGTACTAGGTGATTATATCACACAGATTACTGTCCCAACTCCTCTGGTGTATCTCTCTGTACTAGGTGATTATATCACACAGATTACTGTCCCAACTCCTCTGATGTATCTCTCTGTACTAGGTGATTATATCACACAGATTACTGTCCCAACTCCTCTGATGTATTTCTCTGTACTAGGTGATTATATCACACTTATTACTGTCCCAACTCCTCTGATGTATCTCTCTGTACTAGGTGATTATGTCACACAGACTACTGTCCCAACTCCTCTGATGTATCTCTCTGTACTAGGTGATTATATCACACAGATTACTGTCCCACATCCTCCGATGTATCTCTCTTTACTAGGTGATTATATCACACAGATTACTGCCCCAACTCCTCTGATGTATCTCTCTGTACTAGGTGATTATGTCACACAGACTACTGTCCCAACTCCTCTGATGTATTTCTCTGTACTAGGTGATTATATCACACTTATTACTGTCCCAACTCCTCTGATGTATCTCTCTGTACTAGGTGATTATGTCACACAGACTACTGTCCCAACTCCTCTGATGTATCTCTCTGTACTAGTTGATTATATCACACAGATTACTGTCCCAACTCCTCTGATTTATCTCTCTGTACTAGGTGATTATATCACACAGATTACTGTCCCAACTCCTCCGATGTATCTCTCTGTACTAGGTGATTATATCACACAGATTACTGCCCCAACTCCTCTGATGTATCTCTCTGTACTAGGTGATTATATCACACAGATTACTGTCCCAACTCCTCTAATGTATCTCTCTGTACTAGGTGATTATATCACACAGATTACTGTCCCAACTCCTCTGGTGTATCTCTCTGTACTAGGTGATTATATCACACAGACTACTGTCCCAACTCCTCTGATGTATTTCTCTGTACTAGGTGATTATATCACACTTATTACTGTCCCAACTCCTCTGATGTATCTCTCTGTACTAGGTGATTATATCACACAGATTACTGTCCCAACTCCTCCGATGTATCTCTCTGTACTAGGTGATTATATCACACAGATTACTGCCCCAACTCCTCTGATGTATCTCTCTGTACTAGGTGATTATATCACACAGATTACTGTCCCAACTCCTCTGATGTATCTCTCTGTACTAGGTGATTATATCACACAGATTACTGTCCCAACTCCTCTGATGTATCTCTCTGTACTAGGTGATTATATCACACAGATTACTGTTCCAACTCCTCTGGTGTATCTCTCTGTACTAGGTGATTATGTCACACAGACTACTGTCCCAACTCCTCTGATGTATTTCTCTGTACTAGGTGATTATATCACACTTATTACTGTCCCAACTCCTCTGATGTATCTCTCTGTACTAGGTGATTATGTCACACAGACTACTGTCCCAACTCCTCTGATGTATCTCTCTGTACTAGGTGATTATATCACACAGATTACTGTCCCAACTCCTCCGATGTATCTCTCTGTACTAGGTGATTATGTCACACAGATTACTGTCCCAACTCCTCTGATGTATCTCTCTGTACTAGGTGATTATGTCACACAGATTACTGCCCCACCACCTCTGGTGCATCTGTACGGTGGGAGTATATCACACATACAGTATTACTGTCCCAACTCCTCTGATGTATCTCTCTGTACTAGGTGATTATATCATAGAGATTACTGTCCCAACTCCTCTGATGTATCTCTCTGTACTAGGTGATTATATCACACAGATTACTGTCCCAACTCCTCTGATTTATCTCTCTGTACTAGGTGATTATATCACACAGATTACTGTCCCAACTCCTCTGATGTATCTCTCTGTACTAGGTGATTATATCACACAAATTACTGTCCCAACTCCTCTGATGTATCTCTCTGTACTAGGTGATTATATCATAGAGATTACTGTCCCAACTCCTCTGATGTATCTCTCTGTACTAGATGATTATATCATAGAGATTACTGTCCCAACTCCTCTGATGTATCTTTTTGTACCACTGTATGTAATTTATCAGACAAAAGGCATGAATGACTAAAGTCCCACTTAGCTAGGGTGCAAAGGGATGAGACAATATATAATACAAGTATAATATATGTATAATATAAGCATTATTTACTAACAGTTATTTATATCATGCACACATTTTGAGCAATGTTTTTCAGAGAATATTGAGTCATTCACATCATCAGTTTTAGGGCTCAATCCAATTAGCCATGATGATCTTGCTGGCGACAGTCAAAGCGGCAATGGTCGCACTTTACGTCAGCCTGAACTCGCACAAAAGTGCTCGCTGCCCCATAGGGCTCGGAGCAATTTTGTGGGAGTTCGCCCGCAAAGGTTAAAACGCCTCGGCAACGGCTCATCGCACCCTTCGCTGCTAATTGGATTGAGTCCATAGATTAATACAGCCAAGTAACCCACGATTGAAGATGACATGTGAGACATGACCTCAGGAATAGCTACTGCTACCAGTCATGGGGCACATTAGAGATGTGCAGTTCGGTTCTCCAAAAATCTGAATCCACCTGAATTTTGTGGCTCCGAACCAAACCAAATCCCGGTCCGGATCTCCTGAGGAGATCCGATCTAAACTGAGTCCCGGTTTGGATCTTTCCGCAGTTCGGAATTCGAATTTTAAATCCGAATTTCGGGCGGTAAAAACATTTATTTCTTAATAAATATTTGTATTACTTACTGTGGCCGTGTGGATAATCTGTGCTGGGATGCGTACATTTGCATTGCAATCTTACTTTCGCAGTCTGCAAATTACCTTTATTGTGCTGCCCCTTCCCTCCATCCCAGTGAGTTTACCTAAAGCAACCTTTGTAATCTTATCTTTGCAGGGTCCACCAGGCTTAGCCGGCCAGCCTGGAGACCGAGGACTACCCGGAAATGTGGTAAGTGTTTAATTATTATCAAATCTCTCGGAGTGCATTTCATTCCATGTATTTGTCTGTAATTAGCAATGGGTCGGATGAACCAGTTGTTTCTGTTTAAGTGATCATGATACACAGAAAAAAAAGAGAAAATGCAGGTGCGCACTCTAAGTACTAAGAACGCTGGTAATCAGAACAATTATAATATATTCTTCAATTTAACATGGAGTAAAATTGATGTTCTTAGCACAATTCTGGTCAAAAATATAGACCCACTTACCACGACCAGGTGACATCACCAGGTGGGTCCCTAACATTCCCAAAGTTCAGGTCCAGTATGCGCATCCCCCGGGTGTGCACAACCAACCACCCGAAGGCATCATACCAGTAAGAAGTAGCAGTTTATGTGTTATATTAATAAGTAGTATCAGCTGAGTGCTAGTGTTGCATAGTCCCCCTCACTGGTATTTCTCTATATGCAGAATGGTGCCTAACATTAGTTCACTGCACGTATAGAAATATAGAACAGAGGCCCTGATTTTGATGCGCATGCACCTGTGACTGAGGGGGACATTTACTAAGCAGTGATAAGAGCGGAGAAGTGAGCCAGTGGAGAAGTTGCCCCATCAACCAATCAGCAGCTCTGTATCATTTTACAGTATGCAAATTATAGATGTTACTTCAGTGCTGATTGGTTGCCATGGGCACTTCTCCACTGGCTCACTTCTCCGCTCTTATCACTGTTTAGTAAATGTCCCCCTGAATTCCGTATGTCAGCTGCGGTCAGAAGTCTATTGCAAGTACGTCATAGCATTTTTACTAACCCCTCTATACCCTACACTACGTCACCGACCCCTCTATACTCTACATACATTACTACCCTTCAATATCCTACACTATATTACTACCCCTATATACCCGCCACTACAACACTGACTCCTCTTTACCCTACACTACTACCCCTCTAGATCATATACTACATCACTGACTCCTCTGTACCCTACACTACATCACTGACCCCTCTATACCCTACATTACTACCCTTCTATATCCTACACTACAACACCAACATTACTACCCCTCTAAACCCTACACTACATTACTACCCCTATATAACCACCACTACATCACTGACTCCTCTGTACCCTACAATACTACGCCTCTATATCATATACTACATCACTGACTCCTCTGTACCCTACAATACTACGCCTCTATATCATATACTACATCACTGACTCCTCTGTACCTTACATTACTACCCTTCTTTCTCTAACGTCCCAGTGGATGCTGGTGACTCCGTAAGGACCATGGGGATAGACGGGCTCCGCAGGAGACATGGGCACTTTAAGAAAGAATTTAGGTTCTGGTGTGCTCTGGCTCCTCCCTCTATGCCCCTCCTCCAGACCTCAGTTTGATACTGTGCCCAGAGCGAGCTGGGTGCTTTTCAGTGAGCTCTCCTGAGTTTGCTGAGAGAAAGTATTTTGTTAGGTTTTTTTATTTTCATGGAGCTCTGCTGGCAACAGACTCCCTGCATCGTGGGACTGAGGGGAGAGAAGCAGCCCTACTCTCTGAAGCTAGGTCCTGCTTCTTAGGCTACTGGACACCATTAGCTCCAGACGGATTGTACGCAGGATCTCACCCTCGCCGTCCGATCCCAGAGCCGCGCCGCCGGCCCCCTCGCAGAGCCGGAAGACAGAAGCCGGGTGAGTATGAGAAGCAAGAAGACTTCGAAATCGGCGGCAGAAGACTCTGTTCTTCACTAAGGTAATGCACAGCACTGCAGCTGTGCGCCATTGCTCCCACACACCTCACATACTCTGGTCACTGTAAGGGTGCAGGGCGCAGGGGGGGGGGGGGGCGCCCTGGGCTTCATTTGGACCTCTTTTTGGCAAAAGTAAACATATATACAGTTGGGCACTGTATATATGTATGAGCCCCCGCCAAGAAAATGTATATTTAAGCGGGACAGAAGCCCGCCGTCGAGGGGGCGGGGCTTCTTCCTCAGCACTCACCAGCGCCATGTTTTTTCTCCACAGCACCGCTGAGAGGAAGCTCCCCGGTCTCTCCCCTGCTTATACCACGGTAGAAGAGAGGGTTTTAAAGAAGAGGGGGGGCACATAAATTCGGCGCAGTTAATAACAGCGCTACTGGGTAAACATTAAATTGCTGTGTTTTTTCCTGGGTCATATAGCGCTGGGGTGTGTGCTGGCATACTCTCTCTCTGTCTCTCCAAAGGGCCTTGTGGGGGAATTATCTTCAGATGAGCATTCCCTGAGTGTGTAGTGTCGGTACGTGTGTGTCGACATGTCTTAGGTAAAAGGCTCTCCTAAGGAGGTGATGGAGCAAATGTGTGTGTGTGTGTGTGTGTGGTGTCTCCGTCGACAACGCCGACACCTGATTGGATATGTGAAATTAAGTGCTGAGGTAAATTTATTGCACAAAAGATTAGAGAACAGACAGGGAATCTACCCATGTCTGTCCCTATGTCGCAGAGACATTCAGAGTCTCACAACGCTCACTATCCAAAATAATAGACACTGATATCGACACGGAGTCTGACTCCAGTGTCGACTACGATAATGCAAAGTTACAGCCAAAATGGCAGGAAAGTATTCAATATATGATTATTGTAATAAAAGATGATTTGCATATCACTGATGACTCATCTGTCCCTGACACAAGGGTACACATGTTTAAGGGGAAGAAAGCTGAGGTAAATTTCCCTCCTCTCATGAAGAAAAAGAGCGGGAATCTCCAGACAAGAAGCTGCAGCTTCCCACAAAGAATTCTCAGGGAGTATCCTTTCCCTACTAGGGCCAGGATACGATGGGAATCTTCCCCTAGGGTGGACAAAGCTTGTCACGTTTACCTAAAAAGATAGCATGCAGTAAAAGTACTTCGAAGTCCATTTACACACATGCTGGTACACTACTCAGACCGGCGATTGTGTCGGCATGGGGTTATAGCGCTGTAGCAGCGTGGACATTGAGACCCTAGTATGTGTATACATATGTATATATATATATATATATATATAAAAGATGCTGTCTTATATATATATATATATATATATATATATATATATATATATATATATAAAACATGCCCAAAGAGACATTAGTCTACTGGGTTCTAGAGTCAACACTATGTCGATTTCTGCTAGACGTGTCCTGTGGAACATGCACAGGTGATGCCGACTAAAAGAGGCATATGCAAGGTTACCTTACAAGGCTGAGGAATTGTGTGGAGAAGGACTCTCTGACCTGGTCTCCCCAGCTATAGCTGGTAATTCTGATCTGTTGCCTTATATTCCCGCACAGCCTAAGAAAGCACGACATTATCAAATGCAGTCCTTTCGATCACAAAGCAAGAAAGTCCGAGGTGCGTCCTTAATTGCCAGAGGCAGGGGCAGAGGAAAGAAGCTGCACAACACAGCTAGTTCCCAGGAACAGAAGTCCTCCCCGGCCTCTAGAAAATCCACCGCAGGACGCTGGGGCTCCACAGGCGGAACTAGGCCTGGTGGGGGCACGTCTTCGAAATTTTAGCCACAAGTGGGTTCACTCCCAGGTGGATCCCTGGGCAATAAAAATTGTGTCTTAGGGATACAAGCTGGAAGTCGAAGAGATGCCCCCTCACCGATACCTCAAATCGGCCCGACCAGCTTCCCCCCACGAGAGGGAAATAGTTTAACTGCAATTCACAAATTGTATCTTCAACAGGTGGTGGTCAAGGTTCCCCTCCTTCAACAGGGAAGGGGTTATTATTCGACCATGTTTGTAGTCCCGAAAACGGACGGTTCGGTCAGACCCATATTGAATTTAAAATCCCTGAACATATACCGGAAAAGGTTCAAGTTCAAGATGGAATCGCTGAGAGCGGTCATCGCAAGCCTGGAAGGGGGGGATTTTATGGTGTCTCTGGACATATAGGATGCATACCTTCATGTCCCCATTTATCCACCTCATCAGGCGTACCTCAGATTTGTGGTACAGGATTGTCATTACCAATTTCAGACGTTGCCGTTTGGTCTCTCCACGGCACCGAGAATATTTACCAAGGTAATGGCGGAAATGATGGTACTCCTGAGGAAGCAAGGGGTCAAAATTATCCCATACTTGGACGATCTCCTCATAAAGGCGAGATCAAGAGAGCAGTTGCTGATCAGCGTAGCACTTTCTCTGGAAGTGTTACGGCAACACGGCTGGATTCTAAATATTCCAAAGTCGCAGTTGGTTCCTACGACTAGTCTGCCTTTCCTGGGCATGATTCTAGACACAGACCAGAAAAGGGTTTATCTCCCGATAGAGAAAGCTCAGGAACTCATGACACTGGTCAGGAACCTATTAAAACCAAAACAGGTGTCAGTGCATCACTGCACTCGAGTCCTGGGAAAGATGGTGGCATCATAGAGGCCATTCCCTTCGGCAGGTTCCATGCGAGGACCTTTCAATGGGACTTACTGGACAAGTGGTCCAGGTCACATCTTCAGATGCATCGGTTAATCACCCTATCCCCCAGGGACAGGGTGCCTCTTCTGTGGTGGCTGCAGAGCGCTCACCTTCTAGAGGGCCGCAGATTCGGCATTCAGGACTGGGTCCTGGTGACCACGGATGCAAGCCTCCGAGGGTGGGGAGCAGTCACACAGGGAAGAAATTTCCAAGGTCTGTGGTCAAGTCAAGAGACTTGCCTTCACATCAACATCCTGGAACTAAGGGCCGTATACAACGCCCTGCGTCAAGCGGAGAACTTGCTTCGCGACCAACCGGTTCTGATTCAGTCAGACAACATCACCGCAGTGGCTCATGTAAACCGACAAGGCGGAACAAGGAGCAGAGTGGAGATGGCGGAAGCCACCAGAATTCTTCGCTTGGCGGAGAATCACGTAAGCGCACTGTCAGCAGTGTTCATCCCGGGAGTGGACAACTGGGAAGCAGACTTCCACAGCAGACACGACCTCCACCCGGGAGAGTGGGGACTTCATCAGGAAGTCTTCGCACAGATTACAAGTCGGTGGGGACTGCCACAGGTGGACATGATGGCATCCCGCTTCAACAAAAAGCTACAGAGGTATCGCGTCAGGTCAAGAGACCCTCAGGCGATAGCTGTAGACGCCCTGGTGACACCGTGGGTGTTCCAGTCGGTCTATGTATTCCCTCCTCTTCCTCTCATACCCAAGTTGCTGAGTATAATAAGAAAAAGAGGAGTGAGAACAATACTCATTGTTCCAGATTGGCCACGAAGGACTTGGTATCCAGATCTGCAAGAAACCCGTGGCCTCTTCCTCTAAGACAGGACTTGTTGCAACAGGGGCCCTGTCTGTTCCAAGACTTGCCGCGGCTGCGCTTGACGGCATGGCGGTTGAACGCCGGATCCTAGCAGAGAAAGGCATTCCGGATGAGGTCATTCCTACGCTGATAAAGGCTAGGAAGCACGTAACAGCTCAACATTATCACCGTATATGGCGAAAATATGTTGCTTGGTGTGAGGCCAGGAATGCCCCTACGGAGGAATTCCAGCTGGGCCGTTCCTTCACTTCCTACAGTCAGGAGTGAATTTGGGCCTAAAATTGGGTTCCATTAAGGTCCAGATTTCGGCCCTATCCATTTTCTTTCAAAAGGAGTTGACTTCTCTACCTGAAGTTCAGACGTTTGTAAAGGGAGTGCTGTATATTCAGCCCCCTTTTGAGCCTCCAGTGGCACCTTGGGATCTTAACGTGGTGTTGAGTTTCCTGAAATCCCACTGGTTTGGACCACTCAAAATGGTGGAGTTGAAATACCTCACGTGGAAAGTGGTCATGCTATTAGCCTTGGCTTCGGCTAGGCGTGTGTCAGAGTTGGCGGCTTTGTCACATAAAAGCCCCTATCTGGTTTTCCATGCTGATAGAGCAGAATTGCGGACCCGTCCATAATTTCTGCCGAAAGTGGTTTCATCCTTTCATATAAACCAACCTATTGTGGTGCCTGTGGCTACTACTGACTTGGAGGATTCCGAGTTGCTTGATGTGGTCAGGGCTTTGAAGGTCTATGTAGCCAGAACGGCTAGGGTCAGGAAAACAGAGTCTTTGTTTCTCCTGTATGCTTCCAACAAGCTTGGTGCTCCTGCTTCAAAGCAAACTATTGCTCGCTGGATCTGTAACACGATTCAGCAGGCTCATTTTGCGGCTAGATTGCTGCTTCCAAAATCAGTTAATCAGTTCCACTAGGAAGGTTGGCTCTTCTTGGGCGGCTGCCCGAGGGGTCTAGGCATTACAGCTTTGCCGAGCGGCTACTTGGTCAGGTTCAAACACTTTTGCAAAGTTCTACAAGTTTGATACCCTGGCTGAGGAGGACCTTGTGTTTGCTCAATCGGTGCTGCAGAGTCATCCGCACTCTCCCGCCCGTTTGGGAGCTTTGGTATAATCCCCATGGTCCTTACGGAGTCCCCAGCATCCACTAGGACGTTAGAGAAAATAAGATTTTACTTACCGGTAAATCTATTTCTCGTAGTCCGTAGTGGATGCTGGGCGCCCGTCCCAAGTGCGGACTTCTTCTGCAATGCTTGTATATAGTTATTGCTTCGATAAGGGTTATGTTATGGTTGCATCAGGGTTGGACCTGATGCTCTGTTGTCATACTGTTGACTGGTTGTTATAAACTCATGTTATACGGTGTGATTAGTGTGGCTGGTATGAATCTTGCCCTGGATTACCAAAATCCTTTCCTTGTACTGTCGGCTCTTCTGGGCACAGTTTCTCTAACTGAGGTCTGGAGGAGGGGCATAGAGGGAGGAGCCAGAGCACACCAGAACCTAAATTCTTTCTTAAAGTGCCCATGTCTCCTGCGGAGCCCGTCTATCCCCATGGTCCTTACGGAGTCCCCAGCATCCACTACGGACTACGAGAAATAGATTTACCGGTAAGTAAAATCTTATTATTTCCTACACTACAACACCAACATTACTACCCCTCTAAACCCTACACTACATTACTACCCATATATACCCACCACTACATCACTGACTCCTCTGTACCCTACAATACTACCCCTCTATGTCATATACTACATCACTGACTCCTCTATACCCTACACTACTACCCCTCTATATCATATACTACATCACTGACTCCTCTGTACCCTACACTACTACCCCTCTATATCATATACTACATCACTGACTCCTCTGTACCCTACACTACAACCACTCTATATCCTATACTACATCACTGACTCCTCTTTACCCTACATTACTACCCTTCTATATCCTACACTACAACACCAACATTACTACCCCTCTAAACACTACACTACATTACTACCCCTATATACCCACCACTACATCACTGACTCCTCTGTACCCTACAATACTACCCCTCTATGTCATATACTACATCACTGACTCCTCTGTACCCTTCTCTACTACCCCTCTATATCTTGTACTACATCACTGACTCCTCTGTACCCTACACTACAACCACTCTATATCCTATACTACATCACTGACTCCTCTGTACCCCACACTACTACCCCTCTATATCATATACTACATCACTGACTCCTCTGTACCCTACACTACATCCACTCTATATCCTATACTACATCACTGACTCCTCTGTACCCCAGACTACTACCCCTCTAGATCATATACTACATCACTGACTCCTCTTTACCCTAAACTACAACCCCTCTATATCCTATACTACATCACTGACTGCACCCTACACTACAACCCCTCTATATCCTATACTACATCACTGACTCCTGTGTACCCTACACTACAACCACTCTATATCCTATACTACATCACTGACTCCTCTGTACCCTACACTACTACCCCTCTATATCATATACTACATCACTGACTCCTCTGTACCCCACACTATTACCCCTCTATATCATATACTACATCACTGACTCCTCTGTACCCTACACTACAACCCCTCTATATCCTATACTACATCACTGACTCCTCTGTACCCCACACTACTACCCCTCTATATCATATACTACATCACTGACTCCTCTGTACCATACACTACAACCCCTCTATATTCTATACTACATCACTGACTCCTCTGTACCCCACACTAGTACCCCTCTATATCATATACTACATCACTGACTCCTCTGTACCCTACACTACAACCCCTCTATATCCTATACTACATCACTGACTCATCTGTACCATACACTACTACCCCTCTAAATCTTACTCTATATCACTGACTCCTCTGTACCCTACACTTCTACTCCTTCATATTCTACACTCCATAACTAGCACTCTATACCATACACTACATCACTGACTTCTCTGTACCCTACACTACTACTACTCTGTATCCTACACTACATTTTAACCCATCCTTACCCCACACTACATTACTGACTCCTCTGTACCCTACACTACAACCCCTCTCTATCCTATACTACATTACTGACTCCTCTGTACTCTACACTACATCACTGACCCCTCTATCCCCTACACTACCTCACTGACTCCTCTGTACCCTACACTACTACTCTTTTATATCCTACACTACATTACTAACCCTCTATACCCCACACTACATTACTGACTCCTCTGTACCCTACACTACATCGCTGACTCCTCTGTATCCTACATTACTACCCCTCTTTACCCTACTGTACATCACTTACTCCTCTGTATACTACATTACTGCCCCTCTATATCTTACAATACACCACTAACTCTTCTGTACCCAACATTGCATCACTGACTCTTCTTACCCTACACTTTTACTCCTCCACATCCTACACTACATTACTAACTAGCTATAAGTTACACTACATCACTGACTCCTTTGTACCCTACACTACTACCCCACCATATCCTACACTACATTACTACTCCTCTATACCCTACACTACATTAATACCCCTCTATATCCTACACTACAATACTGACCCCTCTGTACCCTACACTACTACACCTCTATATGCTCTACTACTTCACTGACTCCTCTGTACCCTACACTACATCACTGACTCCTCTGTACCGATACACTACTACTACTCCATATCCTACACTACATTACTAACCCTCTATACCCCACACTACATTACTGACTCCTCTGTACCCCACACTACTACCCCTCTATATCATATACTACATCACTGACTCCTCTGTACCGTATACTACTACTCCTTTATATCCAATACTACATCACTGACTCCTCTGTACCTTACACTACTACTACCGCTCCATATCCTACACTACATTACTAACCCTCTATACCCTACACTACATTACTGACTCCTCTGTACCCCACACTACTACCCCTCTATATCATACACTACATCACTGACTTCTCTGTACCCTACACTACTACTCCTTCTTATTCTACACTCCATTACTAACCCTCTATACCATACACTGCATCACTGACTTCTCTGTACCCTACACTACTACTACTCTGTATCCTACACTACATTTTAACCCATCCTTACCCCACACTACATTACTGACTCCTCTGTACCCTACACTACAACCCCTCTATATCCTATACTACATCACTGACTCCTCTGTACCCTACACTACATCACTGACCCCTCTATCCCCTACACTACATTACTAACCCTCTATACCCCACACTACATTACTGACTCCTCTGTATCCTACACTACATCACTGACTTCTCTGTATCCTACACTACATCACTGACTTCTCTGTATCCTACATTACTACCCCTCTTTACCCTACTGTACGTCACTTACTCCTCTGTATACTACATTACTGCCCCTCTATATCCCATACTACATCACTGACTCCTCTGTACCCTACACTACATCACTGACCCCTCTATCCCCTACACTACATTACTAACCCTCTATACCCCACACTACATTACAGACTCCTCTGTAGCCTACACTACATCACTGACTTCTCTGTATCCTACATTACTACCCCTCTTTACCCTACTGTATCCTACACTACATTACTACTCCTCTATACCCTACACTACATTACTACCCCTCTATACCCTACACTACAATACTGACTCCTCTGTACCCTACACTACATCACTGACCCCTCTATCCCCTACACTACATTACTAACCCTCTATACCCCACACTACATTACAGACTCCTCTGTAGCCTACACTACATCACTGACTTCTCTGTATCCTACATTACTACCCCTCTTTACCCTACTGTATCCTACACTACATTACTACTCCTCTATACCCTACACTACATTACTACCCCTCTATACCCTACACTACAATACTGACTCCTCTGTACCCTACACTACTACCCCTCTATATGCTCTACTACTTCACTGACTCTTCTGTATCCTACACTACATCACTGACTCCTTTGTACCGATACACTACTACTACTCCATATCCTACACTACATTACTAACCCTCTATACCCCACACTACATTACTAACTCCTCTGTACCCCACACTACTACCCCTCTATATCATATACTACATCACTGACTCCTCTGTACCGTATACTACTACTCCTCTATATCCAATACTACATCACTGACTCCTCTGTACCTTACACTACAACTACCTCTCCATATCCTACACTAAATTACTAACCCTCTATACCCTACACTACATTACTGACTCCTCTGTACCCTACACTTCTACTCCTTCATATTCTACACTCCATTACTAACCCTCTATACCATGCACTACATCACTGACTTCTCTGTACCCTACACTACTACTACTCTGTATCCTACACTACATTTTATCCCATCCTTACCCCACACTACATTACTGACTCCTCTGTACCCTACACTACAACCCCTCTATATCCTATACTACATCACTGACTCCTCTGTACCCTACACTACATCACTGACCCCTCTATCCCCTACACTACATTACTAACCCTCTATACCCCACACTACATTACTGACTCCTCTGTATCCTACACTACATCACTGACTTCTCTGTATCCTACACTACATCACTGACTTCTCTGTATCCTACATTACTACCCCTCTTTACCCTACTGTACGTCACTTACTCCTCTGTATACTACATTACTGCCCCTCTATATCCCATACTACATCACTGACTCCTCTGTACCCTACACTACATCACTGACCCCTCTATCCCCTACACTACATTACTAACCCTCTATACCCCACACTACATTACAGACTCCTCTGTAGCCTACACTACATCACTGACCCCTCTATCCCCTACACTACATTACTAACCCTCTATTCCCCACACTACATTACTGACTCCTCTGTACTCTACACTACATCACTGACTCCTCTGTATCCTACATTACTACCCCTCTTTACCCTACTGTATGTCACTTACTCCTCTGTATACTACATTACTGCCCATCTATTTCTTACACTACATCACTGACTCCTCTGTACCTGCCACTGTATTACTGGTTTCATGTTTACCCTACACTACTACCCCTCTATATCCTACATTACATTACAGACCCCTCTATACCCTACACTACATTATAATCCCTCTATACCCTACACTACATTACTGACCCCCCTATACGCTACACTACATTACAGACCCCTCTATACTCTACACTACATTACTGTCCCCCCTATACCCTACACTACATCACAGACCCCTCTATACCCTACACTATTGACCCCTCTATACCCTACACTACATTACTGACTCGCCATCTACCCTACACTACATCACTGACCACTCTATACCCTACACTACTATCCCTCTATACCCTACCCTACATCACTGACCCCTCTGTACCCTACACTACTACCCCTCTATGCCCTACAATACATTACTACCCCTCTATACCCTATGCTACATTACAGACCCCTCTATATCTTGCACTGCATTGCTACCCCTCTATACCCTACACTACATTATTACCCCTGTATACCCTATGCTACATCATTGACCCCTCTATACTGTACACTAGTACCGCTGTATATCCTACACTACATCACTGACCCCTCTGCACCCCACACTACATCACTGACCCCTCTGCACCCCACACTACATCACTGACCCCTCTATAACCTATACTACAACTCTTACTCCTCTGTGCCCTATACTACATCTACACTACAAATACATGTACTATGGTCTCTGCAGTTGGTGTTGGTCTAGAGCTCTGAACTACAGTAGAAAAGTAAAGTGTTTACAGTGACAGGATACTTTGTTTATTACACATAGATTATCACATTCATTTCTTGCTTAGCCTGAATAAAACACTTCCTGAAATATATTTTAAAACATACTCACAGGTTCTCTGTGCACCCGAAGGAACCTAGAAGTCATTTAGGTTTCTCTACCAAAAATACACTATGAGCCGAGATACAAAGTGCCTACAGTACATGGGAAAAGTATCAAATATTTAGATATATTTTTGAAAAGTGTATCATTAAATCAACATATATTAGAGCCCTTTGCTGTATTCCATGGTTACATACATCAGGGATAAGGCATGTTACGGTGCGGAGCTGAAATCCAGGTCATGCTATGGATGCGGCAAGGTTATATTTAGAACATAATGCATTCAAACGAAAAAGCTGCTGGCTGGATGAATAAGGGAACGAGAATTGCTGTGACTGCACTCATACCATACAGTAACAGGCAGGGTTTTTATGTGACATCTTGTGTGTGTGTGTGTGTGTGTGTGTGTGTGTGTGTGTACATATATCTATATATATAGATAGATAGATAGATAGATAGATAGAGTATATTGTATATCTATCTTTAGCTACAGAGAAAACATCCTCTTTGTCAATGATCGATTACATTTATTCCTACTGTATGCAAATTTTATACATCAGTTAACGCATTGCTTGTTGTAGTTTAGAACACACAATATATATATATATATATATATATACTGTATGTATATAAATATATATACAATATATTATTATTTATAGCTAATTATGTTCTATATTGTCATAATGATGTACACTGAAGAAAGCCATACTGTTATAACTGTGGAATCTGCAATCTCCGTGTTATTAATTCTAGTATCGCTTGACTTTCAGGGGACCCCGGGAGTCGCCGGTTTGGCGGGAAAGGACGGTCGGAAGGGTGACAAGGTGATGATATGCGTGTTATACAGTGATGTGCGGTGAGGTCTATGGCTAGGGAGGCACTAGCTAGTATCAGAGACACATTGATATACACAGATATATGAATAAATAATCACATTTTTTTCTATTTACCAATAACATGAAAACAGTTTGTGCAGAAAGTTGTAGGTGATAAAAAAGCTCTGGTGTATAGTGGAGTATGACAGGTGAGGCTGTGGCTCCCCTGCTTCTCCTGACCGCACGTCACTGGTTCTGTTCTGTAAGGAGACCTGCTACATGGGGACTGTATGGAGTATGACAGGTTAGGCTCTGGCTCCCCTGCTTCTCCTGACCGCATGTCACTGGTTCTGTTCTGTAAGGAGACCTGCTAGATGGGGACTGTATGGAGTATGACAGGTGAGGCTCTGGCTCCCCTGCTTCTCCTGACCGCACGTCACTGGTTCTGTTCTGTAAGAAGACCTGCTACATGGGGACTGTATGGAGTATGACAGGTTAGGCTCTGGCTCTCCTGCTTCTCCTGATCGCACGTCACTGGTTCTGTTCTGTAAGGAGACCTGCTACATGGGGACTGTATGGAGTATGACAGGTGAAGCTCTGGCTCCCCTGCTTCTCCTGATCGCACGTCACTGGTTCTGTTCTGTAAGGAGACCTGCTAGATGGGGACTGTATGGAGTATGACAGATGAGGCTCTGGCTCCCCTGCTTCTCCTGACTGCACGTCACTGGTTCTGTTCTGTAAGGAGACCTGCTAGATGGGGACTGTATGGAGTATGACAGGTTAGGCTCTGGCTCCCCTGCTTCTCCTGACTGCACGTCACTGGTTCTGTTCTGTAAGGAGACCTGCTAGATGGGGACTGTATGGAGTATGACAGGTGAAGCTGTGGCTCCCCTGCTTCTCCTGATCGCACGTCACTGGTTCTGTTCTGTAAGGAGACCTGCTAGATGGGGACTGTATGGAGTATGACTGGTGAGGCTCTGGCTCTCCTGCTTCTCCTGATCGCACGTCACTGGTTCTGTTCTGTAAGGAGACCTGCTAGATGGGGACTGTATGGAGTATGACAGGTTAGGCTCTGGCTCTCCTGCTTCTCCTGACTGCATGTCACTGGTTCTGTTCTGTAAGGAGACCTGCTAGATGGGGACTGTATGGAGTATGACAGGTGAAGCTCTGGCTCCCCTGCTTCTCCTGACTGCACGTCACTGGTTCTGTTCTGTAAGAAGACCTGCTACATGGGGACTGTATGGAGTATGACAGGTGAAGCTCTGGCTCCCCTGCTTCTCCTGACTGCACGTCACTGGTTCTGTTCTGTAAGGAGACCTGCTAGATGGGGACTGTATGAAGCACGTGAAGCAGGTATGCAGAGAGCTGGATGATTCTCCATCTGTGCGCTGTCTATAGAATTTCCTGGTATTTGTACAAAAATCAAAGCTGAAAAGTTTATCTAATCGGCTGGTGCTCATTTATTTTCTCCATCTGTTTTCTGGATAGCAGGGGATTAAGAACTCTGATGCTGAGTGTATATATTTCACAGCCAGCCTGGCTGCTGCACAACAGGGAGAGCAGAATGTCCGTTGGTATGAGAGGAGTCTCTGTACCAGTATGCATACATACAGGGGGGCTGACCAACAGCCATTACCATGCAACCGGTCAGTCCACTAGGCGCTAGAGGCATCCCTGAGGTGCGAGGCACTTTGTGCGACTTCTCAGTCGATGGTTACCATCAGTGGTAAAGTTGTAATTGGCCATTGATGGTAACATGCTTTGCTGTGAAGGACCATTGATGATTTCACACACCGATGGTCATCCCAGTTCTTTAAATGACTGGCCCACAGGCCAATCACAGCCTGTGGGAGGAGCTTCACGTGTGTCAGGGGCGGAGCTATGCTCAGTGTTCAGGCACATACTGTAGTTCTATACCATTAATCGAGGGAAAGTATTTGGATCTCCCCCATCGATGGTAAACGTATTTGACATCGGTCATTGACCATCGAGGGTCAATGGCCATCCCTACCGGTAAGAGGAAGCCAGTAGATCTGCAGTCCGCAGAGTGCCGTTCCAGGCCAAATACAGGTGTCATTGAGTGGGGACAGTGCTGCCCCCCTCAGCCTTGTACCCTAGGTAGTGGCACTGCCAGCACAGAGTAGATCTCGCTGCTGCCTTGTGCCGACCTTGACCCTAATTAGATCTCGCTGCTGCCTTGTGCCGACCTTGACCCTAATTCTGTGACGTCATGTAAGGACAGGTGTAGGTGGATGTATCTGTTGAATGTTACAAGGCGGATTAGCTGCTGTGTATAACACCTTGTAATAAAGCCATGTTCTAGAGAATTAGCGGTTTAGAGCAGATATACGTTTGGACTACAGCCTAGGGACCAGCGGATTCTCCCTCTGAGGCACAGAAACAGGATTATGCCGTATACTGTAAGAGGAGCATCCGTAGCGCAATGCTAATTATAAATATTATGTACATTTTTAGGGGGAGCCCGGTAAAGACGGACAAGTTGGACCTCCCGGTCCTCAAGGAGAAGCCGGTCTTGCTGGTTTGCCCGGACTACCAGGAAGAGGCAAGGACGGCGAACGGGTAGGCCCAAATATGTCGGCATATCACCATTATCATTGTCCTTGTTGTACAGAACCATTTGATAACACGCATCAGTGTGTATCTATCAGGAGGTGCATGCTGAAATTGCCACCATGACCAATAGTCACAAGGGTCCCTTGTGTTGTTATATATTTTATATATTGCTCTGTGAAAATCTACAGCACAGAACATGCGTCTCCGGTACTGTGCGTCTCCGGTACTGTGCGTCTCCGGTATCGTGCGTCACTAGATTCAGATTGTGATGTATTTTTAAAAAGTATGAGGAACAACTGTTACATGTGCTTCCGAAGGCTGTACTTTTATTATATACGGCTGGGGTTAATCTTATTCGTTTTAGTGTTTTGCACACTATGTAATGTGTTATGTACTGATTATAATTAGATATTACTTTGCTCCACGGAATTATTTGAGCAGCCCACTAATTATGTCTTTGTGAAACTGACAGAACGTTCCGGAGCTTTATACACATTCTTTTATCATCAATATCTGAATCCAGCGCATGAACATAAGGGACCCTTTTTGTCCCCATGGTACATCCAATTCAAATTGCGGTCGCCGCAGCTTGAACACTGTGAAATGAGATATTGTAGATGGTTGACCTCCGGGGGTGAATGCGATGTCAGTATACACTGCCACCATGCTTGACAAAGCCTGGGCGCAGCGCTCAGTATTCAGGAAATTGCCGGTGAATACTGACACCTTGTTCTCCGTAGAGATAACCTTCCATTTCACAGACTTCACACTGCTGCAAGTAAACGTTCCACAAACTAAAAGCCAGTGTGTGTATCTGCCCCGAGCCTTATGCTGGGAGAGATGTATCAAACCTTCGAGAGAGATATAGGTGTCTATTTACTAAGTCTTGGAGAGAGATAAAGTGGAGAGAGATAAAGGCCCTCATTCCGAGTTGATCGCACATTGCAACTTTTTGCTGCTGGTGCGATCAACTAATCCCAGCCTATGGGGGGAGTGTATTTTAGCACAGCAGGGATGCGATCGCTTGTGCAGCCCTGCTATGCTCAAAAAGTTTCCTGCAAAACAAGACCAGCCCTGGACATACTTACCCTGCGCGACGGATCCAGCGATGAGAGGCACGGCTTTGACGTCAGACATCCGCCGTCCGTTCGCCTGGACACGCCTGCGTTTTCCTTACCACTCCCCGAAAACGGCTCCAAACGGTGAGTTGCCGCCCCGGAACGCCTTCCTGCAGTCAATCTTCTTGCGGTCGCCGCTGCGACCGCTTTCAAGGTAGTCAGCGTCGTTGCCCGGCGGCCAAAAGCGCGCTGCGATCGGGTCGGAAGGACCCTCAAAGTACCAACCAACCAGCTCCTAACTGTCATTTTTCAAACACGGCCTGTAACATGGCAGTAATAGCTGTTTAGCTGGTACTTTATCTCTCTCCAAGGCTCAGTACATAGACCCCATAGTGGAGAAGTTTCCTATACTAACCAATCAGCTTCTAACGGCCATGCTACAGGCTGTGTTTGGTAGTTCATCACTCTCAATTTTATCACTCTCCAAGGCTTTAGTACATCTGCCCCTACTTATTGAAGTCATTAGGCAACCAGAACCTTCTCAAAGCTAATACGTGTTATGTATGTCTTCTATAGGGTGAGCGCGGACCTCCTGGACCACTGGGACAACATGGCTCTAAGGCAAGTAAAGTACAATGGCCGAGATGCTCTGAGTGTCTTATTGAAGGAAACCATAACATCCTGGTAATGCCTATAAGGACACCTCAACATGAAGAGGTTATACTCCATGCCCGCTCTAAGGAACCTTAAGGATGAGAATGCGGAAATGATAATAGATGTGCAATGCAGAGTCTTAGCCAGATTGATCACATCTACACTTACAGCTGGAGAGGCAGAACTGGGCTGTTTCAGGGCATTCACGTATGGGGGAGTTCAGGATGCACCCTATGCATGCCTGGCCGTAAGAGACTATACGGCTGTAGCACCTAGTACCGTGCAGGTGTAATTACTCGTTGAAGTTGTCTGCTTGAACGCTCCCTGGCCATTTTCTAATGTCTGAGAAACCATTGATTTATTTTTGTGCCCGAACCCTATTTCTCTCCGAACAGCCATCTTTGACCTGGTTTCTTGTAGACCAGATTGTTTGAATGTGACCCTGTCCTGCCCTGACCTTCACCCTACCTGCCCTGACCTTGACCTGTATATTGACTATGATTCCTGTATCATCCTTCTATATAGACAGTGTTCTAGGGGACAGGAAGAAAAATTGAGATACGCCAATTGGAAAGGGAGCTTGTGCTTCTCTTTACTACTCTGAGGAAGTGGATGTCCCAAATGTTCTTATTTTAAAGTCAGATATAAACTCGACCTTCTTAGCGGTGACATATTTCATCAGAAAGGAAAAGTAAATAGTATACGCTGAGTAATAATTATTGATATATAAAAAGTTCCAGTTTAAGTGGGACAAACATGGCTTCATGTGTAGTGGTTTCCATCCTGTATAGGGTTTTTATATAGAATTTCTCAATTTTCACCCAATTGGTGTAAATCGAATATTGACGAGAAGATAATAACATACTGTACTGTCCATGCTGTAATGTTATAATAAAATTAGGTATATGAAATGATATACTGTGATGGGTGAGTTAAGGCTTCTAGAGAGAATTCTTACCTTCTCAGTGTAAAGTTCCAAGCCATAAAATAAAGGAAAGAGAAGACATAGCGCTCGCCGGGTCAGTACGTTAAGGGGAAAACATTAAATAAACCGTGGTGTTCTAACATTATAGAAATCTTCATATCATACTTTCCGAAAAAATAAAATATAAATCTTTATATAAAATAGGTATCAAATATGACACTTATGAACAATTAATGAACATTATTTTAAATAAGTATTGATCCATTAGGATTTCTTATTACCAGTCCGGTCTTAAATCATATGGGGGCTCTCTTGAGATCATCACAGGTCTTGGCTGAACAGTTTGACCTGATTATATCATTCCTTGAAACACCTTGTAAAAGGAGGAATAGTAAATGATAATAAAAAGCATAACATTGTTACAAATAATGTATCATATGCCATATGTTTTATATACACAGATGTGTCCACATACGCCGATCCTCAAGACCCACTTATTTATCAAAGCTTTACAGCTCTCATCCTAATCCACTGCTCCATGTTCCGCGCTCCCTGGTCTCTCCCCTCTGTCACCCCTGTCTGTCTGCCTTTCCAATTTAGAATGTAAGTTTTCATGAGCAGGGCCCTCCTCCCTCTCATGTGCTTTTCCTCTTTGCAGCAACGTTTATAAACCTAATCCATGGCCGAGCAGCTCCGCCTTCCGGTGCTCTGCTTGGCCGTCCTGCATACTACATAGAGACGGAAGCATGACCCGCGCACGCCTCCCCCTGTGCCGTGACCATGCCCCCCTTTTTTGTACGCCCACAGGGATTTTATACAGCCCCAGTCCGTCCCTGGCTTAAGATGATTTAAGTCAAACCATTAATTTTTTTAATTGTACAGATGTTCACTATTAACAAACCCCTAAACCTCTCCCTAAAATATGCTACTGAATGACCCCCTTAGGGCATTGCGCTCCTTACATTTAAGGACAGAATACATAAGAGGTACTTTGGCTGCAGAATAGGAAAGTGTGAGCGTGACCCTGCAGGTCACAGACTCCCCAGTGGGTTTCATCCGCTTACGGCAGGTTAGGAGAAGGAACGAGAGCTGCATGTGAGAAAGTGACATGTATAAGTAAGAAACACAGGCTGCAGCGTTAATAATGATACATACCGAGAGCCTGGAGAATGATTCATTCCACTGACAGGATTAAGGACAAGTAGAAAACAAACTTGGGTAATTAGCGTTTGATACAATACGTTCATTTTCCCCCCTAATTGCTCCCTGCAGCATTCATTAAAATGGCATTTAGTTCATCACGCCGCAGAGCGCTGGTTCCAGTCTGCGTGTGCCGGATGCTCCAGCTAAAGTCGGCTAGAGACGCTCAATTACATGGAGTGTTTCTATTATTCAGGCAAAAGTTTTTTATTTTTTTTAATTAACAATTATATTGCGAGTCGTGTAATATAACGCAATTTGGCGGCTGTTGCAGGATGTTTGAGCTGTAATGGGGGCATGTAAACCAGTTCTCCCCCCAAGGCTCACCCAATGAGTTATGGGGAACTCCAATTCCGGAAACATGATTAAGTTGGGGGCGATTCCGATCTGATCGTAGATGTGCTAAATTTACACACTGACATGGGGGGGGGGGGGGGGGCAGCGCAGGGCTAGTCCGCCCCGCATGTCAGTCCCGGCCCCACCGCACAGCGGCGATGCTTTTGTACTTGAAGAGTAACTCCCCACCAGCTCAGCTCCTGCGTGCTGGCCGAGAGTTACTCGTCGTTGTGATGGTTGCAGCGGCTGCGTGTGACGTCACGCAGCCACTGCGCCCCGCCCCCCACATGATCCGGCCACGCCTGCGTTGGCTGGACCGCGCCCACAAAACAGCGGCCAAACACCGCCGTATTGTCTCCTCCTGCCCAGCGACTGCCTCTGCCTGTCAATCAGGCAGAGGCCATCGCTGGGCTACGACAGCCGTCGGCTGTCTGGCATGCGCCGGCGCACTGTGGTGCTGGCGCATGCGCACTTCTGACCCAATCGCTCCGCTGCGATGACCGGCAACGTGCGATCTGTCAGAATGACCCCCGCAGTCTTTTATACCCCTGATTATTGCAGGACAGATTTACAGTAAGTTAATGGACCGTATCACAAATCACATGATATAAAGATACGCATTGAAATATATATTAGGGAATGGGCAGTGAAAGTGGATTGTCCTTTGCTCTGTGCCTGTGTCTGGAACATTCTGTGGTTAATGCTGCATCTATGGGCAAATTTACTAAGGTGGGAGGGTTTTTTTTACAACTGGTGATGTTGCTCATAGCATACCTCCCAACTGTTCCGATTTTCGTGGGACAGTCCCGTTTATTGGGTCTGTCCCGCTGTCCCTCCTGCGGGCTGTAGCGTCCCGCGGTGGGGAGGGGGGGGGCAATTGGGAGGCTCCTGATCACTTACTGCTCTGCTCAGTTGAGAGCAGAGCAGCGGCAAATACACGCTGTGCGCATGCGCACAGCGTCTATTCCAGTGAGCTAGAGGGAGAGTGGGCATGGCGAGCAGCTCACAGAGCGCTGGCCATGCCCCATCAGTGGCGAAAATGGGGGGGGCGTGGCTCGTGATCATGGACCCTCCCGTGAAGCCACGCCCCCTTCCACATAGGCCACTCACTCTTTTTGGGCGCGGGCGTGCTACGTGCGCCAAGATGTCCCTCTTTACTGTACTTCAATGTTGGGAGGTATGTCATAGCAACCAATCAGATTCTACTTAACATTTATCTAGCTGCTTCTGGAGGATCATAGATAGAATCTGGTTGTACAGTTCACAGGCAATACATCTTTGTATATTGAGTAGTTTATAAAAATCTCTAAATGGTGTTCAGACTTATGCGATTGATTTAAGAAGCAATAAGCAAAGCACAATGGCCCTTATTCCGAGTTGATCGCACCGAGCAACTTTTTGCTGATGCTGCAATCAACTAATCTCCGCCTATGGGGGAGTGTATTTTAGCTTTGCAGGGCTGCGATCGCTTGTGCAGCTCTGCTATGCTAAATTTTTTTCCTGCAAAACAAGACCAGCCCTGGACATACTTACCCTGTGCGACGGATCCAGCGATGATGGGGCCGGATTTGACGTCACACCTCCGCCCTCCGTTCGCCTGGACACGCCTGCGTTTTTCTTACCACTCCCCTGAAAACGGTCTCCAACGGTCAGTTGATGCCCCGGAACGCACTCTTGCTGTCCATCTTCTTGCGGTCGCTGCTGTGACCGCTTTCTTCTCTGTCAGCGTCGTTGCTCGGCGACAGAGGGCGACAGGCAATGACGCGCATGCGCAAGGTGCACACTGCGCATGCGCATTCCAGACCCGTTCGCACCGCAGCGAAGAACCGCTGTGTGCGAATAGGTCGGAATGACCCCCATAATTGGATAAATCTGAGTTGCTTACTGATTACTTATATTGCCATCTATATCACAGAGTATAAGCCCCTCGTGCCAGCAATATACACAGTATTAACCCCCTCATACCAGCAGCATACACAGTATATTAACCCATCATGTCATGTCCAGTAGCTAATTAACTTGAAATAATGCATTCCAAAGACAAAAACAGTCCAAAGTGTTTCCATTGCGTGTTCTATATGGGCAGGTTAAAGACAATACTTTCATCAGGGACTTGGTGGAGTGGCTGCCCATTGCGCGTGCAGGACTGTGGTATATTACTGCCAGGCTGGGGGCAGCTGCACCAGTACCTGCTCATGCCTAATGCCCCCAGTACTTTCCTGGGAGACAGTTGTTTTGGAACGCTGCCCGTAATGAAAACTCTGAAGAAAGAAACTAACATGATAAATTAGAACCTGAAAAAAAAATAATCCATGTCAAGATTCAAGACCAATTTCCATATTACCGTCTAAATTAAAACAGGGTTTTTGATCCCATTGAAGCGGAGCTGCTTAAATCTGCCTTCCTGCGGGTTCCTCCGGCTTTACTGATTTTGAAAAATAAGGCATTAGGGAATGAGCAGAGATTTGCATAAAATGACTTATTGCTTGTTATAGAAGAATAAGACTCACGTCAGTGTTCTAGCTAATGTGCCATCGTCTCTGAGCTACAATGGGTTATCACATGTTTCTGCTGTTACTTGCTTATTACAATGTTACTTCATTTTCTTCCTTCGGCGATGGATGTACAGTCATAACACAATGTGACGCGGTTTAACGTTGAAAACTTTAGTGCAGGAAAGGCCACTTTCATCAAGACTCATACAGTATATACCAATCAGCCATATCATTAAAACCACTTGCCTAATATTGTAATAGGTCCCCCCTGGGCCACCAAAACAGCTCGATTGGATTGAGATGTGGGGACTTTGGAGGCCAAATCAAGACTGGGGAATAAGTTCCTCAAAGCATTACTGAACAAATTTTGCAGGATGGCAGGGCTCATTATATTGCTGAAAGAGGCAACCGCCATTAGAGAATACTATTGCCATGAAGAGGTGTACTATGATAGCAACAATGTTTAGGTAGGTGGCACATCCACATAAATGCCCGGACCCAAGGTTTCCCAGCAGGTCATTGGGGCTAATTCAGACCTGATCGTAGATGTGCTAAATTTAGCACAGCTACGATCAGTCACACAGACATGCGGGGGGACGCCCAGGACAGGGTGCCCCGTTGCACAAGTACAAAAGCATCGCACAGCGGCACCATCTCTTCCCCGGTAAATGACGCACACACACTTGGCTGTCCAGTTCTGATGCTCACTTGCCCATCGTAAGCACTTTTGGCGGTGGACAGGGGTGAGCATGGGCACTTAGACCTGTCTGCGGATATGCAACCCCATACACAGCAAGCTGCGATGCACTGTGTGATTGGTCAACTTTTCATCATAGCCATCAGTAACTTTTCCAGCTATTTGTTCTACAGTAGCTCTTCTGTGGGATAGGACCAGATTGGTTAGCCTTCAATCCCAAGTCACATCAATGAGCCTTGGATGCCCATGGCCCTACCTCTGGTTCACCAGCTGTCCTTCCTTGGACCACTTTTGGTAGGTACAAACTAGTGATGTGCACCGGACATTTTTCGGGTTTTGTGTTTTGGTTTTGGATTCGGTTACGCAGCCGCGTTTTGGATTCGGACGCGTTTTGGCAAAACCTCCCTGAAATTTTTTTGTCAGATTCGGGTGTGTTTTGGATTCGGGTGTTTTTTTACAAAAACCCCTCAAAAACAGCTTAAATCATAGAATTTGGGGGTCATTTTGATCCCATAGTATTATTAACCTCAATAACCATAATTTCCACTAATTTCCAGTCTATTCTGAACACCTCACACCTCACAATATTATTTTTAGTCCTAAAATTTGCACCGAGGTCGCTGGATGACTAAGCTAAGCGACCCAAGTGGCCGACACAAACACCTGGCCCATCTAGGAGTGGCACTGCAGTGTCAGACAGGATGGCACTTCAAAAAAATAGTCCCCAAACAGCACACGATGCAAAGAAAAAAGAGGTGCAATGAGGTTGCTGTGTGACTAAGCTAAGCGACCCAAGTGGCCGACACAAACACCTGGCCCATCTAGGAGTGGCACTGCAGTGTCAGACAGGATGGCAGATTTAAAAAATAGGCCCCAAACAGCACATGACGCAAAGAAAAAAGAGGTGCACCAAGGTCGCTGGATGACTAAGCTAAGCGACCCAAGTGGCCGACACAAACACCTGGCCCATCTAGGAGTGGCACTGCAGTGTCAGACAGGATGGCACTTCAAAAAAATAGTCCCCAAACAGCACACGATGCAAAGAAAAAAGAGGTGCAATGAGGTAGCTGTGTGACTAAGCTAAGCGACCCAAGTGGCCGACACAAACACCTGGCCCATCTAGGAGTGGCACTGCAGTGTCAGACAGGATGGCAGATTTAAAAAATAGGCCCCAAACAGCACATGACGCAAAGAAAAAAGAGGTGCACCAAGGTCGCTGGATGACTAAGCTAAGCGACCCAAGTGGCCGACACAAACACCTGGCCCATCTAGGAGTGGCACTGCAGTGTCAGACAGGATGGCACTTCAAAAAATAGTCCCCAAACAGCACATGATGCAAAGAAAAAAAGAGGCGCAATGAGGTAGCTGTGTGACTAAGCTAAGCGACCCAAGTGGCCGACACAAACACCTGGCCCATCTAGGAGTGGCACTGCAGTGTCAGACAGGATGGCACTGCAAAAAAATAGTCCCCAAACAGCACATGATGCAAAGAAAAAAAGAGGTGCACCAAGGTCGCTGGATGGCTAAGCTAAGCGACCTACTGTAAATGGCTGACACAAACACCTGGCTCATCTAGGAGTGGCACTGCAGTGTCAGACAGGATGGCACTTCAAAAAATAGTCCCCAAACAGCACATGATGCAAAGAAAAAAAGAGGTGCACCAAGGTCGCTGGATGGCTAAGCTAAGCGACACAAGTGGCCGACATAAACACCTGGCCCATCTAGGAGTGGCACTGCAGTTTTCTAGCGAGAGGATGAGTGCTTCCATTCTCATGTGAATCTGAACCACTAGCCATTAACATAGGCCAGGGCCTCAGCCGTGCCTTGTCACTCCGTGTCGTAAATGGCATATTGACAAGTTTACGCTTCTCATCAGACGCTTTTAATTTTGATTTTTGGGTCATTTTACTGAACTTTTGTTTTTTGGATTTTACATGCTCTCTACTATGACATTGGGCATCGGCCTTGGCAGATGACGTTGATGGCATTTCATCGTCTCGGCCATGACTAGTGGCAGCAGCTTCAGCATGAGGTGGAAGTGGATCTTGATTTTTCCCTATTTTACTCTTCACATTTTTGTTCTTCATTTTTTAATGTGTGGAATTATATGCCAGTAATATATCAATAGCAATGGCCTACTACTATATATACTGCGCACAACTTAAATGCACCACAGGTATGGATGGATAGTATACTTGATGACAGAGAGGTAGGTAGAGCAATGGCCTACTGTACCGTACTGCTATATATTATATACTGGTGGTCAGCAAAATTATGCACTGTCCTACTTCTATATATATACTGCGCACAAAAACTTAAATGCACCACAGGTATGGATGGATAGCATACTTGATGACACAGAGGTAGGTAGAGCAGTGGCCTACTGTACCGTACTGCTATATATTATATACCGGTGGTCAGCAAACTGTGCAAAACTGAAATGCACCACAGGTATGGATGGATAGTATACTTGATGACACAGAGGTAGGTAGAGCAGTGGCCTACTGTACTGTACTGCTATATATTATATACTGGTGGTCAGCAAAATTATGCACTGTCCTCCTACTATATATACTGCGCAAAACTTAAATGCACCACAGGTATGGATGGAATAGTATACTTGACGACACAGAGGTAGGTAGAGCAGTGGACTACTGTACCGTACTGCTATATATTATATACTGGTGGTCAGCAAAATTATGCACTGTCCTCCTACTATATATATACTGCGCAAAACTTAAATGCACCACAGGTATGGATGGGATAGTATACTTGACGACACAGAGGTAGGAAGAGCAGTGGACTACTGTACCATACTGATATAATTCTGGTGGTCACTGGTCAGCAAAATTCTGCACTGTCCTCCTACTATATACTACAATGCAGCACAGATATGGAGCGTTTTTCAGGCAGAGAACGTATAATACTGGTGGTCACTGGTCAGCAAAACTCTGCACTGTCCTCCTACTATATAATACTGGTGGTCTCCAGTCCCCACAATAAAGCACACTGAGCACAGATATTTGCAGCACACTGAGCACAGATATGGAGCGTTTTTCAGGCAGAGAACATAGATATTTGCAGCACACTGAGCACAGATATTTGCAGCACACTGAGCACAGATATTTGCAGCACACTGAACACACAGAAACTGAGAGAACGCCAGCCACGTCCTCTCACTATCATCTCCAATGCACGAGTGAAAAATGGCGGCGACGCGCAGCTCCTTATGTAGAATACGAATCTTGCGAGAATCCGACAGCGGGATGATGATGTTCGGGCGCGCTCGGGTTAACCGAGCAAGGCGGGAGTGCTCGGAACCATGAAAAAATGGGCAAAGTTCGGGGGGGGTTCGGATCCCGAGGAACCGAACCCGCTCATCACTAGTACTAACCACTGCATACTGGGAACACTACAAGGCCTGCTGTATTATAGATGCTTTGACCAACTTGCTAGCCACCACAATTTGGCCTTTGCCAAAGTCTCAGAGCCTTTTACACTTGTTCATTTTTCCTGTTTCCAACACATCAACTTCAAGAATGGGGTGTTCACTTGCTGCCGGTTATATCCCACCCCTAGCCAGGTGTCACTGTCACTAGATAATCAATGTTATTCATTTCACCTTTCATCATTTATAGTGTTATTGCTGATGGCGTACAGTTTCTGTATTTTCTTCACTTTTGTCGTGACCAGCAATGCAACTTTTTTCACCCAATACGTTAGAGCTTTTTTCTTTCCTCTCAAGTCTTTGTGCCTCGGGCTGATCTGTATAATCATTCCTGTAGTGTATCTTTATGCAACTTATACATGAGAGAAGCTTCAACACATACACAGATCCTGATATATCTAAGCAACCTGCCTAGTGTATAAGAGTATTTTTTTTTTATTTTGTAGCTGCTCCACAAAAGCTCATTATTCTCAAAGGGTTTATTCTGGATTTCTTACCATTTTAAAAGTGTTTTTAGTTTAGGTAAAAACACCTTTTTGCTCTCAGTCTTCCTCTAATGCAGTGGTTCCCAAACTTTCTTGAATCACGGGACCCAAGAGTATCAGGATTTTGTTCACGGATCTCCTGGGTCAAAAGATTTTATTGAGAAATTCAGCAAAAATGATTAAATTGAGTAAATTATGCTTACCTGTCACCCTTACCTACTGTTGTGTGGTGGGGGAAAGAGATGCACTTCTGTTTGTCAACATATTTTATGATTGGCTTCTACAAGCACTGGTTTTTCCGATCACAATAACCATAAATGCTTTGATTTGGCCCTGGACCACCAACCTGTGGTGAACTGTGAAGTGTGCAGGCATTGGACAACTTGTAGCCAATGAGATTGCTAGAATCTGCACAGCAGTGCAGATGATTTCAGGGTATTTGTGCAATGATATTGTGTAAGGCAGTAACCTGTCTACTCGTGTGATCCTGTTAGCGAGGACAGAAAGGCAGTGACGGACAGGCGTCTGTCATAGGGAAGTCATTGGGAGGTCATAAAACGAGGTCCATTCAGTAGACTAAACTAGGTGATAAATATAGATTATAGATCATGTACATGTAAACATTTATGGGTCTGTATGGACAAAACCAGGTGCACTGCAGGTGGGGCAGATGTAACATGTGAACAGAGAGAGTTAGATTTGGGTGGGGTGTGTCCAAACTGAAATTTAAAGTGCAGAGTACAAGTAAAGCTGTCTAACATTTGCTCCCCTTGCATTGCAAAATGGTTTGTTCCAGATACAAGCTTACAGTGCGTGCTTTTTCTGCCTTGCTTCCAAATCTGAACCAGGCCCTATGCATGAGTGACATGAGTCAACGTGCCATGTCAGGTCAGAGCCAGGCTTGTCCTAGCTAGAAGTGGTACAATGCATACGCATCTGGATACACACTTGTGCAGTGCCCCGTTGGCTGGGAAACAATGGCCCGATTCAAACCTGATCGCTCCTCTGCGAATTTGTAGAGGGCCGCGATCAGATAGCCGGTTTAGGTGCAAGTCTGTGTATTGCGAAAAGCTCGGCGTTCGCCGGTCAGCTACAAATCCGTTCGCAACTCACTCGCCATCAAATGATTTTCCAGTCTGTGCGTAGCCCGGGACCTACTCCTACAATGTGACAGAATCAGGCCGTCTGGGGGGGCCGGAGCTGACGTCACACACCCTTTCTGAAAACGCTTGGGCACGCCTGCGTTTTTACTGACTCTCCCAGAAAACAGCCAGTTACCACCCCCAAACATCCGCTACCTGTCAATCAACTTGCGTATGGCTAGCGATCAAAAAAGTCGCTAGCCTTTTTTTGCAGTTTGGACTTGTGCATGCGCGCTATGATCCGTATGCATGCGCAGCTGATTGATCATCGCTCAGCTTGCGAATGTGCACAACAGCGGTCAGGTCTGAATCGGGCCCTGTGTTACATGTGCAGAAGATAACAAAGACTCAGGCTCATTTTGCCATCTCCTTTCCTGGTGCCATCTATCCAAGGAAGTCACCAGTAGGTTGGTGCCAGTGGCAGAAGGTAATGAGGAGGAACGGGTACACTGCAGTGGTACAGAATGTCTGTGATAGATGCGGGGTGTACAGTGGAGAGGTTCCCCCTGGCCCATGGGCCAGTGTGCACCCTGCACCTATTATAGCTACACATCTGATACTTGATATAAAGTTCAGAAACCCTGATTGTATTCAATTAGAACTCGGGGGCAAATGCCCTTCTTTTATTACACTTCATATTAATTGAGCCTGGATATAAGAGGCCTAACAAATACCACTCAAGCCTTCCATTCGTTTACATCCTTCGGTCTGTAAGTGTAAGTTCTGTGGCACCACCACTGGTCGCACCATCAAGACTTGCCCCTAGTTCCATGCTGAGTGCAAATTATCCATCAGACTATGGCCTCCAAAGTGAGCGATGAAGCATCTGAGCTTGCATCCACTTCAGCAACATAGCTGCGATACTCCCATAGCACACCCAGAAGATTGACCATCTCAGTGCATCCACATAGTCACCCATTGTCATACTGGGGCATAAAGGGCCTACTAGGGAATGCAGTGGTCGGGGTCCATTCTTAGGCCATCCACCAGAGGGATGGAGGCCAGCCACCATAGACGCTTGGCTTACCATTAGACTAATCTTGGTGTAGTTTCTACAGAAGTCAACCAAGCACCCATGCTTATCAGTAGTCCTGCTAGGCCTGGTAACTGACCCTCTAATAGAGTAACCATGTATAATTTGAGTACACAGTCTGGGACCTGACTCCACCCAAAGGAGGGTTGGGCCATAAAGCAGTTGGGCCCACTGGGGATTTCCCCTGTTTACCGGTGAGCCAATCCAGCCCTGTAGCCACCTCCCAGTCACTACCCAGAAACCCCTTAATATTTCCAAGACATTTCTGAGACTGTGCGTCTCAATTGCAATTGCGTATGGTCTTAAATTCAGTTTGTTGCTCAAACATTGACAACTGCAACGGGTATGGCCGCCGCAGGGGCCGTCAGGTAAGCTGGTGCTTTTTGTGTATACACCCAGTGTGTAACACAGAATCAGGCCCGTGGTTGTGTACTGCGGGTTAGAGCTCTCTGGTGTGTGATAGGATTTTGGAAACATATTTTTTTTATGGAATATATCCAGGGATATTTTGATTGCTCTCTAATCTGATGTCTGCCAGGCTCCCTCCAGCGACACATCACTGCTTCATTGTGCTGAGTGAGGCGAAATGTGTATAAATTAATCACAGCAGAGTGGTAGAAACTAATCTCACAGATCTTTAACGACGTGAGTTTGTTTAAAAAAAAACACAATTATCTTAAGTGGTTTTGGCGCTTGTGCGTGATGGACATTCACTGTTGTAATTAAGAAAATATCAGCAAAATATTATTACCTTCTGAGTCTAATTAAGGTGCAACTTACCCCCAAAAAGCCAGGGACACGGTGATGTTACAGCAGACAACAGCACTGGACCTGATATCACAGGGTTTGTAGCATCAAAATGACCCATACTTGCCTACCTGACCCTCTCCATGAGGGAGAAAATGCTCTGTTCCTGGACTTTCCTGGTAATGTATGATTGCCATCACCTGTGGTGAAGCGCCTATCTTATCAGTTAACTAGCTCACCACAGGTGATGGCAATCATACATTACCAGGAAAGTCCAGGAACAGAGCATTTTCTCCCTCATGGAGAGGGTCAGGTAGGCAAGTATGAAATGACCTCTAAGCCTGGGGTTTTTCCTATTGAAATTGTTGCAGTCTCATGACCCCTATCATATCAGCCTCTGTATGCCACCGTTTGCTGGCGGAAGAGGACTGGGGGCCTATTTGTCATCACTAACGGGTCTGTTACACAAGAGGAAACACCAGTTTAGTTACAGACCCATTCATTTTTAGGCCCACAATATTATATTATATTTTTTAAAGCATTTGGAGTTTGCCTGTGGAAAACAATGGAACAGATGGTGTTATTTCCAGGACCCCTGCCCCTTCCTATAGGGAAAAGCCCCTGGTTGCGAACAGGGAACTTCTCGTGCTGGAGCCCCTTTGCATGCATGTGTGAACTCAGGTCAAGTGTGCACACTAGCACTTCCGGGTCAGACCCAGCAGTGGAAAATGTCAGCCTATCAACATACTAGGAGCTAGTGACATCACTTGCACCTCATGCATAAGTGATGTCACTAGTTCCTAATGGATTGCATTTTCTAATGAGCACTGGTTTAGCCAAACTTCCCAACTTTGTCTGGGTGCAAAGATAAATAGCTGCGCACGCCCAAAATTAAGGAGCGTGACCTTGCAGCTAGGGGGTGTGGCCTTGTTGCTAGTGGCATATCCTCACGGAAAATGCCGTACCGACAAGCCATACCACCGTTTTCCTCCAGTGTTGGTGCATGCCCAGTGCTCTGTGACCCGCTGATCCACGTGCACAGTGTCTATTCACCACTACTCTGCTAAGCGGATCAGAGAGTGACAGGAGGCCTCACAACTCCCCTACCCCCCACCACCGGTCACTGCGGCCCACGGGTGGGACAGCAGGGCAGTGCCCGAAAAATGGGACTGTCCCGCCAAAACCGGGGAGGTGTTGTTTAGCTCATACGATAACTGCCTTGACTCTAAACGGGCAATGAGTTCATTTTAAAAAGAGAATTATTATATTGTGACACTATGGTATTGACCTGTGACCTGACTCTTGTTTATTTTAGGGGGACAGAGGGTCTCCAGGTCTCCCCGGCCAGCCTGGAGCCAGAGGACCCCCAGGAATAGCCATTGACGGTTCTCCAGTAAGTCGATGTTAGAATCTAATATTGCTTGCGCTTTGCTATATCATTCACAATGTTTATATATAATGATGTAAAGTGTTTCATAAATAATGATTTCTGGATTAGTATGAACTGTGTGAGCTCAGGATCTACTGTATGTACTGATATTGCAATTAATTGCAAGTTTACACAGACTCTGCAGGGTACATGCTTGGATATGACACATTTCTGACCAGGTTTGAGCACAGTTATGTAATTTCAGGTTGCAAGAAAATATAAAAGTGAATGTGGCAAGTGCAAAAGTATTGGCACCTTTCATGAATACTTTTTTTTTTTTTTAAGCAACAAAGCTTTAATCATTTTTTAAACCTCATATAATAGCAGGTGAACATAATGCCACAGTTGCATACAGCAAGGCAGGGGCGTATTATGGGGGTCATTCCGAGTTGTTCGCTCGTTGCCGATTTTCGCAACGGAGCAATTAATGCGAAAATGCGCTAAGTATTTTAGCTCAAAACTTAGTAGATTTACTCACGGCAGAACGAAGAATTTTCATCGTTGAAGTGATTGGAGTGTGATTGACAGGAAGTGGGTGTTTCTGGGCGGAAACTGACCGTTTTCAGGGAGTGTGCGGAAAAACGCAGGCGTGCCAGGATAAAACGTGGGAGTGTCTGGAGAAACGGGGGAGTGGCTGTCCGAACGCAGGGCGTGTTTGTGACGTCAAACCAGGAACGAAACGGCCTGAGCTGATCGCAATCTGTGAGTAAGTCTGGAGCTATTTAGAAACTGCTAAGAATTTTCTATTCGCAATTCTGCTAATCTTTCGTTCGCAATTCTGCTAAGCGAAGATACACTCCCAGAGGGCGGCGGCCTAGCGTGTGAGATGCTGCTAAAAGCAGCTAGCGAGCGAACAACTCGGAATCACCCCCTATGAGAGGAGGTGGCCTGTGTGCAGTCTCTTAGCGCGTCACATTGGTGCATGGGCACTGTAGAGTCTGAGCTCACAACGTATGGGCACGTCTCATGGAAAATGGTGCCATCTGCAACCATAATGTAATGTATCCAGTGGGCACACCCTGAACCCATTGTAGAGACGCCAATGCGCAAATCCCAGGCGCTGAAACAGCGAACAATTAGAAATTGAGAAGAGAATGTATATCTCAGCAAGACACCCTCTCAAACATACACAAAAATCATCTATTAAATGAACGTGAGAGGGTTGTCTTGCCCAGTCCCCAGAACTGAATTTTACTTTTGCATTGGCCGCATTCACCATTTTGTTGCTTCCGATTAGCCAAATAAATAGAAATTGTGCATTACAATGTGCAGAATTACGTTTACACTTGTACCCTGCAGAGACTGTCATATAACATGTTCCTTATAAATAAGTTATTGGCTCATTGCTACCCTGCTGTATGGTAGTATGACATTAGCTGGAACGTTTGTCTTTGTCTTGCACCTATTGATCCAGAAAGCGTTTGGTAAAGTGTATTTGTCCTGTGTGTGCAGGGCCCCGCTGGACCTTCGGGAGAAAAAGGGGAACAGGTATTTACTAAACTTCTAACTGATATATTGTATGGTGTTTTGAAACAAAAGTGTTAGAAGTAGAACAAGTTGATTATTCTGTGTTACATAGAAGTATAACATAGATAATCAGATATGTATGTGTAGATAGATAGATAGATAGATAGATAGATAGATAGATAGATAGATAGATAGATAGGAAAGGGATGGGGGTAGCGACCACTGGTGTCTAAAAATGAATTACAAAATATTTGAAACAATTTAACACATTTATTACAAATTCACAAAGCTTTTTCTAAAAATGGGATAAAAAGTAATTACACATGTATATAAAAAAAGATATAAAGTGCTAGATATTAAAGTGCTTATCAGAGTCAGAGGTCAAATGACCAACGCGTTTCGTCACACAGACTTCATCAAGGGGTAAACACCCCTTGCTGAAGTCTGTGTGACGAAACGCGTTGGGAACCATTTGACCTCCTTCTCCTTCTTAGATTCAATTAATTCAGTGATTTAACATCCCAGTATTATTTGGGGGATCAGCAGACGCCCTATATATCGGGAGTGTCAATACAGAATAGCCATACATGTTGGGTTGCAGAGTTTTCATTTTCATTTGTGGCGCGGTATTTTCCGTTTTTTGTGATATATATATATATATATATATATACATTTACATCCTTTTTTTAAATAGCCAAAAGTTACAGTTAGAGATGAGCCAAAGCTTATAAACTGTTCTGCAGTTAGGTGGAAAGTTTCACACATTGAGTGTCCTGAATCCTACCGCAACCGGACCACATAGCAGAATGAACTGACCAGTGTCAGAGAACCATTCATATATTTGCAACAACAATGATGTCATCGTGAAAGAAAATTAAAATCTTACATCACCGGAACTTTGCATCTCTGCAAACAGCGGTTCCGTAGAAAAATGAGATTTCTGTAAAATGTTGCACCAACGTTGTACATCTCTAGTTACAATAAAGGAGTACAGTGAGATACGTTATCAGATAAAGGGTTCATCAGAAGCACCAGGGCTGTAACAGGGCGACAATCTGCCTTTTTGCCGCCAACACCCCGAACATGTACTGTCATGATGAGGGAGTGGGGTAGCCACAATGGGAAGGAGCTCAGCGGCTCTACGTGCCATTCCAGGCAACCTGAATATTGGTGCCTCAGGGAAGTGTCGGTGCCCCCCCTAAGCCCAGCTCTAGGGCAGCGGCACCGCTCTCCCATCTATAGTTACAGCCCTGAGAAGCTCTGTACAAAGGTGGAAGTAGAGTATGTCTGGGTTTGGTTTGGTTTGGTTTGGTTTGGTACGTCTTGCAATCTAGGAGTTGGTGTTGAGTTAATATTTAAAGACAAGATACTGACGAGATTTACAGTCCAGGCGAATAGGGCGACAGAGGAAAGCGCGAGAGAGCACATGGATGAACGGTACAGATAGAGGCAGGTTTGGGAGGAGTAACGCACTGTAAATACCAGAGATATAGGGGTTTGGATTATTTCCGTAGTAAATTCTGATATGGTTGATTATACTATACTATGACTAAAATGTTGCTGGTGCGGATGTTTCCGGGAATGGACCAAGTCACGGGCCGGTTATGTAGTGACCCATTCCATCCCAGTACAGGCCCAGTGTATGTCATGGTGACACCGTATGACATGTTTATATGCAGTGGTTCCTCATATAGAGACAGACAGTACATCTTTACTCCGTGGATAGGTAAAATAAAAAATCATTCTCTTTTAAATTCCTCATTCAATAACAGAATAGACACAGTAAAAAGCATTATGAAGACTTCCTATGTACATCACGCATACAGCGCATCAATGAGAATGAGCCTAGGAAAAGAGGGCGGATCATGTCTGAGTATGCCCAGAAATCTGGTGTATGGATGACCTGACCTTAGACGGGCCGCAAGGGCCAACACCTGCCGGCCCATCAGGCTGTTTCCAACATGGTTCAGCTGCGTCCTCTAGCTTGGTGTTTGGGCAGACTGATCTGTGGGTGAACACTACACCCCAGCTTTGCCTAATCTGTACGAGTCTAGTCACTATGCAGGGCTTTTCTGTCCGCTGTGTCAGTACAATCGCCTTCGTCCGTCTAGCTAAATGGTGCACTCGTATACCAGTGACAGCAGGGCTCATCAGTTGGGCTAGTTACATACAGTTCTGGTGCAGTGACTCCGCTACGGGGTCACCCTTCATCCCAGCTACAGAGGTCACCCTTCATCCCAGCTATGGAGGTCACCCTTCATCCCAGCTACGGAGGTCACCCTTCATCCCATCTCTCTGTACATGAGTGAATGTGGTTGTAGCAATCACCCTTGATATGAGTAGAGGGAACGCGTGCTCCTTTTATCTGCTATGTTTTCCCGTTCCGCCCATTATCCTGCAGCTAAACACATAGAACTTTTATGTCCAGTTCTAGCTGTAAATGTGAAATATTTCGCAGTGCTAAGCCTGTCCTCCTAATTACGTTTATAAGCCAAGCGGGAGAAAGCTGCTACTTAAGGAAAAGTAAAACCCTCTTTTTAATGAGTCATCGGACTCATTAAAAACAACGAGAAGACCCAGTTTTATTACATACATCATTTTTTTCTTTTTGTCAGAATAGTTTTTTTTTCTGATTAACTGTTTATCTCCAGTATGAAGGCAATGCTGAAATCCAAATGCATTCTGCTTTTACAATTGGAAAATAAAATCAGGGTGTGGATCACTGGTTCGACCCTATCTAGGTCGACAGTCATTAAGTCGACCACTATCGGTCGACAGTTATTAGTAACTGTCGACACACACAAAAAAGGTCAACATGGAAAACGTTCGACATGAGTTTTTGGAGTTTTTTGGGTGTCGTTTTCTTCGTAAAGCGACCGGGAACCCCAATTAGTGCACCGTGTGCATGGCGAGCGATCGTGCAGGGTGCCACTGCGCTTGGCGCAGGTTACTATTCCCAATCGTAGTCCATGTGGATCGTAAAGTAAGAGAAAGTTGACACATGAAAAGGTTGACATGAGATTTTAAAAAAAAAATTGCCATGTTGGCCTACTGACCATTTCGACATAACGCATGTTGACCAATAGTGGTCGACCTAATGACTGTCGACCTAAGTGAGGTTGCCCTAAAGACCGAATACCATAAGATCATTTCAAGTTTCAACAGAATAAAACCTATAGTACACCCATTCTCGTAGTAACCAAGCGGGAGATTTATCAAAACTCGGAGAAAGGTAAAGCAGAGAGAGATCAAGTACCAACCAATAAGCTTCGACCTATCATTTTTCAAACACAGACTGTAACATGGCAGTTAAGAGCTGATTGGCTGTGTACTTTATCTCTCTCCAAGGTTTGCTAAATCTCTCCCTAAGTGTTAAAGATACAGGGGTCCATTTATCAACGAGTGATAAAACTTGTTGTGAATGATAAAACGTGTTGCGTATGATAAATGGTGCTCCAGCCAATCAGCTCCCAACTGTCATTTATTTCTAACACATGGCAGTTGGGAGTTGATATGCAACAAGTTTTATCAATTGTTGATAAATGAGCCCTACAATTTGGTGAAGAATGGAAGCTCAAGACTATAAGACATGGTTATGGATGTTGGATAATAATAAGGTCTGTGTTACACATAGATTAACATTTTAGGATCACTAATATTGAGACTACATAACAGTATGGAGATATATATAGATATATATATATATATATAAAACATATGGAGATTGGTGGCACTCACGCAGACTTGATAAATGCAGGAAGAAGTTTCTTTATTTGCCTACATGTTTCGGGGAAAAGCACCCCGTCCTCAGGGCTAGACAACAATAAAAACATACAAATCCAACACTTAAATACACCACAGAAAAAGACATTAGTGCACTGATTGTACTCACCTGTCCTCACGGCGCTGCCGGTCGTCCGCACCTGCTGCACGCTTCCGTGTCGCTGGGCAATGACGTCACGGTGCGCCGCGGGGCAGGGAGATCGTCATGGAAACCAAACAAAAAACAGTACATAGTTGCCGGCTCCCATAGAGCCTGTGAAAAGAAAACGAAATAAGAAATACCATTTAAAACAGCACATTTAAAATACATACATATCGTCACTAGAAGGGGAAAAAACCAGCAATCCCTAGCCTATCTCATACACATTTCTATAGTGATATACCAAGGTTCTAATATTAAATGCAAAGAGAAAACTTTCTCTCTCATAGTAAATATGAAACAACTATCAATGATTCACCTCCCTTAAAAGCAACATAAATCATTTAAAGGTATAGGCGCCTAAAGAAAACACTGCAATCCCAGGTTTTCATTCAGGCCACCTGGAGATAATGTTCCTAATTTAAATATCCAACGGGATTCTTTCTGTAGGAGCAATCTGTCCCTGTTGCCACCCCTTAACGACATAGGGGTATGGTCAATCAGGATAGCACGAATGCTAGCCACCCCATGTTTGGCTGACAAGCAGTGTCGTGCAAATGGCTGATCGCTTGTGCCCTTCTCGAAAGCTTTTTTGATGGCACTCCGATGGAGTGCCATCCTTTCTCTAAATTGTCTTATGGTCTTGCCCACATAGGCAAGACCACATGGGCATGTGAGCAAGTAAACTACGTGGGTAGTAGTGCAGGTAAGCCGATGTCTAATGGGTATCTTATGCCCTGTTTGTGGATGGTTAAAGGTAGTGCCAGTTTGCAAAGTATTGCACGTAGCACACCCAAGGCACCTATAGCACCCCATCTTAGGTCTAAGGAAATGGGCTTGGTCATGTTTAGCTAAATTAGTGACATCGAGCCGAACTACATGGTCTCCTATGTTATTACCCCTAGTGTGGCTAGGTAATAGTCTAGTGTTGGACAGACTACTAAGAGCTGTTTCAGTTTGTATAATAGGCCACAGTTGTTTGGCCTTACTTACTGTCCGTTTTGAACTCGTGGTAAATCTACTCACCCAAGGTAACCTATCAACTGTAGCTTTCTGGTTAGAGCTAGAGTTTAATAATTGCTGTCTAGGGATACGGAGGACTGCTTCCTTTGATCTTTCTAGTTCCCTAATAGGGTATCCCCTTTGCGCAAATCTCAATAGCATTTCATCCAGGGCCATAATTGTCTCCTGTGGGTCTGATGTAATACGCCGCACCCGCAAAAATTGCGAGTAAGGCAGCCCTTTCTTAAGTGCAAGTGGATGGAAACTTTGGTAGTTCAAAAACGTATTTCTGTCGGTACTTTTGACAAATAAAGAAGTATTAAGTTGACCAGAATTAAGGGTAATGGAGACATCCAAATAGTTAACCTGCTTACCATCAATTACATACGTAAATTTTACTACATGTTCTAATGCATTATGTTGGTCCCATAGATCTATCAACTCATCTCTGGGACCATCCCAACAGACCAACAGGTCGTCGATATAGCGCCTGTAGTAAATTACATGGGGGCTAACAGAGGGGTCAAGATAGAACATGTTCTTTTCAAGCTGGTACATAAATGCATTGGCGTACGACGGGGCCACTGCAGACCCCATCGCACAGCCAGACAGCTGTAAATAAAATTCCCCATTGAAAACAAAATAGTTCCTCCTCAGAACCAAATCCAACAAGTGTAGAAAAAAAGACACTTCAGGCCCCTGGTACATCACATTATGCTCAATAAGTGCCTTTACAGCCTCCACACCTGCCACATGTGGAATGCAGGTGTAGAGGCTGGTGACATCAGCACTACATAACAAGGTATTATCAGGGACCGTACCCAATTGCTGCAATTGCAGCAAGAGGGACGATGTATCCTTAAGGAAGGAAGGCAATGCTTGAACACAAGGATTAAGATAGGCATCCAGGTAGACCGCAATAGGCTGATAAAGCGAACCCCTAGCCGACACAATAGGTCGACCTGGAGGATTCTCCAGGGTTTTGTGCACTTTAGGCAGGGTATAAAAGAGCGGTACTACCGGGAAGTCTACCGAAAGGGCAGTACACACATCTGGGGATATAATACCCAACCCCCTGGACTCATTAAGGTATACGTCCAACTCTTTCTTATAGTCCTTAGTAGGGTCTTTGTTAAGGCGGGCATATATAGAGGAATCCCTTAACTGCCGTTCACATTCAGCAATATAGGCCTCAGTGTCCTGTACGACTATAGACCCACCTTTGTCCGCTTTACGGATTATAATGTCAGATCTAGTAGACAGGTCCCTACAACGATTCCAGACCCACTAGAATGGAAGGCTGATGTTTATCGCCTAAATAGGACCTTGAAGCGTAAGGAGTACTTCAATGGCAAAGCTCCTCGGGAGATGCCTTCTGAGATGGCCACTCCAGAAATACCTACACAGCTTCTGAAGATAGCTCCCAAATCCAAATTTGACCCTCCCAGTCAAAATTCGTCCATCAGGACATTTATCCGCATGGTAGAGAGAGAAGGCATTCAGGCTATGAATGAGCCGGTACACTTCAACCTTTCTTTTGAAGAACGAACTACACTTAAAAACCTGTCTACTAGATCTGACATTATAATCCGTAAAGCGGACAAAGGTGGGTCTATAGTCGTACAGGACACTGAGGCCTATATTGCTGAATGTGAACGGCAGTTAAGGGATTCCTCTATATATGCCCGCCTTAACAAAGACCCTACTAAGGACTATAAGAAAGAGTTGGACGTATACCTTAATGAGTCCAGGGGGTTGGGTATTATATCCCCAGATGTGTGTACTGCCCTTTCGGTAGACTTCCCGGTAGTACCGCTCTTTTATACCCTGCCTAAAGTGCACAAAACCCTGGAGAATCCTCCAGGTCGACCTATTGTGTCGGCTAGGGGTTCGCTTTATCAGCCTATTGCGGTCTACCTGGATGCCTATCTTAATCCTTGTGTTCAAGCATTGCCTTCCTTCCTTAAGGATACATCGTCCCTCTTGCTGCAATTGCAGCAATTGGGTACGGTCCCTGATAATACCTTGTTATGTAGTGCTGATGTCACCAGCCTCTACACCTGCATTCCACATGTGGCAGGTGTGGAGGCTGTAAAGGCACTTATTGAGCATAATGTGATGTACCAGGGGCCTGAAGTGTCTTTTTTTCTACACTTGTTGGATTTGGTTCTGAGGAGGAACTATTTTGTTTTCAATGGGGAATTTTATTTACAGCTGTCTGGCTGTGCGATGGGGTCTGCAGTGGCCCCGTCGTACGCCAATGCATTTATGTACCAGCTTGAAAAGAACATGTTCTATCTTGACCCCTCTGTTAGCCCCCATGTAATTTACTACAGGCGCTATATCGACGACCTGTTGGTCTGTTGGGATGGTCCCAGAGATGAGTTGATAGATCTATGGGACCAACATAATGCATTAGAACATGTAGTAAAATTTACGTATGTAATTGATGGTAAGCAGGTTAACTATTTGGATGTCTCCATTACCCTTAATTCTGGTCAACTTAATACTTCTTTATTTGTCAAAAGTACCGACAGAAATACGTTTTTGAACTACCAAAGTTTCCATCCACTTGCACTTAAGAAAGGGCTGCCTTACTCGCAATTTTTGCGGGTGCGGCGTATTACATCAGACCCACAGGAGACAATTATGGCCCTGGATGAAATGCTATTGAGATTTGCGCAAAGGGGATACCCTATTAGGGAACTAGAAAGATCAAAGGAAGCAGTCCTCCGTATCCCTAGACAGCAATTATTAAACTCTAGCTCTAACCAGAAAGCTACAGTTGATAGGTTACCTTGGGTGAGTAGATTTACCACGAGTTCAAAACGGACAGTAAGTAAGGCCAAACAACTGTGGCCTATTATACAAACTGAAACAGCTCTTAGTAGTCTGTCCAACACTAGACTATTACCTAGCCACACTAGGGGTAATAACATAGGAGACCATGTAGTTCGGCTCGATGTCACTAATTTAGCTAAACATGACCAAGCCCATTTCCTTAGACCTAAGATGGGGTGCTATAGGTGCCTTGGGTGTGCTACGTGCAATACTTTGCAAACTGGCACTACCTTTAACCATCCACAAACAGGGCATAAGATACCCATTAGACATCGGCTTACCTGCACTACTACCCACGTAGTTTACTTGCTCACATGCCCATGTGGTCTTGCCTATGTGGGCAAGACCATAAGACAATTTAGAGAAAGGATGGCACTCCATCGGAGTGCCATCAAAAAAGCTTTCGAGAAGGGCACAAGCGATCAGCCATTTGCACGACACTGCTTGTCAGCCAAACATGGGGTGGCTAGCATTCGTGCTATCCTGATTGACCATACCCCTATGTCGTTAAGGGGTGGCAACAGGGACAGATTGCTCCTACAGAAAGAATCCCGTTGGATATTTAAATTAGGAACATTATCTCCAGGTGGCCTGAATGAAAACCTGGGATTGCAGTGTTTTCTTTAGGCGCCTATACCTTTAAATGATTTATGTTGCTTTTAAGGGAGGTGAATCATTGATAGTTGTTTCATATTTACTATGAGAGAGAAAGTTTTCTCTTTGCATTTAATATTAGAACCTTGGTATATCACTATAGAAATGTGTATGAGATAGGCTAGGGATTGCTGGTTTTTTCCCCTTCTAGTGACGATATGTATGTATTTTAAATGTGCTGTTTTAAATGGTATTTCTTATTTCGTTTTCTTTTCACAGGCTCTATGGGAGCCGGCAACTATGTACTGTTTTTTGTTTGGTTTCCATGACGATCTCCCTGCCCCGCGGCGCACCGTGACGTCATTGCCCAGCGACACGGAAGCGTGCAGCAGGTGCGGACGACCGGCAGCGCCGTGAGGACAGGTGAGTACAATCAGTGCACTAATGTCTTTTTCTGTGGTGTATTTAAGTGTTGGATTTGTATGTTTTTATTGTTGTCTAGCCCTGAGGACGGGGTGCTTTTCCCCGAAACATGTAGGCAAATAAAGAAACTTCTTCCTGCATTTATCAAGTCTGCGTGAGTGCCACCAATCTCCATATGTTTTATATTGTCTATTGCTGACCTGGAGGGCACCGCAGCAAAGGAATATCTTCACTTTTATTTGGAGTGCCGGTAACACTTTGGATATATATATATATATATATATATATATAGATATATATATATATATATATACACTGCTCAAAAAAATAAAGGGAACACTTAAACAACACAATGTAACTCCAAGTCAATCACACTTCTGTGAAATCAAACTGTCCACTTAGGAAGCAACTCTGATTGACAATCAATTTCACATGCTGTTGTCCAAATGGAATAGACAACAGGTGGAAATTATAGGCAATTAGCAATACACCCCCAATAAAGGAGTTGTTCTGCAGTTGGTGACCACAGACCACTTCTCAGCTCCTATGCTTTCTGGCTGATGTTTTGGTCACTTTTGAAAGCTGGCGGTGCTTTCACTCTAGTAGTAGCATGAGACGGAGTCTACAACCCACACAAGTGGCTCAGGTAGTGCAGCTCATCCAGGATGGCACATCAATGCGAGCTGTGGCAAGAAGGTTTGCTGTGTCTGTCAGCCTAGTGTCCAGAGCATGGAGGCGCTACCAGGAGACAGGCCAGTACATCAGGAAATGTGGAGGAGGCCGTAGGAGGGCAACAACCCAACAGCAGGACCGCTACCTCCACCTTTGTGCAAGGAGGAACAGGAGGAGCACTGCCAGAGCCCTGCAAAATGACCTCCACCAAGCTACAAATGTGCATGTGTCTACTCAAACAATCAGAAACAGACTCCATGAAGGTGGTATGAGGGCCCGACGTCCACAGGTGGGGGTTGTGCTTACAGCCCAACACCGTGCAGGATGTTTGGCATTTGCCAGAGAACACCAAGATTGGCAAATTCGCCACTGGCGCCCTGTGCTCTTCACAGATGAAAGCAGGTTCTCACTGAGCACATGTGACAGAGTCTGGAGACGCCAAGGAGAATGTTCTGCTGCCTGCAACATCCTCCAGCATGACCGGTTTGGCAGTGGGTCAGTAATGGTGTGGGGTGGCATTTCTTTGGGGGCCGCACACCCCTCCATGTGCTCGCCAGAGGTAGCCTGACTGCCATTAGGTACCGAGATGAGATCCTCAGACCCCTTGTGAGACCATATACTGGTGCGGTTGGCCCTGGGTTCCTCCTAATGCAAGACAATGCTAGACCTCATGTGGATGGAGTGTGTCAGCAGTTCCTGCAAGACGAAGGCATTGATGCTATGGACTGGCCCGCCCGTTCCCCAGACCTGAATCCAATTGAGCACATCTGGGACATCATGTCTCGCTCCATCCACCACGTTGCACCACAGACTGTCCAGGAGTTGGCGGATGCTTTAGTCCAGGTCTGGGAGGAGATCCCTCAGGAGACCATCCGCCACCTCATCAGGAGCATGCCCAGGCGTTGTAGGGAGGTCATACAGGCACGTGGAGGCCACACACACTACTGAGCCTCATTTTGACTTGTTTTAAGGACATTACATCAAAGTTGGATCAGCCTGTAGTGTGTTTTTCCACTTTAATTTTGAGTGTGACTCCAAATCCAGACCTCCATGGGTTAATAAATTTGATTTCCATTGATCATTTTTGTGTGATTTTGTTGTCAGCACATTCAACTATGTAAAGAACAAAGTATTTAATAAGAATATTTCATTCATTCAGATCTAGGATGTGTTATTTTAGTGTTCCCTTTATTTTTTTGAGCAGTGTATATATATATATATATATATATATATATATATATATATATATACACACACACACAGGTTAATATTTATTTTAAAGCTTGGCAGATATCCTCACCTGTAAGCTCACCTGCCATCCTCAGTTTAGTTTTCACCCATTGTGCCACAACCTTACCAACATGCTGATGGGAACAATGATTTTGGGGGATATGTATCAAACCTTGGAGAGAGATAAAATGGAGAAAGATAAAGTATCATCCAATCAGCTCCTGTCATTTTTCAAAAACAGCCTGTTGGTTGGTATTTTATTTCTGTCCTCTTTATCGCTCTCCAAAGCTTCTCCACCATTGCCTCGGCCGACGAAACATGGCGGCGATCTTACAAAATACATTTCTCACTTCTATTTCTGATCTGTAGTAACTAAAGTTAGTATTAGTGATAATTATTATGTGTGTGTAATTAACATTAGTGCACCCATCATATCCTTTACAACCAGCTGCATATAGGGGGAAATTCAGATCTGATCGCAGCAGCAAATTTGTTAGCAGTTGGGCAAAACCATGTCTACTGCAGGTGGGGCAGATATAACATGTGCAGAGAGAGAGTTAGATTTGTGTGGGTTATTTTGTTTCTGTGCAGGGTAAATACTGGCTGCTTTATTTTTACACTGCAGTTAAGATTTCAGTTTGAACACACCCCACCCAAATATAACGCTCTCTGCACATGTTATATCTGCCCCACCTGCAGTGCACATGGTTTTGCCCAACTGCTAACAAATTTGCTGCTGCGATCAGGTCTGAATTAGGCCCATAGACAAGTTGATTTGGGCCTGGGTAGAGAGTCCAGGCTGCTCCTGCACATCTGCATGCCAGCAAATGTGAAGGTGGCAGGAAATGCAGTTAAAATGCCGACTGTCTGGATCTCGGCATTCAGGATACCGACGCTGAGATCCCAACAGCGGAATCCCAGCGCAACAGGGCTATTTCTGTACTACTGGTAGTAGAAATGCTGCTTTGATGATTCTAGTAAATAAAAAGACATTAACACATCATTCTTCCCATTTTGCAGGGTCTTAGGGGTCTGGCCGGCCTACCAGGTCCCCAGGGACCCCCCGGACAAGATGTAAGTAATACAACTGCTGATTTTCCAGCTTTCCTCTGTATGAAGATGGGACAGAACTCAGAACGAATAACTTATGTCATATGTGACGTGTCATCAGATGAATCGTGGTGACATACAGGCGATTACGTCATTAGATAAAGCTTGTGTGTCAGCGATGGCAAGTTGTCAGTGATAGGCAATCAGTTGCCTGGCGCCATATCACACCACTCCGCATGGGGGGGTTTCAGATCAGGTTGGGAGTTTGGTTGCGGCAGACTGGGGGCATGGCTGTCCCGATGGCAATGCAATACTCCGCCTCCAAGTCCTGATCGCGGGACGACGACTGTCCCACCGAGAGCGTAGTATGCTGGGAGGTGTACTATATACATACACATCCTATAGCAGACACGGAGAATTACACACCGTCATATAATCATACACCGTCATATAATATGACAGGGCCAGATATAACAAGCCACTAGTCTTTCATTTATTTTACTATTCACTTATTGTATGCAAATATAAGTATTTGGGTGTTATAAAACAATAGATAATCTGGAGACTAATTATCACCCAATGGGGGAGATGTATCAAAGCTTGGAGATAAAGTGGAGAGAGATAAAGGGGATATGTATAAAAGCTTGGAGAGAGACTTGGGTTGGGCATGATATGCCAGCGGTTTGGATGCCGGTTGTCAGAAGACCGACCGCGGCATCCCGATGGTGAGAATTCAGACAGGGGCGAGGTAAGTATACTTACCTTTCACTAATGCTCCCCTAACCCTAACCCTCCCTTTCCGCAACCTAAACCTAATTTCCCCCCGCAGCCTAAACCTATCCCCCCTTTCCCGCAGCCTAAACCTAACCCCCCTTTCCCGCAGCCTAACCCTAACCATTTCTCCCCTGCAGCCTAACCCTCCCCGAGGGTGCCTAAACCCACCCCCTCTCCCCGCAGCCTAACCCTCTGCTTCCCAGAGCATGACCCTAACCCTCCCCCCACAGCATCCGGGCACTGGGATTGTGTGTTCCTTATCGGGATTCTGGTGCTGGCATTTCAAGCAGTGTCGGATTCTGTCATCGGTTTTTCAACTGCTGGGATCCCAGAGACTTAGGGGTCTATTTACTAAGCCTTGGAGAGAGATAAAGTGGACGGAGATAAAGTACCAGCCAGTCAGCTCCTACCTGCCATGTTACAGGCTGTGTATAAATAATGACAGTTAGGAGCTGGTTGATTGGTACTTTATCTCTCTCCAAGGCTGAGTAAATGGACCCCAAAGTACCAACCAATCAGCTCCTAGCTGTCATTTTTCAAACACAGCCCGTAGAGTGACAGTTGGAAGCTGACTCGCTGGTACTTTCTCTCTCCACTTTATCTCTCACCAAGCTTTGATAAATCTCCCCCAAAGTCCCACAGTCGCCCCTATATGGGCCCAGAGCTTTGTTGAACCTACGGCTGCATTTTGTACGTTAAAAAGATGAAACTTTCTGTAGTGTTTATCGGCACAATAATATAATCCACAACAAAACAACAATGCATATATAATGTACAATGCGGGTCATTCTGAGTTGATCGTAGCCCTGCAAAATTTTTCAGGGCTACGACCCTGACCATAGACATGTGGGGGGACGCCCAGCACAGGGCTATCCCGCCCCACATGTCAGGGCCGCCCCCCCCCGCACCCCCTTCCCCGCACGCAGAAGTGCAAAAGCATCGCACAGTGGCGATGCTTATGCACTTGAGGAGTAGCTCCCTCGTCGCTCCCCGGCCCACAGCGTCTGCTTGTGACATCACGCAGTCGCTACGGCCCATCCCCCGCACAGTCCGGCCAGGCCTGCGCTGGCCGGACCGCGCCCACGAACTGGCGGCCAAACTCCGCCATTCCGCCCCATCCTGCCCAGCGAACGCCTCTGCCTGTCAATCAGGCAGAGGCAATCGTAGCGCAGCGGCATGCGCTGGCGCTCTGCGGTGCCGGCGCATGCGCAGTTCTGACCCAATCGCGCCGCTGCGATAAACTGCAGCGTGCGATCGGGTCAGAATGACCCCCAATATACAGTATGTCCATATGCAGAATCACACTTTAAATTTAGAGAGGGGGGTGGGGGAGGAAAGGGTCATCAGGCTGAGATCAGTATTGGAGCATTCATGTAATTGCGCAGCCACAGATATACCTATTACTGTAAGGGCTGTATATAGTGCGGGGGCAGTATCGCTGCAACAATCCATGTTATTGGAGGAACTCATTGTGAAACCCCCCTTCCTTTTCCCATAGCGCTGCAGCCTGTGCTGGTCGCTGCTAGTGCCAGGAGATGAACAGATTAGGGTGCACCAAGCCGGGCAGGCTACGAGTGGGAAATCCACAGATGCGTCATTGTGGGACACAGCCCTAGACTTTACAGCACAGGGCTGATTACACTAGTACAAATGGGACTGCAAAATAAAATACAAACCCCTTTCCCAGCGGGGCTCCTAACACCCCTGTCAGTGGGTACTGGGGTAACAGTTAAACACAGGGGGTCATTCCGAATTGATCGCTCGATAGTAGTTTTTAGCAGCCATGCTAACACATAGTCGCCGCCCACCGGGGAGTGTATTTTCGCTTTGCAGGAGTGCGAACGCCTGTGCAGCAGAGCGCCTGCAAAGACATTTTGTGCAAAACAAGACCAGCCCTGGACTTACTCTTCGTGTGCGTTGATTCTGACGTTGGAGGGTTGGCTTTTGACGTTACACACCCGCCAAGCGTTCGCCCAGCCACGCCTGTGTTTTTTCCAAACACTCCCTGAAAACGGTCAGTTGACACCCAGAAACGCCCCCTTCCTGTCAATCACCTTGCATTGTGCCGTGCAACTCAAAGCTTCGCTGGAACCTGTGCAAAACCGCAAAGGTCTTTGTACCCGTACGTCGCGCGTGCGCATTGCGGTGCATACGCATGCGCAGAAATGCCGATTTTTAGCCTGATCACTGCGCTGCAAACAACGGCAGCTAGCGATCAACTCGGAATGACCCCTGTAGTGAGAAATCATCACTTTGTACATGGCACTGCTGGGTTGAGGCAGCAATGAACTGCTTGGGTATATTTTTACTCGTGTAAAACTGTAACTGTTAGCGTTGCCATAGCTACCACAGCACGCTGGTATTTGCAGAACTACAAGCAACAGCATGCTCTGGCATTCAGTGCTTGCTGGATCCTGTAGAGCCACAAAAAAATTATCAATTAAAAAACAGACAGTGTGATAAAATGTTTTGTTAACATAAATACTTTCCAAAGCCCTATTTTACCTGTGTATTATTCACTTAAAGCCATAGTCTGTGCACCGGTATTTAGGGGGTCATTCCGAGTTGATCGCTAGCTGCATTCGTTAGCAATGAGGCAAAAAACTGCACTTCTGTGCATGCGTATGCAGCGCAATGCGCATGCGCGTCATACTATTGCTACGAACGATGTAGTTTCACACAGGGTCTAGCGAAGCTTTTCAGTCGCACTGCTGGCCGCAGAGTGATTTGACAGGAAGTGGGCGTTTCTGGGTGTCAACTGACCGTTTTCAGGGAGTGTTCGTAAAAACGCAGGCGTGCCAGGAAAAACGCAGGCGTGGCTGGGCGAACGCAGGGCGTATTTGTGACGTCAAAACAGGAACTGAACAGTCTGAAGTGATCGCAAGCGCTGAGTAGGTTTTAGTACTACTCAGAAACTGCACAAAAAAACTTTGTAGCCGCTCTGCGATCCTTTCGTTCGCACTTCTGCTAAGCTAAAATACACTCCCAGTGGGAGGCGGCATAGCGTTTGCACGGCTGCTAAAAACTGCTAGCGAGCGAACAACTCGGAATAACCCCTTTAATTCATTAGGAAATACACATAGAAGCACGTACAGTAGATGATGTAGCTGCATCTTCTGTAGCCGCATTGGGAATTACCGGATAGGAGGTCTGTAACCCAGTGCCGTAACTAGGCATTTTAGCGCTGTGTGCAAGAAATGGCACCCCCCCCCCCCCATGCAAGATAGGGGCAGTGCGCGGCGTAGGCGTGCAAAAAATATATAGAGGCGTGGCTTCACAGGGAAGGGGTGTGGCCACAAAATAATACCAATTCATACTACGGTGCACAGTAGTCTCCATTATTCAAATTACGCTGCACTGTAGCGCCACTACATCAGTCAGAGCCCCCTTTTACACATTACGGCAGCCAGTCCCCGTTTTTTTACACATTACGGCAGACAGCGTGCCCTTTTTACACATTACGGCAGACAGCATACCCCTTTTTACACATTACGGCAGACAGTGTCCCCCATTTTACACATTACGGCAGACAGTGTCCCCCTTTTTACACATTACGGCAGACAGCATACCCCTTTTTACACATTACGGCAGACAGTGTCCCCCATTTTACACATTACGGCAGACAGTGTCCCCCTTTTTACACTGTACGGCAGACAGCGTCCCCTTTTTACACATTACGGCAGACAACGTCCCCTTTTTACACTGTACGGCAGACAACGTCCCCTTTTTACACTGTACGGCAGACAACGTCCCCTTTTTACACTGTACAGCAGACAGCGTCCCCTTTTTACACTGTACAGCAGACAGCGTCCCCCTTTTTACACATTATGGCAGCCAGCCCCCCTTTTTACACATTGCAGCAGACAGGATAGATAGATAGATAGATAGATAGATAGATAGATAGATAGATAGATAGATAGATAGATAGATAGATAGATACTTACCATCTCTCCCTGCTGGCTCAGGCAGTCAGGCTCCTCGGTGCAGGCTTCATGCAGCAGATCCCAGGCAGGGGTGAAGGAGAAGGAGGGAGGGGGACTGGAGCATTGTAGTGGTGGCACTGCTGCAGCTGTCCCTCTCCTTCCGCATTGGCTGCCCGCCACCGCTGTAAATTCTGGGATGAGGGAAGCGCATCCCAGCATTCACAGCAGCACCGGGCAGCCAATGCTGAAGGAGAGGGACTGCTGCAGCGGCGCCACTACCAATTACATAGCGCTGCTGCGGCTCTAGTCCCACTCCTTCCTCCTCCTCCTCCTCCCCTGCCTCCGGAGCTGCTCCTCTCCTCTTCTCCAGCGCGGCGCACACAGCACAGCACAGGCGGCTTGTAATGAGCCAATTTGGCTCATTACAAGCCACTAGCCATTGCGCCCTCAGGGCGACTGCGCTGTGTGCCAGGCTCTGCTGTAACCGGTGAGATTTTGGCGATTTAGTTGCTAGATTCAAAACTGCAATAATTTAAAAAGGCAAAACCAACCGATTTTTTACTTTTTAAATTATTGACGCTTTTAATCTAGCGGCTAAATTGTCAGAATCTCACAGGTGCCTGCAACTCGTGAGCTATTTTATTAACCCAGTGGTTTGTCCCTTTTTATTTCACACCAGTAAATAAAAATATTTATTGAGCGATAGCTGATGAACTTTCAATTTCTCACATTGAACCTCTATGCAGAAAGCGAGAAAAAAAAAATCATTTTAATGAACGCTGAAAATAGAACGGCCTCCGTAACGCTAAAGATAGTCGCCCTAAGACCTTTTTTCAAGTATGTTAACACTCTGAATTACCTTGTCAGTCGGCTTTTTATCTGCGGCTTCAGAGCAGACGCTCAGGGCAAAAACAAACTGACTTCACTAATTAGCTAGAAATAATGCAGAAATATCTGCAAATGAATGAATTCTACAGTGTAATAATGTGTGCCTACGTCTACATAAGAAAGTGGTTTTCCATTCAGTCCCTGGTGGTAATAATTCTTCAAAGCTAATAAGGATATCCGCAATTTTCACATCAATCGTCATAAATAATGAAATCACTGTGATCTGAAGTCTCCATTAATGTAATTATTCTTAATTTTCCGCCAGGGCTTTCCAGGAAATCCAGGAGAGAGAGGACTACCGGGGGCACCGGTAAGTCCACGTTTAATTGTAACACATCGTACCTATCAATCTGTCTTTCTTTGTAAATTACAATTTGTACTATTTTATTGACTTGGTGTCAGTAACCCCAGGACTGGATTAAGGGCTACACATGTCTAGTACTTATAATAATGACGGGTCTACTGTGCAAGAGCTGTGTTGCCCCCGCGGAACATGTGACATCATTATGTAACAAAGATAGGCCTAGATTTATCAAGCCTTGGAGAGTGATAAGTAGCACGGTGATAAAGTACCAACCAATCGGCTCCTAACTGTCATTTTTCAAATGCAGCCTGTAACATGGCAGTTAGGAGCTGATTGCCTGGTTTTTTTATCACTGTGCTATTTACCACTCTCCAAGGCTTGATAAATCTGGGTCGTAGTACCCGGATGATAGCAGTCAGTCAGCAGAGCACCTCTCCAGGCTTTAGGTTGCACCCCACAGGCCAGAGAAAGGAGCCACTCTGGTAGGGACCATGGCGCCCCTTGGTTTTACACCTCGGGTGGCGTCCCCAGTCGCACACCTCTCCCCGAGTCCCTGAGAGTTACATTCACGTATAATTATGTGGCATCTCCTCGGTCTGTGAATAAGCACTTACTGTACTGAGGATTTACCCCCTACACTCAAAAGCCGCCTCTCTAGGCGTAAGCCACTTACAGTATGATGGAATATCTGCTCTATAAGTGCTGTCAATTTAACAATACATGTTATGTTTTATTTTCCCTTTTCTAGGGTCAAGCCTCCGCGCTCTCCCCAGGGGACTTACAACACCTCTTTAAGGTAAGAATGATTACAGCCGCCATCCTCCGTCACAGCGGGTACAGAGCAGACGCAGCGTGATATGAGTTGTAGGCCACCTACGTTATTAATGTAACCACTGTGTAAATAAACATAAAAGGTAACAGGAAAATGATGAGAATGACAATAAATAAAAGTTATCTGTGTACTATAGTGAGTGTGGGATTTATTCTGTGTCATTTTGCTTTGCAGTTTTAGTACAGCTTAGAATCCTGTACTTAAATCACGCTGCCATAAGCACAGAACAAGGCTCCTTCACTTACTGTAGGATCCGATACCCAGATATGTACCACAGTGTCATGCAGCGGGGTCTGTCCAACCGGGAGTCTCCTCAGTGCATTGTAATTCACTCCTGATCACCCAGAGCAATAGAACACAGCCTACTGTACCTCTTTTCCCTGTCCTCTAACACAGAACCGTAGATCAAGGAGCTGAGACTTGTGCTTTATTAGCTATATAGAAAGAAATGAAGTCCGTGCAACTCACTTGTCCATTCCCGACCAGTTCTGCGCACTGGTGACCAAGTGTAAGGCAGACTGGTCCTAATTATGTTCCACTCCGAGCCAAGACCCTGGTTCTGCACAATGCTGATTTCTTCTACTGTAGGTTTTATTTGTGCACAATGTCTTACAAACCGTTTATAAAGCCGGAAGACCATTGATGCTTCTCCTGTGGAAGGAACTCTCACTTCTATAGTGATGTTCGTTTCATAGAAGTGCAAACAACCCAGCTTTATATTTTTTATCTCAGCATCTGTCTCTGAAATACTACACAAGGTTGTGCAGACGTAGCACCTTCTAAATCGCTCCTGCATTATTAAAACTGGCATTCACCTATTTATGTAAATCTACTGAGGATTCATGGCTCTTCTGCTTGCCAAATGAGTAGCAAATTCTGCAGAAGGACTTTTGTTACTGGTGCTAACATTCATGGACTGCAGATCTGTGTGCGTCTAGCAGATAAGAGCATGGGGAGTTTCTTCATGTTTAATCAAAACATTTAAGCTTGCAGCCCGCCGTCAAGGGACCCCAATTCTCTGCAAGTGCCTACACCAGCATACATGCCCAGCACACAATTACATTGCAGCTAAATGCACTCACCTCTCAGGTACAGAGGGTAACATCTAGACAAGGGCTGACTTGTGAGCACACTCAGCCTTTTATAGCCTTCAATGGAAGCAGCCATGATAACACTACGCAACATATTGAAACAGAGAACGAAAAAATATGTATATTATTTGGCCTTAATATTGCTATGCGGCCGGTACGGGTACCAATATGGGTAAAATCAAGCGCTGGCATTTATCTTCTGCTTTTGATTGAAATTTCTGCACTTTGTTTTGCCAGTAGATTGGGTGACCCCTGAAATTTACCAAATTCTGAAATGTGCAAAGCTGCTCACCCCCCATCTACAGTTGCGATACTCAGGCTGTGCTTCCTCCCTCTCCACTCTGTGATCCTCTGCTACCATGTGAAGCAGGGTCGTAACTAGGTTGATGTGACATGTGCCACCGTACAGGGCACCACAAAGGCAGGGGGCGCTGTTCTGCAGCACCTGTCAATTTTCTGTTTTATCAATCTCACTTGCAACTTCCTCCTCTGTAATCCCCGGCATCACCTGGCTGCCCCCATCTCCCCCCTAACGTCCCTAAGCACCTTCAGTCACACACTCATTTATCTAAGGTGCACATTTCATAATACTCACATACTTCCCATACAGGAGCAAATAGCTTCATGACCAAGGTGTCTGACTGCAGTATGGAAGGTCGTGGGTTCGAAACCTGAGTACAACAGTATTTCTTTTTCATCCACTAGGGGTCACTGGAGTACTCTTGGGATATAGACGGTGCTTTAGCAGGGATAGGCACATTTAAATATTTAAATGTGTAACCCTCCATACTCCCAACATGCGTCAGTGTTTTTTATGTGCCTCATGGGACCGCACATCCTGGACTGAAGCTCCAGAATTTTCTATTTTTTTAATTTTTACCTTTTTAAATTTTCACCACAGCCCTTCCCAGCTTACTAAGAAGTTTGGGTCCGGGTCTGTGTGTCCAAAAATGATGGGAGTGTACTGTAAGTATAGGTGTTCTATAAAAAAAATAAAATTTTATATATATATATATATATATATATATAGAAACAAAAATCAGGAGAATGCGCCCATAGTGCAGATAAATTTATTTCAAACACAGAATAAAAACAGAACATTCCATGGATTATAAAAGACTCGTACCCTAAATGACCCACTCTTTGGGCCAGTTTAAGCACATTAGACAATCCACCAGGCAATCCACCAAACCTGCTGCGGTCAAAGACCGGACCATGCACCGCGCCGGTAAAAGCCGAACCCGTCAGGTCACTCACAATGAAGCAGCCGGGATGTATGAGCCGGGTGGGAGAAGACGCACGTCTGGCAAGCCCCGCCTCTACGCGTTTCGTAGTTACTTCGTCAGGAGGCTGGCTTGTCAGACGTAATGGGAGCTATATATACCACAATGAGATATTTTACAAGCTGAATCCAATAATTAACGGCACTTGCATAAGTTCTCCTCCATTTTTGCAGTCTTGACATACAAAGGGAATACATGAATGAACGTATACAAAACAGACATATATGCTTACTAAAACACATATTTAAAAACATTTTAAAAATGTATTGCACAATATATATCAATAAAGCAAGGTGATTTATATATATATACATACTGTATATCATGTGGAAGGGGCATTACTGCAAGTGCTTTCACTGGGCGCTAAGGCTCGCCTTCTGTTCCTGTTTGAGGGGGGGCGCCAATGCTTCTTTTCTGGCCCAAGGCTCTGATATGAAGCCTTACAAAACCTTTAAAGATTTATTATACAGTTAAAACAGGTGTACCACACAGCAAAGTTATTATTATTATTGCTGTTTGTATTTAAACAAATCTGTGGTTTAAAGGGATCACCTAATCTCTAGAAAGCTGGTTCCTACATTTAACTTATGCTGGGTACACACTGGACGATATATTGTCCATTTAATTGAACGAATGTTCTGTATATTGTTTGCGGATCAGTGTGTGTGAACACATGATATGTCTGTGAATGACACCATTCACAGACATAGCACAACGGGCCTGCAGTACAGCCGATGGCCGATATATCTGCATATATACAGTATCAGCACATCTGGCTGTGTGTACCTGCTGACCACCCTTACTCTTGCTGCCGGGACCGCCAATGAATGACATCTCAACTGTGCGGGCAAATTCAAATGCCAGCCCAGTTGTGAGGTTAGCGCAAACACCGACCAGCCAATCGGCAAGTGTGTATGCTAACCAGAACGGGACGCTTGATCGCCAAACAGGTAGGTATGATAGGTCACTATCACTGACCTGGTTTGGGAGTGTTGTGGACTCGGGGCTTCTTCCGATGACCGGGAAGAGGAACCGCCACTGGGTCGTAGTAGAGATGGCCGGATGTAGGTCTTCCTCATGCAGAACTAAGACGGCAGGCGGGAGGCCCAGAGGAATTCTTGTAGGTCTCCTGTAAGACAAGACTTGTAGAAATAATGAAGGCTGGGGTACTGAGATATTGGAGACACTGTGGTATTGAAGGCACTGAGGTACTGGGAGTACAGGGAGTGCTGGGAGACCCTTGGAGGCACGGAGGTGTTTGGAGGCACGGAGGTGCTTGGAGGCACGGAGGTGTTTGGAGACACCGAGGTGTTTGGAGGGACGAGGTGCTTGGAGGCACGAGGTGCTTGGAGACACGGAGGTAACTGGAGGCACGGAGGTGCTTTGAGGCGCGGAGGTGCTTGGAGGCACGGGGTGCTTGGAGGCACGAGGTGCTTGGAGGCACGGAGGTGCTTGGAGGCACGGAGGTAACTGGAGGCACGGAGGTAACTGGAGGCACGGAGGTAACTGGAGGCACGGAGGTGCTTGAGGCGCGGAGGTGCTTGGAGGCACGAGGTGCTTGGAGGCACGAGGTGCTTGGAGGCACGGAGGTGCTTGGAGGCACGGAGGTGCTTGGAGGCACGAGGTGCTTGGAGACACGGAGGTAACTGGAGGCACGGAGGTGCTTGTAGGCACAGGATGCTTGGAAGCACAGGTTGCTTGTAGGCACAGGATGCTTGGAAGCACAGGTTGCTTGTAGGCACAGGATGCTTGGAAGCACAGGATGCTTGCAGGGACAGGATGCTTGGAAGCACAGGATGCTTGCAGGGACGGGATGCTTGGAAGCACAGGATGCTTGCAGGGACAGGGAGCTCTGGATCATAGCTTCCACAGGAGAAACGAAGATACTCAGGCATCGGATCTCTGCCTGGTATCTGATTTTAAATTCCCCGCCCTAGCCTGATTGGCGGAGCAGGCAGGTGACGTCAGACCTGCTCCGCCTCCTTGCCCTTGCTTGTGATGGCGGCGCCCTTGCTTCCGGGAAGCCGCCGGAGAGCAGCGCCGACCCGCCGCTGAAGCCGGAGACTGACAGGGGAAGAGAGGCGCCGGGCAGACCAGGCCACCCGCAGGGACAAGCGCGGTCGCCGCTGCCCGAGGTTCGTGACAGTACCCCCTCCTCCAGGAGTGGCCCCTGGACACTTCCCGGGCTTAGTCGGATGTCTGGAGTGGAAGATCCGAATCAGACGAGGAGCCGTTACTTCAGTAGCCCCAATCCAACTTCTCTCCTCAGGTCCATAACCCTTCCAGTCCACCAAGTACTGTAATTTTTTATGAAGATAACGAGAGTCCAGAATAGCTTTGATTTCAAACTCCGCTCCAGCTTCTGCCACTACGGACGTTGGCCTTGGGAGTGCTGAGTGGAATCGATTCAGTATGAGGGGACGGAGTAGAGAAACATGGAAGGCGTTAGGTATGCGAAGATGGGCAGGCAAACCCAGTTTACAGACCACAGGATTTAAGACTTGTAGCACAGGGTAAGGACCGATGAACCTTGGAGCGAATTTCATGGTGGGCACCTTCAACCGGAGATTCCGTGTGGACAGCCATACCCTGTCCCCAACTTTATATTGAGGTGCGGCTTGCCGTTTCTTATCTGCAAAGAACTTGTACCGAACAGAAACCTGCTTAAGATTAGCATGAACCTTTCTCCAAATTTGTCCAAAGTGTCGTAGAGTGGACGCTACAGCAGGAACCTCTATTATCGGAAGGCTTGGAAATTCCGGAACACGGGGATGGAACCCGTAGTTGACGAAAAATGGTGATTCCCCAGTGGAAGAATGAAACAAATGGTTATGGGCAAACTCCGCCCAAGGCAACAACTCCACCCAGTTGTCCTGTGAAGGAGAGAGATACAACCGAAGAAAAGTCTCTAGATCTTGATTGACTCGTTCCGTTTGTCCATTTGTTTGGGGATGATAAGCCGACGAAAACTTAAGTTTAATGTGTAGAGTTGAACAAAGGGCTTTCCAAAACCTGGCGGTGAACTGTACTCCACGGTCAGAAACAATCTCTTGTGGCAACCCATGCAAACGAAAATGTTCTCGGATAAACAATAGAGCCAGTTTCGGTGCTGTCGGAAGACCAGTCAAGGGCACAAAGTGTGCCATCTTCGAAAAACGGTCAACGATAACCCAAACGGTGTTGCAACCCTTGGAACAGGGCAAGTCAGTGATGAAGTCCATGGAAATGTGAGTCCAGGGTCTCACAGGGATAGGCAGAGGACGAAGTAACCCTGCAGGAGGCAGACGAGGAGATTTATGTTGTGTACATTGGGGACATGAATTAACGCAATCTTGTACATCCTTCCTCATGGTGTTCCACCAGTAAGACCTTTGCAGAAACTTGTACATCTTCTGAGCGCCGGGATGACCGGAAAACTTGGAGTTATGGACCCACCGTAGTATTCCTGGGCGGAATCTAGCTGGTACGGACATTCTTCCAGGAGGAGGAGCTGGAGTAGTTAAAGCAGCAGAGACAGAAACTGGATTCAGAATTAAACCCCGCTCCGGAGGTTCATCCTCGTCTGTGGGAACCTGTGAACGGGAAAGCGCATCTGCTTTAATATTGAGAGTCCCGGCACGGTACTTGATAATGAACGAGAATCGGGAAAAGAAAAGTGCCCATCTCGCCTGGCGAGGATTCAAACATTGTGCGGATTTGATGTACAGTAAATTCTTGTGATCCGTGTAGATGGTAAACACATGTTTAGCCCCTTCTAGAAGATATCTCCATTCTTCCAAGGCAGATTTGATTGCCAAGAGTTCCTGGTCTCCAATAGAGTAATTTCGTTCGGCTGGAGAGAATTTACGAGAGTGGAAGCCACACGGATGTAATTTCTTATCAGAGGAATGCTGGGAGAGGACAGCCCCCACCCCGACTGAAGATGCATCAACTTCTAAGAAGAAGGGTTCCTCGAAATTTGGTTGTTGGAGAACTGGAGCCGTCGTGAAAGCTAACTTTAAGCGAGAAAAAGCTACAATGGCTTCCGGAGGCCACAAACTAGGATTAGAACCCTTTCTCGTCAGGGCAGTAATGGGTGCAACAATGGTGGAGAAACCTTTAATGAATTTCCTGTAGTAGTTCGCAAAGCCCAGGAACCTTTGTATTGCTTTCAGGGAAAGAGGCTGAGTCCAATCACGAATGGCCGACAACTTTTCCGGATCCATGCGAAGCTCCGTCCCCGAGATGACATAACCGAGGAACGGAATAGATGTTACTTCAAAGGTACATTTGGAAAGCTTGGCGTAGAGATGATTCTCTTGTAAACGGTGTAGCACCTCTTTGACTTGAGTCCTGTGTTCGACAAGATTCTTGGAAAAAATCAGTATGTCGTCCAGATATACCACAACGCTCTGATACAGCATATCACGAAAGATTTCGTTGACGAATCCCTGGAAAACCGCGGGAGCATTACTAAGACCAAACGGCATCACCAAGTATTCGTAATGCCCATCTCGGGTATTAAAGGCAGTCTTCCATTCATCCCCCTCTCGGATGCGTATAAGATTATAAGCTCCTCTCAAGTCGAGTTTTGAAAAAATGCGGGCACCACGAACCCTATCAAATAACTCTGTGATTAGTGGCAAGGGGTATTTATTCTTAATAGTAATGTCGTTTAGGCCGCGGTAGTCGATGCATGGTCTCAACCCCCCGTCCTTTTTCTTCACGAAAAAGAAGCCTGCACCAGCAGGGGAGGAAGAGGGGCGAATGAATCCCTTGAGCATATTGGACTTAATATACTCCGACATGGCTTGAGTCTCGGGAAGAGACAGAGGATATGTGCGACCACGAGGTGGCGTCTTCCCTGGGACAAGGTCAATAGGGCAGTCCCAAGGCCTGTGAGGTGGTAACAGGTCAGCAGCTTGTTCCGAAAATACGTCCTTGTACCCTTGATATGCCTCCGGAATGTGCTCTTCATCCGTTTTGGAGGTAACACGGAGCGGACAAACAGGAGTAAGACAATTAGTGTGACAAAAGGAACTCCAGGACAGAATTTGTGACGACTTCCAATCGATGTGGGGGTTATGACTTTTCAGCCAAGGCATTCCAAGAACCAGATCATGGGGCATTTCTGGGATTACCAAGAGTTCCAAATCTTCCTGATGTAGAGCCCCGACCCGCAGCTTAACTGGCCCCGTGCGCCACATTATGAGACCTTTGGAAATTCTAGTCCCGTTGATAGCCGTCAGTGAAATTGGCCGCTCGATAGGCCGTAACTTTAAACCCAAACTTTGGGCACAGAAGGAAGAAACGAAGTTCCCTGCAGCTCCGGAATCCAATAGGGCTTCACAAGACCTGGAGACTGAATTGGAGACTAGAGTTACTGGAAGCAAGCAGTCCGAAGTTGGAGAAGCTTTTGTCGTAACTCCCAGCTTGACTCCTCCGGAACAAGCTAGGTCTGCCCGTTTCCCGGACGGACTTTACAAGATTTAAGAAAATGATCTGCGGCTCCACAGTAAAGGCAGAGTTTACCCTCACGACGACGCTGTCGTTCTTCCGGAGACAGTCGGGAGCGGTTAATTTGCATGGGCTCATCTGAGCTAGGTGAGGCCACCGGCCTAGGAGTAGGATTCCGGAACCTGGAACGATCCGAACGGTTACGTTCTCTTCCACGCTCCTGCATCCGAAGATCCACCTTGACGCAAAGGGAAATCAAATCTTCTAATGGATCCGGCAGATCTCTAGTAACCAGCTCGTCTTTCAGCCGGTCGGAAAGACCGTTCCAGAAGGCAGCTCTCAGGGCATCATTATTCCAGCGTAGTTCGGAAGCAATGGTCTGGAAATGAACCACGTACTGGCCCACGGAACGGGCGCCCTGCCGAACACGGAGCAAATCGGAAGAAGCAGTGGTCATTCTGCCGGGCTCGTCGAAAATCCTTCGAAAGGACGAGATGAAGTTGGTGTAGTTGGAAACCATGGGATCAGATCGTTCCCATAATGGAGACACCCAATCCAAAGCAGAACCTTCCAACAGAGAAATAATATATGCTACCTTGGACCGGTCTGTAGGAAAGTTGTGTGCAAGTAGCTCGAAATGTACCTCGCACTGGTTCAAGAAACCACGACAATTTTTGGGATTCCCATTATAGCGGGACGGAGTAGGCAACTGAAGGCGTGGAGTGACACCGGCCGATGGTTGAACATTGCTGGCAACGGCAACTGGTGCGACTGCTGGAACAGGAGCCGGAATTACTGAGGCCAGAGACGCCTGAATCTGATCCAGACGCCCGGACAACTGCTGGAGGTACTGCATCACCTGACCTTGTGCTGCTTCCTGACTTTGCACTCGAGAAGCCAGGTTCTGGATGGCACTAGAGTCCGTGTTCCGATCCCCCGAGTCCATGAGGCCTGAGTATACTATCACTGACCTGGTTTGGGAGTGTTGTGGACTCGGGGCTTCTTCCGATGACCGGGAAGAGGAACCGCCACTGGGTCGTAGTAGAGATGGCCGGATGTAGGTCTTCCTCATGCAGAACTAAGACGGCAGGCGGGAGGCCCAGAGGAATTCTTGTAGGTCTCCTGTAAGACAAGACTTGTAGAAATAATGAAGGCTGGGGTACTGAGATATTGGAGACACTGTGGTATTGAAGGCACTGAGGTACTGGGAGTACAGGGAGTGCTGGGAGACCCTTGGAGGCACGGAGGTGTTTGGAGGCACGGAGGTGCTTGGAGGCACGGAGGTGTTTGGAGACACCGAGGTGTTTGGAGGGACGAGGTGCTTGGAGGCACGAGGTGCTTGGAGACACGGAGGTAACTGGAGGCACGGAGGTGCTTTGAGGCGCGGAGGTGCTTGGAGGCACGGGGTGCTTGGAGGCACGAGGTGCTTGGAGGCACGGAGGTGCTTGGAGGCACGGAGGTAACTGGAGGCACGGAGGTAACTGGAGGCACGGAGGTAACTGGAGGCACGGAGGTGCTTGAGGCGCGGAGGTGCTTGGAGGCACGAGGTGCTTGGAGGCACGAGGTGCTTGGAGGCACGGAGGTGCTTGGAGGCACGGAGGTGCTTGGAGGCACGAGGTGCTTGGAGACACGGAGGTAACTGGAGGCACGGAGGTGCTTGTAGGCACAGGATGCTTGGAAGCACAGGTTGCTTGTAGGCACAGGATGCTTGGAAGCACAGGTTGCTTGTAGGCACAGGATGCTTGGAAGCACAGGATGCTTGCAGGGACAGGATGCTTGGAAGCACAGGATGCTTGCAGGGACGGGATGCTTGGAAGCACAGGATGCTTGCAGGGACAGGGAGCTCTGGATCATAGCTTCCACAGGAGAAACGAAGATACTCAGGCATCGGATCTCTGCCTGGTATCTGATTTTAAATTCCCCGCCCTAGCCTGATTGGCGGAGCAGGCAGGTGACGTCAGACCTGCTCCGCCTCCTTGCCCTTGCTTGTGATGGCGGCGCCCTTGCTTCCGGGAAGCCGCCGGAGAGCAGCGCCGACCCGCCGCTGAAGCCGGAGACTGACAGGGGAAGAGAGGCGCCGGGCAGACCAGGCCACCCGCAGGGACAAGCGCGGTCGCCGCTGCCCGAGGTTCGTGACAGTCACGCTGTCTGCAGTCTGTGCATTATAACCTGACCAATCCCTTATAGTACAGTGTCATTCCTTTATAGGGCAGGAGGTGCTTGGTTTGTCAGAGCCATTTCATTGAAATTTACAGTCAAAAAGCATGGCGGCATTAGGGCTCATTCCCACCTACTGTGTGGAATGTACATGGAAAATAAAACAATTCTCCACCTATTGTATGATCCCATTCCAGTATTCACTGTGTGGTTCACTTAAAAAAACCAAACTGCATTTCTGTATCCAAAAGTATACCAAAGATATATAGTAATATTGTCTTCCACTGAATGGTAAGTACTGGGAACTTCATGATTGTGTTGTGTTCTGTACATTTATCTGTAACCAGGGTGCTCAGAGATCCAAGTTCCCGGCCATCAGGCAGAGTGACCATGTATATATGTCTTGTGTGATTAGTATAACTGCTACAGTGTTACTTTGTATCGACTGAAATATTTCTGCTTAATTATGAAGGATGGGTGCAGAGATTGTCCGGCAGGGCCGCCCGGGCTGGCGGGAATCCCAGGAATTAAGGGAGATAAAGGTCTCCGAGGCTCTCCAGGAAAGGATGGCATCGATGGTAAAAAGGTACAGTACAATCCTTCCATCATCTACAGAATGACTATGTTTATACTGGACGTACAGATGGGGCAAGACACAGAGAAAGCAAATCAAGGAGTGGTGTTGGGAGATTGTGAGCCTAGGGGGGATGAAGAAGTAGCATTGTATTTGTCCCACCTTGTAATTACAGGTACAGTGTAAAATTATTGGCACCAATAATTAATTAACTTAAGTGCAACAAAAAATGTTTGCCACTATGTTGCATCCGGTGTATGGGGGGCAGACACTATGTACTGTACTGTAGGGTTGTCTCTTCTTAGGGAAACCTGTCTAAGCCCGGTAACTACTGTAAGCCTTTCCCACAAATGCACATTGCTGGTCCTCCATTAATCATCAGCTATCGCCCCACAATCAATTTTTATTTTTTATTATAACTGCTTTTATACAGGAACTACAGTACTTACCCGCATAGTTGATGCATCAAGTTATTATGTATTTAACATACTACTGTCTGTAAGCGCCCATACACAAAGTAATAAAGACAGCTAATTTAGGCATTAGGTTGTGAATCATTGATCCTGATCATATCAGGTCAATAAATGTCATTTACTGCAGTGCAAAGATGGATTTTGTGCAATGCGCTAGTAGTAAGGAGAAACGCGTGGATTTTTAAGCAAACATAGGGGGCACTTGTGATGAGCTGGAAAATGTAACGTTCTCCCACATTCACAATAATCTCTATTGTAATCAAGGTGGGAGAAGGAGCTTTAAAAGTTGAACCGATCTTTAGCTGAGGATCGACAGAACATTTTTCTGCCCACAATAGGATTTGCTGTTTAACTATCCCCAGACTCCTCCGAGACACACTTTATATCATACCCACCAAGTATACCTATTTAAATAGCACCTTTCAGATCTGAGGGCTCTGTTCACCTTTGTCCCATGGATCAGAAAGTTAGGGAGGTATTGGGTGCAGAGTGTGTGGTGCATATGGGTCCATGACTCACGGCTATCTTTGTGTTGCATACCCTGCACCCAGAACCACAACTCTCACAGTAACTGGGCTGCTGGCGGTGCCATCTTTCTGGTGATGTCTTCAGTAAAGATGGAGCTGGTACAGCAATTAGCAGGGCCGCTATACTATATTTTGCAATAGGCCCTCTCAGTTGTTAAACCGCCTCTCTATTTCCCAGCCACTACTGCCTTCCATAGCAATGAAATTACATTTTGCGTGGAGGAAAGCAAGGTAAGGGGCACCCTAGCTCCTCATTGTGGCAACCCCCGTAGAGGACAGTTCTGTGGATACTGAGGTGCTTGTGCTTCCTCAATATTTGTGATGCCGCTATCTATATCTGTGCATGCCATTTTCCAGGTATATACAGGAGGAGCACCCAGAGCCATTTTGGAAAGTTGTCTCCTATATGACATGGCCACTAGAGATGAGCGCCGGAAATTTTTCGGGTTTTGTGTTTTGGTTTTGGGTTCGGTTCCGCGGCCGTGTTTTGGGTTCAACCGCGTTTTGGCAAAACCTCACCGAATTTTTTTTGTCGGATTCGGGTGTGTTTTGGATTCGGGTGTTTTTTTCAAAAAACCCTAAAAAACAGCTTAAATCATAGAATTTGGGGGTAATTTTGATCCCAAAGTATTATTAACCTCAAAAAACATAATTTACACTCATTTTCAGCCTATTCTGAACACATCACACCTCACAATATTATTTTTAGTCCTAAAATTTGCACCGAGGTCGCTGTGTGAGTAAGATAAGCGACCCTAGTGGCCGACACAAACACCGGGCCCATCTAGGAGTGGCACTGCAGTGTCACGCAGGATGGCCCTTCCAAAAAACCCTCCCCAAACAGCACATGACGCAAAGAAAAAAAGAGGCGCAATGAGGTAGCTGACTGTGTGAGTAAGATTAGCGACCCTAGTGGCCGACACAAACACCGGGCACATCTAGGAGTGGCACTGCAGTGTCACGCAGGATGTCCCTTCCAAAAAACCCTCCCCAAACAGCACATGACGCAAAGAAAAAAAGAGGCGCAATGAGGTAGCTGACTGTGTGAGTAAGATTAGCGACCCTAGTGGCCGACACAAACACCGGGCCCATCTAGGAGTGGCACTGCAGTGTCACGCAGGATGTCCCTTCCAAAAAACCCTCCCCAAACAGCACATGACGCAAAGAAAAAAAGAGGCGCAATGAGGTAGCTGACTGTGTGAGTAAGATTAGCGACCCTAGTGGCCGACACAAACACCGGGCCCATCTAGGAGTGGCACTGCAGTGTCACGCAGGATGTCCCTTCCAAAAAACCCTCCCCAATCAGCACATGATGCAAAGAAAAAGAAAAGAAAAAAGAGGTGCAAGATGGAATTATCCTTGGGCCCTCCCACCCACCCTTATGTTGTATAAACAAAACAGGACATGCACACTTTAACCAACCCATCATTTCAGTGACAGGGTCTGCCACACGACTGTGACTGATATGACGGGTTGGTTTGGACCCCCCCCAAAAAAGAAGCAATTAATCTCTCCTTGCACAAACTGGCTCTACAGAGGCAAGATGTCCACCTCATCTTCACCCTCCGATATATCACCGTGTACATCCCCCTCCTCACAGATTATCAATTCGTCCCCACTGGAATCCACCATCTCAGCTCCCTGTGTACTTTGTGGAGGCAATTGCTGCTGGTCAATGTCTCCGCGGAGGAATTGATTATAATTCATTTTAATGAACATCATCTTCTCCACATTTTCTGGATGTAACCTCGTACGCCGATTGCTGACAAGGTGAGCGGCGGCACTAAACACTCTTTCGGAGTACACACTTGTGGGAGGGCAACTTAGGTAGAATAAAGCCAGTTTGTGCAAGGGCCTCCAAATTGCCTCTTTTTCCTGCCAGTATAAGTACGGACTGTGTGACGTGCCTACTTGGATGCGGTCACTCATATAATCCTCCACCATTCTATCAATGTTGAGAGAATCATATGCAGTGACAGTAGACGACATGTCCGTAATCGTTGTCAGGTCCTTCAGTCCGGACCAGATGTCAGCATCAGCAGTCGCTCCAGACTGCCCTGCATCACCGCCAGCGGGTGGGCTCGGAATTCTGAGCCTTTTCCTCGCACCCCCAGTTGCGGGAGAATGTGAAGGAGGAGATGTTGACAGGTCGCGTTCCGCTTGACTTGACAATTTTGTCACCAGCAGGTCTTTCAACCCCAGCAGACCTGTGTCTGCCGGAAAGAGAGATCCAAGGTAGGCTTTAAATCTAGGATCGAGCACGGTGGCCAAAATGTAGTGCTCTGATTTCAACAGATTGACCACCCGTGAATCCTTGTTAAGCGAATTAAGGGCTGCATCCACAAGTCCCACATGCCTAGCGGAATCGCTCCGTGTTAGCTCCTTCTTCAATGCCTCCAGCTTCTTCTGCAAAAGCCTGATGAGGGGAATGACCTGACTCAGGCTGGCAGTGTCTGAACTGACTTCACGTGTGGCAAGTTCAAAGGGCATCAGAACCTTGCACAACGTTGAAATCATTCTCCACTGCACTTGAGACAGGTGCATTCCATCTCCTATATCGTGCTCAATTGTATAGGCTTGAATGGCCTTTTGCTGCTCCTCCAACCTCTGAAGCATATAGAGGGTTGAATTCCACCTCGTTACCACTTCTTGCTTCAGATGATGGCAGGGCAGGTTCAGTAGTTTTTGGTGGTGCTCCAGTCTTCTGTACGTGGTGCCTGTACGCCGAAAGTGTCCCGCAATTTTTCTGGCCACCGACAGCATCTCTTGCACGCCCCTGTCGTTTTTTAAAAAATTCTGCACCACCAAATTCAAGGTATGTGCAAAACATGGGACGTGCTGGAATTTGCCCATATTTAATGCACACACAATATTGCTGGCGTTGTCCGATGCCACAAATCCACAGGAGAGTCCAATTGGGGTAAGCCATTCCGCGATGATCTTCCTCAGTTGCCGTAAGAGGTTTTCAGCTGTGTGCGTATTCTGGAAAGCGGTGATACAAAGCGTAGCCTGCCTAGGAAAGAGTTGGCGTTTGCGAGATGCTGCTACTGGTGCCGCCGCTGCTGTTCTTGCGGCGGGAGTCCATACATCTACCCAGTGGGCTGTCACAGTCATATAGTCCTGACCCTGCCCTGCTCCACTTGTCCACATGTCCGTGGTTAAGTGGACATTGGGTACAACTGCATTTTTTAGGACACTGGTGAGTCTTTTTCTGACGTCCGTGTACATTCTCGGTATCGCCTGCCTAGAGAAGTGGAACCTAGATGGTATTTGGTAACGGGGGCACACTGCCTCAATAAATTGTCTAGTTCCCTGTGAACTAACGGCGGATACCGGACGCACGTCTAACACCAACATAGTTGTCAAGGACTCAGTTATCCGCTTTGCAGTAGGATGACTGCTGTGATATTTCATCTTCCTCGCAAAGGACTGTTGAACAGTCAATTGCTTACTGGAAGTAGTACAAGTGGGCTTACGACTTCCCCTCTGGGATGACCATCGACTCCCAGCGGCAACAACAGCAGCGCCAGCAGCAGTAGGCGTTACACGCAAGGATGCATCGGAGGAATCCCAGGCAGGAAAGGACTCGTCAGACTTGCCAGTGACATGGCCTGCAGGACTATTGGCATTCCTGGGGAAGGAGGAAATTGACACTGAGGGAGTTGGTGGGGTGGTTTGCGTGAGCTTGGTTACAAGAGGAAGGGATTTACTGGTCAGTGGACTGCTTCCGCTGTCACCCAAAGTTTTTGAACTTGTCACTGACTTATTATGAATGCGCTGCAGGTGACGTATAAGGGAGGATGTTCCGAGGTGGTTAACGTCCTTACCCCTACTTATTACAGCTTGACAAAGGGAACACACGGCTTGACACCTGTTGTCCGCATTTCTGGTGAAATACCTCCACACCGAAGAGCTGATTTTTTTGGTATTTTCACCTGGCATGTCAACGGCCATATTCCTCCCACGGACAACAGGTGTCTCCCCGGGTGCCTGACTTAAACAAACCACCTCACCATCAGAATCCTCCTGGTCAATTTCCTCCCCAGCGCCAGCAACACCCATATCCTCCTCATCCTGGTGTACTTCAACACTGACATCTTCAATCTGACTATCAGGAACTGGACTGCGGGTGCTCCTTCCAGCACTTGCAGGGGGCATGCAAATAGTGGAAGGCGCATGCTCTTCACGTCCAGTGTTGGGAAGGTCAGGCATCGCAAACGACACAATTGGACTCTCCTTGTGGATTTGGGATTTCAAAGAACGCACAGTTCTTTGCGGTGCTTTTGCCAGCTTGAGTCTTTTCAGTTTTCTAGCGAGAGGCTGAGTGCTTCCATCCTCATGTGAAGCTGAACCACTAGCCATGAACATAGGCCAGGGCCTCAGCCGTTCCTTGCCACTCCGTGTGGTAAATGGCATATTGGCAAGTTTACGCTTCTCCTCCGACAATTTTATTTTAGGTTTTGGAGTCCTTTTTTTTCTGATATTTGGTGTTTTGGATTTGACATGCTCTGTACTATGACATTGGGCATCGGCCTTGGCAGACGACGTTGCTGGCATTTCATCGTCTCGGCCATGACTAGTGGCAGCAGCTTCAGCACGAGGTGGAAGTGGATCTTGATCTTTCCCTAATTTTGGAACCTCAACTTTTTTGTTCTCCATATTTTATAGGCAGAACTAAAAGGCACCTCAGGTAAACAATGGAGATGGATGGATTGGATACTAGTATACAATTATGGACGGACTGCCACGGTTAGGTGGTATAAAAAAACCACGGTTAGGTGGTATATATTATAATAATAATACAATTATGGATGGACGGACTGCCTGCCGACTGCCGACACAGAGGTAGCCACAGCCGTGAACTACCGCACTGTACACTGGTTGATAAAGAGATAGTAGTATACTCGTAACAACTAGTATGACACTATGACGACGGTATAAAGAATGGAAAAAAAACCACGGTTAGGTGGTATATATTATAATAATAATACAATTATGGATGGACGGACTGCCTGCCGACTGCCGACACAGAGGTAGCCACAGCCGTGAACTACCGCACTGTACACTGGTTGATAAAGAGATAGTAGTATACTCGTAACAACTAGTATGACACTATGACGACGGTATAAAGAATGAAAAAAAAACCACGGTTAGGTGGTATATATTATAATAATAATACAATTATGGATGGACGGACTGCCTGCCGACTGCCGACACAGAGGTAGCCACAGCCGTGAACTACCGCACTGTACACTGGTTGATAAAGAGATAGTAGTATACTCGTAACAACTAGTATGACACTATGACGACGGTATAAAGAATGAAAAAAAAACCACGGTTAGGTGGTATATATTATAATAATAATACAATTATGGATGGACGGACTGCCTGCCGACTGCCGACACAGAGGTAGCCACAGCCGTGAACTACCGCACTGTACACTGGTTGATAAAGAGATAGTAGTATACTCGTAACAATTAGGATGACACTATGACGGTATAAAGAATGAAAAAAAAAACCACGGTTAGGTGGTAGGTATATAATAATAAATAATACAATTCTGGTCGGACGGACTGCCTGCCGTGTGCCGACCCAGAGGTAGCCACAGCCGTGAACTACCGCACTGTACACTGGTTGATAAAGAGATAGTAGTATACTCGTAACAATTAGGATGACACTATGACGGTATAAAGAATGAAAAAAAAAACCACGGTTAGGTGGTAGGTATATAATAATAAATAATACAATTCTGGTCGGACGGACTGCCTGCCGTGTGCCGACACAGAGGTAGCCACAGCCGTGAACTACCGCACTGTACACTGGTTGATAAAGAGATAGTAGTATACTCGTAACAATTAGGATGACACTATGACGGTATAAAGAATGAAAAAAAAAACCACGGTTAGGTGGTAGGTATATAATAATAAATAATACAATTCTGGTCGGACGGACTGCCTGCCGTGTGCCGACACAGAGGTAGCCACAGCCGTGAACTACCGCACTGTACACTGGTTGATAAAGAGATAGTAGTATACTCGTAACAATTAGGATGACACTATGACGGTATAAAGAATGAAAAAAAAAACCACGGTTAGGTGGTAGGTATATAATAATAAATAATACAATTCTGGTCGGACGGACTGCCTGCCGTGTGCCGACACAGAGGTAGCCACAGCCGTGAACTACCGCACTGTACACTGGTTGATAAAGAGATAGTAGTATACTCGTAACAATTAGGATGACACTATGACGGTATAAAGAATGAAAAAAAAACCACGGTTAGGTGGTAGGTATATAATAATAAATAATACAATTCTGGTCGGACGGACTGCCTGCCGTGTGCCGACACAGAGGTAGCCACAGCCGTGAACTACCGCACTGTACACTGGTTGATAAAGAGATAGTAGTATACTCGTAACAATTAGGATGACACTATGACGGTATAAAGAATGAAAAAAAAACCACGGTTAGGTGGTAGGTATATAATAATAAATAATACAATTCTGGTCGGACGGACTGCCTGCCGTGTGCCGACACAGAGGTAGCCACAGCCGTGAACTACCGCACTGTACACTGGTTGATAAAGAGATAGTAGTATACTCGTAACAATTAGGATGACACTATGACGGTATAAAGAATGAAAAAAAAAACCACGGTTAGGTGGTAGGTATATAATAATAAATAATACAATTCTGGTCGGACGGACTGCCTGCCGTGTGCCGACACAGAGGTAGCCACAGCCGTGAACTACCGCACTGTACACTGGTTGATAAAGAGATAGTAGTATACTCGTAACAATTAGGATGACACTATGACGGTATAAAGAATGAAAAAAAAAACCACTGTTAGGTGGTAGGTATATAATAATAAATAATACAATTCTGGTCGGACGGACTGCCTGCCGTGTGCCGACACAGAGGTAGCCACAGCCGTGAACTACCGCACTGTACACTGGTTGATAAAGAGATAGTAGTATACTCGTAACAATTAGGATGACACTATGACGGTATAAAGAATGAAAAAAAAACCACGGTTAGGTGGTAGGTATATAATAATAAATAATACAATTCTGGTCGGACGGACTGCCTGCCGTGTGCCGACACAGAGGTAGCCACAGCCGTGAACTACCGCACTGTACTGTGTCTGCTGCTAATATAGACTGGTTGATATTTAAAGAGATATTAGTAGTATACAACAATACTATACTGGTGGTCAGGCACTGGTCACCACTCCTGCAGCAAAAGTGTGCACTGTTAATTAATATAATTGTACTCCTGGCTCCTGCTAACAACCTGCAGTGCTCCCCAGTCTCCCCCACAATTAATTATAAGCTTTTAATTTATACATTGATGACTGTGCAGCACACTGGGCTGAGCTGAGTGCACACAGACTGAGTCACACTGTGTGACTGACTGTGCTGTGTATCGTTTTTTTTTTCAGGCAGAGAACGGATATAGCAGAGAGAAGTGAACGGATATATTATATTAAATAAAAGTTAACTAGCAACTGCACTGGTCACTGACTGTGGTAAACTAACTCTGTCTGCGACTCTGCACAATCTCTCTCTCTCTATCTAATCTATCTCTATTCTAATGGAGAGGACGCCAGACACGTCCTCTCCCTATCAATCTCAATGCACGAGTGAAAATGGCGGCGACGCGCGGCTCCTTATATAGAATCCGAGTCTCGCGATAGAATCCGAGCCTCGCGAGAATCCGACAGCGTCATGATGACGTTCGGGCGCGCTCGGGTTAACCGAGCAAGGCGGGAAGATCCGAGTCGCTCGGACCCGTGAAAAAAAACATGAAGTTCGGGCGGGTTCGGATTCCGAGGAACCGAACCCGCTCATCTCTAATGGCCACACCCCCATACTGATGTGGCAACACCCCCTTTTCAAGACTGTCCTGATCTGAATATCCCCAGTGCTTATACTGATGAGTATACCTAGACACAAACAGTAGTATCCACGCAAAATAAATCCACTGCTTAGCGCTGGGGCTGCATCTTGCCGTGTGTGGGAGCCTTCAGTCATTTCCAGCAATTAATTTGATGTATTATTTGGATATTACTTTGGGTCCACAGAGTGATGTTGACTAATATGCACACACGGTATGGGCATACAGTACTTACTGTATTGCTAAAGCTAATTACACCACAACATTGTTTCATATACTGTAGTTTGCACAAAATGGAAAGCTGCTCAATCAGATTGTAATGTCACTCAGGTGCTAAAAGGGAGGGGTAATTCTGTGTAGGAAAAAACTATGTGTTCCCTAATGCACACCGAGTGAAAAATATTACTACATAATAGTCAGATAATACGTAGATCTTAGTTGCGTATATCTGCAGATATAGGGTTAATCCCCCAGGCCGATCGACAAGGCTTCTCCGTCACTGGGGGTCCCTAATACTAGGTATGGGTCCGGGGTGCAGGACCCCACGATGTCGGCACAGGATGGCCATCCCAGGTCAGCACACAGGTGAGAATTAATAGGGGTTAATAAGAAGCACAGAAGTGCTATGTAAGTGGTGTGATTAAAATAATATATACAAAGTGATAGGGAAAATCATAAGTGTTAATAAAGTGTTAGGGTGTGCCGACCTGAAGCAGCCCAGCCATACCGACACAGGGGCCACCGCACCCCACACCCACCCCATAAATAATTACAAATATGTCTGGGTTAAATTCCCAGTGTAAGGCCACATGGTAATGGCTCCTACAGCATCTGAGAGCCAGCTTACCTGGGGATACCCCTGGCTTCCCCTATGGCACTCTGGAGTCAGCAATCCCTCCTAATGCTGACCCATCTATGCCTCTCTAAATACAATGCATTAGGGAACACATAGTTTTTTCATATACTGTAGTTTGCCAGTATATCATGATGCATTTATATATTTTTCTGTAGGGGGAACTAGGACTCATGGGTCCTCCTGGTCCTACAGGATTGGATGGCATGAAGGTGAGTTCATTATTAAAATGTCAAAACAAGCCGCACTTTGTAAAATAATCCAGTATTTTTGGGGGGGCTGCCTGCATCTCACTCTGACTGCAGGAATATTACATTAATGGACTGACACAAGGGTGTTCCAAGAGTAGTGCTTAATCGATAGCCCAGCAGTACCCATAATTTGCTGTTACAAAGTATATTATTGTCTGTATTTTGCTATGGAATGGTTTGTTGTAATGATCCATGGTGCCTCTACAAGAGTATTGCACAGCAGTCAGTCTCGCTTAGTTGAATTCCTTTCTCCACCCATTTAGGACAAAGGTCAGACAGGTAGAATGTTGCTAATTTCTGACCAGGAAACAACTGTGTTCCAGGTCAGACTCACTCATGGTAACATGATGATGTCATTAATGTGAATGGAGAACTTTGTTTTATTGATACACCAATGTCATTCCACTGTCAACTTTGCATGCAATGAGGTTACAGAAGGCCAGCATTCCTGCTCCAAAAAGTGTGGCAGCATTCTACACCACTGGTCTGACTCTGCCCCTCAGATGGCCTGGTCTCTCTAGGCTAAAGACAACAACTTCAACTCATTTGTAATGACCCTGGCTATAACTACTGACATTACACCTTCCACCCAGCCCATAATGATCTGCCACTGAATATAGTACCGAGTCATATTAGTGGCCCCGCTGCACAGACATGAGGTTCTATACAGAAGTAAAATCTGAGGATTCCAAAAATAAATCTAAGTCAATTCTGCCACTTTTTATACAGACAATCTTCTATATCATACTGCCCCTTTGTTATGAATCACCCCCTTAGTTTACCAGAACAGAATATCCATTTCTTGAAAAAGCTGCATGGTGCGGAGAAATGCGTTGAAAGAAATCTCCAGATCATGAGTATTGCTGTTCATTGCATCACCCTTGACTTACACACAGCTCAACTGTGTGACTTACCATCAGCTTACGTCTTTGCTCCGGCCACACGCTCACCTCAAACAAACTGGTGAGGTTTGCGGGACCAGAGCTACGAACTACCTCTGGTAGGTGCCCGGTCAGGAAACCGCTACTGGCCAAGTGAGCTACAACCACAGACAGTGGCTTCAATCAGTGCACTGGCCTCATTACAGCTGATGTGAGACGGACAGCGCTGTAAAAACCTCCACTAATGAGTCCAGTGGGTGAGACTGAAGGGACTTCATCGAGAGTCTCCAAAGCTTACATCTAATAACTGTCTATAGCTCACTTATGAAACTGCATCCAGAGATATATGATACAGCTCTCAAATAAATACCTTAGAGATTGCTTATGAGCAGGGCTGCCAACAGAAATTGTAGGTCCCGGGAGTGACAAAATAGATAGGCGCTCCCCCCCCCACCCAAAAAAAGAAGATTCTCCCGCACCGCTCCACCCCTATGTGATGTCATACATTGTGACGTTACAATAGATGGAGCGTTGCGGACTACAGGAACGGTTCGCAAAGAGCTGATACACAGAGAGGTCCTCCCTGCGCATCAGCCCACTGTTGTTTCACAGCCTGGATCAGCTCTCCTGGTATTGGCGGTAGGAGCCTGGAGTGAGCCCCCCCCCCCCCCTCTGTTAGGGCCTGGGACACCAGTCCCCACAGTCCCCCCCCTGTTGGCTGCCCTGCTTATCAGACTATTGATCTAGTTGCTGGAAACTTATATCTGCCGTGTTATTGCTACTATTGTCACTCAGCTTCCTAATTAACGTTTTACTGTATCAAATACTCGTTTTACCATGTATATCTATTTTATGGTATATTAAATTGTTATTTTTTTATTCAAAGTGGGGTGAGTGCTGCATTAGCAGCGTTATCTGTTTTTTTACTTAATGCCAGTATGAACAGCATAAAATGTACAATATAAAAGTGACGTGAGTCCTGGTTCCAGTTCTTGTGTGCAGCTATACTGCAATTGTAAGATCTGTAACTTTTGTTCTGACTGGCTTCTCACGTATCATTGTGATGCAGATAAATAGTAGCTGAACACACAGTGCTCCTGTCAGTGCTAATGCTGCCATGTGTGACAGGAGAGGTACTTTGCCACCTGTAAGCAACACACAGGGTCCTGGGGGTGGATGGGAAGTGTGGATGGACCGGGTTCCCATCCATTTGGCCCAGACCAGGTCTTATAGGCTTCTTAGCCCAAGAAGCTGCTTCATCAGCCAGCACCTGGGTGCTGGGTTTAAAGCAGAGTCTCTCCCATGAGTCAGGGCTCCTGAAGGCAGTTGGTGTCCAGGTGATAGGCCTGCTAGGGACAGTGGGATCCGGAGGGCTGGGCCACTAGTTTCAGGATGCCGGAACCTGAACGGTTCCTTATTAAGTAAGAGGGAGTGAGGCAGGGCCTAACCTCCCTGGTAGTTTATACTAAAGACAGTGATCTTTGTTTTATGTATATCTTTGTTTTTGAGCTACCTGAATAAAAGGTATTTGTTGTTTTTGCACAAGCCTGGAGTCGGTCGTTTGTGGAATTTTTGTAGCAAAGCGCATTTTAGCAAGACTCCTGTTACACATGTTATACACAGTTACAAAGGATTCAGAACTGCTACTTCCCATGTAATAATATCAGCAATATGACTATCTTTTCATTTTCAATCACAGGGCGGCAAAGGAGACCACGGGGAACACGGAGAGCCTGGACCGAAAGGTGAACAGGTAAAATGTATTTGGACTTGTACAAATTACAAGCACAGAATATATATATATATATATATATATATATATATATATGTGTATGTATTTGAAATCTATGGAAGGTGTTACTATAAACATCACATGTTGCTGACAGCGGTAAAAACTTACATATATGTACCTAAAATGACACGCGGTCATTTTAAAGGCACTATCCATCCAAAACTTTTTTTGGTTTGTTTTTTTAACGTTACTCTGGTGCGTTCCTTCCTCTTTTAAATTGTTAGTGCCTGTCCCTAGTCCTCTACGTACAAGTCTCAGGTAGCTGTTGGATTACAAAATACTCATTATGTGTGTGCCTTGTGGAATAATTCAGGGAGCTACTATAAGTGCAAGCAGAGATTGCTGCTGTACACAGCGTCCCAACTACTGACTGACACCTCGCGGAACGAAAGTGCCGAAAGTGCCTCAGATTTCCGTGTGTGCATACTGTATATTACACATCCTGTGTACACCATATTCAGCACTGCCACTTACTTTATTAGAAATTGTGACATCCCTTTGATACACTGTTGGGAGAAATGCAAAAAAAAACAACAACCCAAAAACTGGACACACCATGCGGCACTGCAAGGGGGCGGAAATACATTTATGTATTATTTTTGCATGCAGGGTAAATACCGAATGCTTTTGCATGTAGCCCACAAACACTGTACTAGTGGACAGCTTGCAATTTAGGTTTGAACTTGGACACACTCCTTCCAAATCTAAATCTGTTTCTGGTCTACTTTGCTCCCAACTCTAAATCTGCCCCAAACTCCAGTGATACCACGATCACGTTTTTCTCTCATTTGTAAAAAAAAAACATTATGGTTATTTGGTGCTTGTGTTATTAGTATATAAACTGCACTGTGTATTCTAGAGGAGCGATGTACCCGTTCTTTGGCAGCATTGATGCATACCCCTGCACATCTTGAGCAATCATCGTCATTCTGTATTCAGCTGATTTTTAACTCTTTCCTGTTCTGTTCCAGGGTGTTCCGGGAATGCCGGGATTTGTCGGATCACCTGGTAATGCCGGCCCACCTGTAAGTTTTGTTTTTGTTTGGTTCATATTTTATTAAAAAGGAAATTCTAAGGGCCAAAGTACAAAACTAGGCGTGTTTCTTATTTAATATTATTACCCCTTTAAATACAGCTTCCGAAACTGCAGAAGACGCGGCGGCTTTGATAGTGCTGCATAGTAAATTTACCCCTTAGCTGTTTAAGCCATAGCGACATTCTAAAAAGTTCATTTATAAAACAGGTAAAGGTTGATGGACTATAATTATTATCACCATTGGTTTTTTTTTTATATCACTTTATTCAGTGTGCACTGGATTAACTATAGGCAGCACATTTATTACATAGGGGGTCATTCCGAGTTGATCTCTCGCTAGCAACTTTTTGCAGCGCTGTGATCAGGTTAAAGCTTGGCAAAACTGCGCATGCATAATGCACCGCAATGTGCAGGTGCGTCGTCCGGGTATGGGTACGTAGAGAATCAGTGCTGGACGATGCATTTAATGAAGAATCCATTAGCACAGCCGATCGCAAGGTGATTGACAGAAAGAGACCGTTTTCTGGGAGTGTTTGGAAAAATGCAGGCATGTACAAGCGTTTGCAGGGCGGGTGTATGATGTCGATTCTGGGACCAAAAAGACTGAAGTGATCGCAGCGGCTGAGTAAGTCCAGAGCTACTCAGAAACTGCAAAAAACTTTTTTGTGCCGTCGGCTGCAAAAGCGTTTGCACACTTGCAAAGCGAAAATACACTCCCCCGTGGGCGGCGACTATCTGATCGCAGCGTTGCAAAAAGTTGCTAGCAAGCGATCAACTCGGAATGAGGGCCATAGTTACTCTACTTTTGCCCTAATTCTAAGTGAAAGTGGAATATTCACTGCACAAGGTGAATGTTCTGGATGTACTTAGAAAAAAACAGTTAGATTTTGGACGGAGCGTCGTCCTCACTCAGCTCAGCGTGATGTCCGCGCAGCCTGGAGGGAGAAGAAAGCCAGTAAGAGAATCCTTTATATAGCCGTAGCTCGGAGACATCATTAGGACCTGGTGCTGCTTTTTACATGTGCCGTATGAATTATGGCCTTAGTTTAAAAAAAAAAATAATGGATAAAATATGTGATGACAATAATGATATATTTAATAAGAATAAAGCATTGACTCAGATGCCGTGCCACGGATAGCTAGTTTTGCACTTTATCTTATTTTACGCTCTGCGGCCGCACACAAATACTGTATGAAGCACAATGTACCGAGGTCTTAGAAGCTGTACTATTCTCACAATGGCGGCAGTGTAAACTTGCACAGTGTTGTGTGGCGGGAGGCATGAGGCATGAGGCGGCTCAGTCATATCAGCCTAAATCCCCCTTTCTAACACTAATATGTTTCACGTCTGTCTTTTATTCAGGGATTGGATGGCTTACCCGGAGCAATTGGCCCTAGTGGACCGAAAGGAGAAACTGTGAGTTGTGTATACACCTATATTGGTCCGCATGTTCCAGATAAAAGCATGATAAATAATATTATATTGTGTATTGTATAATCTGCTTGTTACATTGTATAATGTTCTGTTTGTCAGAGTGATACTATTATGTACTGTAATAATAATGGGAAAAAAAAAAGTTTAGGCTGATTACTGAAATCATAAACATTGTAATGTAATCATTGTTTAATATCACTCCTACACACAACTCTTAGCACAGATACACTGTGTACAGATGCAGCCACTCTCATCTAGGCTTCTCTGCTGCACCTAGGTGCACCAAGTGTTATTAACATAAGTGCTTCATCTATTGTTCTCAGCTGCAATACAATACAGAGAGAACAATACAGCAGGGGATTGCCCAGTCTCAGTTAACCCTATGAAAGGGACAGATGAGAAGGGCGCCATCTGTACATGTAGTGTACATATACTTATATCAATGTTTAGATTACGACTCATTTTCATTTGTGTTATTAAACAGTAACTGGACTAAAAATATATTACTGTAATAAATCCCAAACAGACATTTTGGGGGCAACTCCATCCCTCCCCAGCAGGTACTGGCTGGTTGGCATTCGGCTCACCCCCTCTCTCATCCTCAGCCCCCCATGTTTCTAGCTTTATTCCCCCCCACCTTGTGTCTCTCAGCCTCATCCCTCCTCTGTGCCTGTCCAGCCTCATCTCTGTGTCTTCAGCACTACCCCCCCATGTCTTCTCCAGCCCCGTCCCTCTTTGTGCCTCTACAGCCCCCAGTGTATCTCTAGCCGCACAGGCAGGGAATTCAGCTGTCGGAACCTGGACTGGGCTCTTCAGTCTCCTGAATGGCTAGAATTTTGTTGCACAGTACAAGTGTAACTCTACCATTGGCGCCAGGCCTGATAAATCTACTATACATTTTGTGATAGTTTCCTTTTAAAGACATCTTGTTCTCATATACAGTAACCTACTCTTCCTATTGTAAAGTTATTAGTGGTAATTAGGGCATTGATAGGCAACGCGTGGCTCTAGAGCCGTCCAGCGGTCTTCTTGGTGAATAATTGTCAGATTTATTTTTGTTATCGCTTGTAAAACCCGTGTGCAATGCCTGTGATGTGTTATTACAGATAGGTGTCTCTTTCTTTAAAGGTATTGTTTTAGTGTCATCTTGGTGGCATCTTGGATGGCGTTAAGCATGCTTAAAGTTATATACTGTATCTCACAAACGATGTATGTGGCTTTCCTCTCTATAATACCTGTCAACCTGACAGAAACGTGGCATAAAATAAATAATACACTCCCCTGATACACCAAATCACGCCCATATGAATGACACCACACCCATGTGAGTAAGACCACACCCATATAAATAAGACCACACCCACATCAATAAGCCACACATACCACAATATAAGCACTGTTAAAGCTGAGTGTACACTTGTCCAAGCCTACGGAGATTCGATTCTCAACCGACCCGTTTGTCTTACATTGGGCAAGTGTGTGCCCTCCAGCTGACCGATATTGTAGTGTTTAGGCTGCTGAGACCGGAGCAGGTGACCGATCTCTGTTCCCAGCAGTTCTGCACACTATCAGTGTGGCAGTGGCGTCGTCTCCAGAATCATACCGGCACCATATGCTGACACTGTGGGATGTGGCAGGCATGGCAGTAGAACCCGGTGGCGTACATTTGCAACGGGTCTGGATCCTGGATGGTCCAGTCCCTGTCAGACAATACTGCAGAGTTCGGCAGCGGGTGTACAGTGGTGCTGGTTCCCGTTTTATAAATATCATCACCCCTTGTATCGGATAATATTAGCCAGTGCGAGGCAAGTGTAGGCAGTCTGATGGCAGGAGAGGCGCTCACAAAAACTGCTGAAGACGCCGGAGAAGTCCTGATGTGCCGAAGAACTTAAAAGACACTTTCCTGCAGGTGAAGATGCCGGAAGTCTGGGGAGGGGAGGGGGGTTCTTGGGGAAGACTCTGCAAGTCCTGGGGGAAAGCGATGCCAAAGAGTTTAAAGACCACTTCCTAGCTGAAGGTGCTGTATAATTAAGTATTACAGCGTTAGGTATCTTTATTTTAATATTTTCTTTACAGGTGGACTACAGGTGCCAGCTGGCTCTTAATGTCTGGGAATGCTGACACTTGTGATTCTCCAAATCCCGGCATGCTGAAGCTGCTTTGTTGGGACCTGTACCATGAACCCAACACCCACCGCCAGCAAGGTTGCCGGGCATAGATCTGGGCTCTCAGCCCTTGGCTGGTTTTTGCTTGGGAGGGAGGGGACCACATTTAATTTATTTGGGGTACCCACTGTCCGAGGATTTCCGGCTCTTAGCTGACCAGTTTGGGGCTGGTTAATGTGATGGCAAGTGTCCCCCTGCTATGGCATTATCCCCCTGGCCGGTTCATCCTGATGCTGGTGTTTGGAAAATAGGGGGACCTTACGCTGGTCCCCCCCCCCCCCCCCCTAATTTCCATTACCATATCCGACTGGTAGGTGTGTAGACATGGATTTTGGATGTACAATCTGCGACCAGGTCTGCAGTAGGATTATATAAACAGTCTGATCTGGAGTCTGGAGGATTGGAAGTGTGTACCCAACCTTACCGGAAAGGGGCTTGCGGTATTGAAGGTTTGAAGCCAAATTTTAGAAAATAATAGTTTTCTGCTTAAAATAAAGTTTGTTTTAGAATTAATCTATTTATCATTCCTCGCGACATATTAGGATTAGGGATTCTCTATCTTCAAGAAACTCTATGTTCAAACCAAAATAAATTGAGCATTTCCAAGAAAAAGCAAATCTTGCGAATGGCCCAAACTATTCTCAATTGTCTCATATCCGCTTAATCTAAATAATTAAGATGAAACATTTCCGCTACAGTATATAAGCCTCAGTTTTATCACTACTATAAAAAATTTTTTTTTCTTAAAGTCAAATTAATGATTTCTGTTCTAAAAGAAATTGGAAGCTCAATCATTTTTAAATTGTTTTAATATACATTTTTACAAGAAATAATTGGATTGGCCCAGAGGTCAGACCACAGCGATGATTCTAATTACAAAGTTTCATTTGAAATAGGAAATTGGAATCCCCCCTTCTCACGAAGCCTGGTACATGAGAGCAAAATAAGAGTAAGAAACAGGGTAAGACTTAAGGGCCCCATACACTAGAACGATAATGCCCGATTTCATTCTTTCAGGCCAATAAATAGGATGAAAAGTAGCAAATCAGATGTAAGTAACATAGTAACTAAGGTTACAATTGTCCATCGAGTTCAACCTATTTGTGGTCTCCTATGCAGTCTTATTATAGGGCTAGTTATTTTTTTAATTAGCACTAGTTATATTAACTATAATGCGTGACTACACACCATAACCCTGAATATCTTTATCCAATAGGAATTTATCTAATTCTTAAAGGTGTTGATTGAGTTCGCCATTACTACTCTCTCAGGCAGGGAATTCCAAACATGTATTGTCCTTACTGTGAAAAAACCTTTTCGCCTCAATGTGCGGAAACTCCTCTCCTCTAACCTACAGTGGGGATTGAAAGTTTGGGCACCCGAGGCAAAAATTCATTTTAATGTGCAAAAAGAAGCCAAGGAAAGATGGAAAAATCTCCAAAAGGCATCAAATTACAGATTAGACATTCTTATAACATGTCAAAAAAAGTTTTATTTTATTTCATCATTTACACTTTCAAAAGGACAGAAAACAAAAAATGGCGTCTGCAAAAGTTTGGCCACCCTGCAGAGTTAATACCTTGTACTGCCCCCTTTGGACAGCTGAGACCTGGCAGTGTCATGGATTGTTCTCAATCATCGTCTGGAAAGACCAGGTGATGTCAATCTCAAAGGTTTTAAAAGCCCAGACTCATCTGACCTTGCCCCAACAATCCGCACCATGGGTTCCTCTAAGCAGTTGTGTAGAACACTGAAACTGAGTAGACGCTCACAAAGCAGGAGAAGGCTATAAGAAGATAGCAAAGCGTTATCAGATGCCCATATCCTCTGTTCGGAATGTAATTAAGAAATGTCAGTCATCAGGAACAGTGGAAGTTAAAGCAAGATCTGGAAGACCAAGAAAAATATCAGACAGAACAGCTCGCAGGATTGTGAGAAAAGCAAGTCAAAATCCACGTTTGACTGCACGATCCCTCCAGGAAGATCTGGCAGACACTGGAGTTGTGGTACACTATTCCACTATAAAGAGATACTTGTACAAATATGGTCTTCATGGAAGAGTCATCAGAAGAAAACGTCTTCTACGTCCTCACCACAAAAATCAGCGTTTGAAGTTTGCAAATGAACATATAGACAAGCCTGATGCATTTTGGAATTAAGTTCTGTGGACCGATGGGGTTAAAATAGAACTTTTTGGCCGGAATGAGCAAAGGCACCTTTGGAGAAGGTAGGGCACAGAATTTAATGAAAAGAACCTCTGTCCAACTGTTAAGCATGGGGGTGGATCAATCATGCTTTTGGGTTGTATTGCAGCCAGTGGCACAGGGAACATTTCACGAGTAGAAGGAAAAATGGATTCAATAAGATTCCAGCAAATTTTGGACGCTAATTTGATGCCATCTGTGAAAACACTGAAGTTAAAGAGAGGCTGGCTTCTACAAATGGATAATGATCCTAAACACACCTCAAAATCCACGGTGGATTACACCGAGAGGCGTAAACTGAAGGTTTGTCATGGCCTTCACAATCTCCTCACCTCAACATAATTGAAAATCTATGGATAGACCTTTAAAGAGCAGTGCTTCACAGACAGCCCAGGAATCTCAAAGAACTGGAAGACTTTTGTAAGAAAGAATGGGCGAAGATACCTCAAACAAGAATTGAAAGACTCTTGGCTGGCTACAAAAAGCGTTTACAAGCTGTGATACTTGCCAAAGGGGGCAGTACAAGGTATTAACTCTGCAGGGTGCCCAAACTTTTGAAGATGCCATTTTTTGTTTTCTGTTCTTTTGAAAGTGTAAATGATGGAAATAAAATCAAACTTTTTTTGACATGTTATAAGAATGTCTAATCTGTAATTTGATGCCTTTTGGAGATTTTTCCATCTTTCCTTGGCTTCTTTTTGCACATTAAAATGAATTTTTGCCTGGGGTGCCCAAACTTTCAATCCCCACTGTAAGCAAGTGTCCACTGTGCTGATCTTATAGAAAACAGGTCCCTCCCGAGCTCTGTGTATTGACCCCTTATATATTTGTAGATGTTGGTCATGTCCCCTCTTAGTCTCCTCTTTTCCAATGTTAACATGCCTAGCCTTGCAAGCCTTTCTTCGTATTCCAGCATCTCCATGCCCTTGATTAGTTTGGTCGCCCGCCTCTGAACCTTTTTTAGCTCCAGGATATTCTTTTTGTAATATGGTGCCCAAAATTGCACACAGTATTCAAGTTGTGGCCTCACTAGTGATTTATATAATGGGAGTATAATACTCTCGTTCCTTGCATCAATTCTCCGTTTTATGCATGCTAATATGTTATTAGCCTTCTTTGCTGCAGTCCTACTTTGGGTACTGCTGCTTAATTTGTTATCTATGTGAACCCCTAAGTCTTTTTCCAGTACAGAAACCCCTAATTTTACCCCATGTGTTTTACATTCAATCCGAACAGATGCGTGTACCCGTGAGGTAAACACAAAGAGAAATTGGCGCTAGAGAGCTGAATAGATAAAAATATACATAACTATTTGTATGCAATCCTGCCGCCCGGGAAGCTGCCGGGCGGTTCAAGGGAAATCGCATCCGACTTTAGCCTCCGACATGTCGCTGTAGTGTATTGGGCCCTTAAGGGTATGATTCTGATTTAGACGTAACGCAAAAACAGCAAGTAAGGTAACTGTGCACTTGGGCAAAACCATGTGCACTGCAGGTGGGGCAGATGTAACATGTGCAGAGAGAGTTAGATTTGGGTGGGGTGTGTTCAAACTGAAATCTAAGTTGCATGGTAAAAATAAAGTTGTCTGACATTTGTGGGCTGCATACAAAAGCAGCCATACATACAAAACCTGCACAAAAAACATAAATATGTTTGATCCCCTGGCATTGCAACATGGGCGGTCAGTCCGAGTTGTTTGCTCGTTGCCGATTTTCGCTATCCTGAGATTTACCCCAAACTGCGCATGCGCATGGTACGCTGAGCGCATGCGCTTAGTTATTTTACTAAAAACTTAGTAGATTTACTTTACACAAGGTCGAGCAAAGATTTTTCAACGCTCGAGTGATCGTAGTGTGATTGACAGGAAGTGGGTGTTTCTGGGCGGCAACTCAGCGTTTTCACGGCGTTTGCAAAAAACGCAGGCCTGCCGGGGAAAAACGCGGGAGTGGCTGGAGAAACGGGGGAGTGGCTGGCCGAACACAGGGCGTTTGTGACGTCAAACCAGGAACTAAACGGATCGAGTGATCGCAATCTGTGAGTAGGTCTCGAGCTACTCAGAAACGGCAAGAAAATATTTAGTAGCAATTCTACTAATCTTTCGTTCGCTATTCTGCTAAGCTAAGATACACTCCCAGAGGGCGGCGGCCTAGCGTGTGCAATGCTGCTAAAAGCAGCTAGCGAGTGATCAACTCGGAACGAGGGCCATGGTTTGTTCCAGATAGAGCTGCCTTTTTTGCTTTTCTACCGAATAAGAAATTTGGACTTTTTTAGACAATGGAAAACATTTACGCACTTAGAGGGCAAAAAAAAGAAAAGTAAATGAAAATATTAAAATATCTTCAAAATTGTTGGTTTTAACAAAATATGTAAACAAAAAGTCTGTTTCCATTAAATGTCCAGTGCGAACAGTAAATAATGCGCAATCCTCCCCCTCCGTGGTCTTGCTACAGTGGGTGTGGCCTCACTGTAATGGGTGTGGCCTCGCAGGAAAAGACTACCTAACACCCGGTTTTGCTCCCTGAATCCCCCAGCATCCACATAAATTTTTATAAAAAGCCAGCTTCACATAAAAAAATGTAAAAAGCCAAATTCACATAAATATAAACAAAAAAACTTTTACAGTAAATAGCCAGATCCACATGAGGGCATCTTACTTTCAGGATCCCCCACAGTCAGGCATTTGGTGTCTGGGGAGTGCCGGCTGGGTGAGGTCCCTCCCACCGGCCCCCGGCTGAGTAGCCCCGGTAGCCATGTGGTGACAGCGGGCAACCATGATGAAGGGGATCTTGGCACCACCATGGAGATACTGACAGCGCCGTCGGAACAGACAGCGCCATCCAATATAGACAGCACCAGCCAATCGGCGCTCCTGATTGGCTGCCGGTCCGCAGCTCCAATTGACTGGCAGCCAGCACCCCAGTTGAAATGCTCACGGTGCTATCTATATATGCATGGCTGCCCGCCAGCTAAAGACGCGCCGCTGCTACCCGGGCCTGCCGTCCCATGCGATTGCCCACGGCTCGCCTGCCCCTAGAAACAGCCCTGTATTCCGCCGCCCTATGGGCATGTTTATCAGACCCCTGACTGTAGCATTTTTAAATCATCCCTGTAAATCCCCATGTACAGATATGTCCTCTTACATCTTGGCTCTGTGCGCTATAAATCGCGTTACACATAATGTGCCTGGGCCTATATTCTGTATGTGACGGCGACTGTATTTGCATACAGAATGCTATGCTACATTGTTTTCCTGGAAAACACTGGAACGTGGCATTTCAGAGTGCCCTAAATCTTATGCCACAGATCTGTCTTTAATCACATAGATCCCTGCATAGCCTGCAGCTCTGTCTCCATGCCCATGACCCGCCCACAGAACACTTATCCTACCTGTGATCCCCCCACTGTCAGCCGCCGTACACCCACTGAGCTGCAAGTGGAGGTACGGCCAAGAGACATAAAACCCCGACTCACCTGTACTTATCAATACACCGAGGCCATTTCCAGTCATTACTCTGTGCATTGTGATAGGAGGAGACAGGAGGAGTCAATACACAATCAACCAATCAGAGATATCTATAGTGCTGCTCATACTCATCGTTACCATTGTGTATTGTTCCACCAGCCTTCCAGTACCTACAGGAGATGTGCTTTCCAAAAGGAGTATCCGGGAGTGCGTCCGCATCTGATCGTGTCGCAGTTATGTGAACACACTTTAAATTAGTGATGTGCACCGGAACTTTTTCGGGTTTTGTGTTTTGGTTTTGGATTCGGGTCCGCGGCCGTGTTTTGGATTGGGACCGGTTTTGGCAAAACCTCCCTGAAAATTTTACAAAAAACCCTCAAAAACAGCTTAATTCATAGAATTTGGGGGTCATTTTGATCCCATAGTATTATTAACCTCAATAACCATAATCTCCACTCATTTTCAGTCTATTCTGAACACCTCACACCTCACAATATTATTTTTAGTCCTAAAATTTACACCGAGGTCGCTGGATGGCTAAGCTAAGCGACACAAGTGGCCGACACAAACACCTGGCCCATCTAGGAGTGGCACTGCAGTGTCAGGCAGGATGGCCCTTCCAAAAACTACTCCCCAAACAGCACATGACGCAAAGAAAAAAAGAGGCGCAATGAGGTAGCTGTGTGAGTAAGCTAAGCGACCCTAGTGGCCGACACAAACACCTGGCCCATCTAGGAGTGGTACTGCAGTGTCAGGCAGGATGGCACTTCAAAATAATTGCCCCCAAACAGCACATGATGCAAAGAAAAAAAGAGGTGCACCAAGGTCGCTGTGTGACTAAGCTAAGCGACACAAGTGGCCGACACAAACACCTGGCCCATCTAGGAGTGGCACTGCAGTTTTCTAGCGAGAGGATGAGTGCTTCCATTCTCATGTGAATCTGAACCACTAGCCATGAACATAGGCCAGGGCCTCAGCCGTTCCTTGTCCCTCCGTGCCGTAAATGGCATATTGGCAAGTTTACGCTTCTCATCAGACGCTTTTAGGAGGTCATTCTGAGTTGTTCGCTCGCAAGGCGATTTTAGCAGAGTTGCTCACGCTAAGCCGCCGCCTACTGGGAGTGAATCTTAGCATCTTAAAATTGCGAACGATGTAATCGCAATATTGCGATTACAAACTTCTTAGCAGTTTCAGAGTAGCTTCAGACTTACTCGGCATCTGCGATCAGTTCAGTGCTTGTCGTTCCTGGTTTGACGTCACAAACACACCCAGCGTTCACCCAGACACTCCCCCGTTTCTCCAGCCACTCCCGCGTTTTTCCCGAAACGGTAGCGTTTTTACCCACACGCCCATAAAACGGCATGTTTCCGCCCAGAAACACCCATTTCCTGTCAATCACACTACGATCGCCGGAGCGAAGAAAAAGCCGTAAGTAAAAATACTACCATCATAGCAATTTTACTTGGCGCAGTCGCAGTGCGAACATTGCGCATGCGCACTAAGCAGAAAAACGCTGCGATGTGAAGAAATTTACCGCGCGAACGACTCAGAATGAGGGCCTTAATTTTGATTTTTGGGTCATTTTACTGAACTTTTGTTTTTTGGATTTTACGTGCTCTCTACTATGACATTGGTCATCGGCCTTGGCAGACGACGTTGATGGCATTTCATCGTCTCGGCCATGACTAGTGGCAGCAGCTTCAGCACGAGGTGGAAGTGGATCTTGATCTTTCCCTATTTTACCCTCCACATTTTTGTTCTCCATTTTTTAATGTGTGGAATTATATGCCAGTAATATATCAATAGCAATGGCCTACTACTATATATACTGCGCACAACTGAAGTGCACCACAGGTATGGATGGATAGTATACTTGACGACACAGAGGTAGGTAGAGCAGTGGCCTACTGTACCGTACTGCTATATATTATATACTGGTGGTCAGCAAAATGATGCACTGTCCTCCTACTATATATATATACTAGTGATGTGCACCGGAAATTTTTCGGGTTTTGGTTTTGGATTCGGTTCCGCGGCAGTGTTTTGGGTTCGAACGCGTTTCGGCAAAACCTCACCGAATTTTTTTTGTCGGATTCGGGTGTGTTTTGGATTCGGGTGTTTTTTTCAAAAAACCCTAAAAAACAGCTTAAATCATAGAATTTGGGGGTCATTTTGATCCCAAAGTATTATTAACCTCAATAACCATAATTTCCACTCATTTTCAGTCTATTCTGAACACCTCACAATATTATTTTTAGTCCTAAAATTTGCACCGAGGTCGCTGGATGACTAAGCTCAGCGACCCAAGTGGCCGACACAAACACCTGGCCCATCTAGGAGTGGCACTGCAGTGTCACGCAGGATGGCCCTTCCAAAAAACACTCCCCAAACAGCACATGACGCAAAGAAAAAAAGAGGCGCAATGAGGTAGCTGTGTGACTAAGCTCAGCGACCCAAGTGGCCGACACAAACACCTGGCCCATCTAGGAGTGGCACTGCAGTGTCACGCAGGATGGCCCTTCCAAAAAACACTCCCCAAACAGCACATGACGCAAAGCAAAAAAGAGGCGCAATGAGGTAGCTGTGTGACTAAGCTCAGCGACCCAAGTGGCCGACACAAACACCTGGCCCATCTAGGAGTGGCACTGCAGTGTCACGCAGGATGGCCCTTCCAAAAAACACTCCCCAAACAGCACATGACGCAAAGAAAAAAAGAGGCGCAATGAGGTAGCTGTGTCACTAAGCTCAGCGACCCAAGTGGCCTACACAAACACCTGGCCCATCTAGGAGTGTCACTGCAGTGTCACGCAGGATGGCCCTTCCAAAAAACACTCCCCAAACAGCACATGACGCAAAGAAAAAAAGAGGCGCAATGAGGTAGCTGTGTGAATAAGCTCAGCGACCCAAGTGGCCGACACAAACACCTGGCCCATCTAGGAGTGGCACTGCAGTGTCACGCAGGATGGCCCTTCCAAAAAATACTCCCCAAACAGCACATGACGCAAAGAAAAATTAAAGAAAAAAGAGGTGCAAGATGGAATTGTCCTTGGGCCCTCCCACCCACCCTTATGTTGTATAAACAGGACATGCACACTTTAACCAACCCATCATTTCAGTGACAGGGTCTGCCACACTACTGTGACTGAAATGACGGGTTGGTTTGGACCCCCACCAAAAAAGAAGCAATTAATCTCTCCTTGCACAAACTGGCTCTACAGAGGCAAGATGTCCACCTCATCATCATCCTCCGATTCATCACCGTGTACATCCCCCTCCTCACAGATTATCAATTCGTCCCCACTGGAATCCACCATCTCAGGTCCCTGTGTACTTTCTGGAGGCAATTGCTGCTGGTGAATGTCTCCACGGAGGAATTGATTATAATTCATTTTAATGAACATCATCTTCTCCACATTTTCTGGAAGTAACCTCGTACGCCGATTGCTGACAAGGTGAGCAGCGGCACTAAACACTCTTTCGGAGTACACACTTGTGGGAGGGCAACTTAGGTAGAATAAAGCCAGTTTCTGCAAGGGCCTCCAAATTGCCTCTTTTTCCTGCCAGTATACGTACGGACTGTCTGACGTGCCTACTTGGATGCGGTCACTCATATAATCCTCCACCATTCTTTCAATGGTGAGAGAATCATATGCAGTGACAGTAGACGACATGTCCGTAATCGTTGGCAGGTCCTTCAGTCTGGACCAGATGTCAGCACTCGCCCCATACTGCCCTGCATCACCGCCAGCGGGTGGGCTCGGAATTCTGAGCCTTTTCCTCGCACCCCCAATTGCGGGAGAATGTGAAGGAGGAGCTGTTGACCGATCAAGTTCCACTTGACTTGATAATTTTCTCACCAGCAGGTCTTTGAACCCCTGCAGACTTGTGTCTGCCGGAAAGAGAGATACAACGTAGGTTTTAAATCTAGGATCGAGCACGGTGGCCAAAATGTAGTGCTCTGATTTCAACAGATTGACCACCCGTGAATCCTGGTTAAGCGAATGAAGGGCTCCATCCACAAGTCCCACATGCCTAGCGGAATCGCTCTGTCTTAGCTCCTCCTTCAATGTCTCCAGCTTCTTCTGCAAAAGCCTGATGAGGGGAATGACCTGACTCAGGCTGGCAGTGTCTGAACTGACTTCACGTGTGGCAAGTTCAAAAGGTTGCAGAACCTTGCACAACGTTGAAATCCTTCTCCACTGCGCTTGAGACAGGTACATTCCACCTCCTTTGCCTATATCGTGGTCAGATGTATAGGCTTGAATGGCCTTTTGCTGCTCCTCCATCCTCTGAAGCATATAGAGGGTTGAATTCCACCTCGTTACCATTTCTTGCTTCAGATGATGGCAGGGCAGGTTCAGGCGTTTTTGGTGTTGCTCCAGTCTTCTGTACGCGGTGCCTGTACGCCGAAAGTGTCCCGCAATTCTTCTGGCCACCGACAGCATCTCTTGCACGCCCCTGTCGTTTTTTAAATAATTCTGCACCACCAAATTCAAGGTATGTGCAAAACATGGGACGTGCTGGAATTTGCCCAGATGTAATGCACGCACAATATTGCTGGCGTTGTCCGATGCCACAAATCCACAGGAGAGTCCAATTGGGGTAAGCCATTCTGCGATGATCTTCCTCAGTTGCCGTAAGAGGTTTTCAGCTGTGTGCGTATTCTGGAAAGCGGTGATACAAAGCGTAGCCTGCCTAGGAAAGAGTTGGCGTTTGCGAGATGCTGCTACTGGTGCCGCCGCTGCTGTTCTTGCGGCGGGAGTCAATACATCTACCCAGTGGGCTGTCACAGTCATATAGTCCTGAGTCTGCCCTGCTCCACTTGTCCACATGTCCTTGGTTAAGTGGACATTGGGTACAACTGCATTTTTTAGGACACTGGTGAGTCTTTTTCTGAGGTCTGTGTACATTTTCGGTATCGCCTGCCTAGAGAAATAGAACCTAGATGGTATTTGGTACCGGGGACACAGTACCTCAATCAAGTCTATAGTTGGCTCTGAAGTAACGATGGATACCGGAACCACGTTTCTCACCGCCCAGGATGCCAAGGACTCAGTTATCCGCTTTGCAGCAGGATGACTGCTGTGATATTTCATCTTCCTCGCAAAGGACTGTTGGACAGTCAATTGCTTGGTGGAAGTAGTAAAAGTGGTCTTACGACTTCCCCTCTGGGATGACCATCGACTCCCAGCAGCAACAACAGCAGCGCCAGCAGCAGTAGGCGTTACACTTAAGGATGCATCGGAGGAATCCCAGGCAGGAGAGGACTCGTCAGAATTGCCAGTGACATGGCCTGCAGGACTATTGGCATTCCTGGGGAAGGAGGAAATTGACACTGAGGGAGTTGGTGGGGTGGTTTGCGTGAGCTTGGTTACAAGAGGAAGGGATTTACTGGTCAGTGGACTACTTCCGCTGTCGCCCAAAGTTTTTGAACTTGTCACTGACTTATGATGAATGCGCTGCAGGTGACGTATAAGGGAGGATGTTCCGAGGTGGTTAACGTCCTTACCCCTACTTATTACAGCTTGACAAAGGCAACACACGGCTTGACACCTGTTGTCCGCATTTCTGTTGAAATACTTCCACACCGAAGAGGTGATTTTTTTTGTATTTTGACCAGGCATGTCAATGGCCATATTCCTCCCACGGACAACAGGTGTCTCCCCGGGTGCCTGACTTAAACAAACCACCTCACCATCAAAATCCTCCTTGTCAATTTCCTCCCCAGCGCCAGCAACACCCATATCCTCCTCATCCTGGTGTACTTCAACACTGACATCTTCAATCTGACTATCAGGAACTGGACTGCGGGTGCTCCTTCCAGCACTTGCAGGGGGCGTGCAAATGGTGGAAGGCGCATGCTCTTCACGTCCAGTGTTGGGAAGGTCAGGCATCGCAAACGACACAGTTGGACTCTCCTTGTGGATTTGTGATTTCGAAGAACGCACAGTTCTTTGCTGTGCTTTTGCCAGCTTAAGTCTTTTCATTTTTCTAGCGAGAGGCTGAGTGCTTCCATCCTCATGTGAAGCTGAACCACTAGCCATGAACATAGGCCAGGGCCTCAGCCGTTCCTTGCCACTCCGTGTGGTAAATGGCATATTGGCAAGTTTACGCTTCTCCTCCGACGATTTTAATTTAGATTTTTGAGTCCTTTTTTTACTTATCTTTTGTGTTTTGGATTTTACATGCTCTGTACTATGACATTGGGCATCGGCCTTGGCAGACGACGTTGATGGAATTTCATCGTCTCGGCCATAACTAGTGGCAGCAGCTTCAGCACGAGGTGGAAGTGGATCTTGATCTTTCCCTATTTTTGGAACCTCAACATTTTTGTTCTCCATATTTTAATAGGCACAACTAAAAGGCACCTCTGGTAAACAATGGAGATGGATGGATACTAGTATACTTATGGATGACGAGTGACTGACGACACAGAGGTAGCAACAGCCGTGGACTACCGTACTGCGTCTGCTAGTATAGAGATGATAATTAATGATATAAAAAAAAAAATATATATCACTACTGTAGGTATATATAATATAATGACGGACCTGCTGGACACTGTCAGCAGACTGCTAAACTACTAGTATGAAGAACCCACCACAGGTAGGTATACAATTATGGACGAGCACTGATGACACAGAGGTAGCTACAGCCGTGGACTACCGTACTGCGTCTGCTAGTATAGAGATGATAATTAATTATATAAAAAAATATATATATATCACTACTGTAGGTATATATAATATAATGACAGACCTGCTGGACTCTGTCAGCAGACTGCTAAACTACTAGTATGAAGAAGATAGAAAAAAAAAACCCACCACAGGTAGGTATACAATTATGGATGAGCACCGACGACACAGAGGTAGCTACAGCCGTGGACTACCGTACTGCGTCTGCTAGTATAGAGATGATAATTAATGATATTAAAAAAATATATATATCACTACTGTAGGTATATATAGTATAATGACGGACCTGGTGGACACTGTCAGCAGACTGCTAAACTACTAGTATGAAGAAGATAGAAAAAAAAACCCCACCACAGGTAGGTATACAATTATGGATGAGCACTGACGACACAGAGGAAGCTACAGCCGTGGACTACCGTACTGTGTCTGCTAGTATAGAGATGATAATGATATAAAATATATATATATATCACTACTGTAGGTATATATAATATAATGACGGACCTGCTGGACACTGTCAGCAGACTGCTAAACTACTAGTATGAAGAAGATAGAAAAAAAAAAACCTACCACAGGTAGGTATACAATTATGGACGAGTGACGAGTGACGACACAGAGGTAGGTACAGCCGTGGCCTACCGTACTGCGTCTGCTAGTATAGATAATATAATAAATATATTACTACTGTAGGTATATAATATAATGACGGACCTGCTGGACACTGTCAGCAGACTGCTAAACTACTAGTATGAAGAAGATAGAAAAAAAAACCCACCACAGGTAGGTAAACAATTATGGATGAGCACTGACGACACAGAGGTAGCTACAGCCGTGGACTACCGTACTGTGTCTGCTAGTATAGAGATGATAATGATATAAAAAATATATATATATCACTACTGTACTATTGTAGGTATATATAATATAATGACGGACCTGCTGGACACTGTCAGCAGACTGCTAAACCAACTAGTACTAGACTAGTATGAATGAAGATAGAAAAAAGAAAACACCACACATGTAGAGGTATATTATTTACAATATTGGCCGAGCACTAGTAGTCACGACACAGAGGTAGCACTAGCTACAGACGTGGACTGCCGTACTGCATCTGCTAATATAGAGATGATAAAGATGATAGAGATGAAAAAAATATATATAACACTACTGTAGGTAAATATTTATATAATATAATGAATGACGGACCTGCTGGTCACTGTCAGCAGAATGCGTTTATAGAATAAAAAAAAAAACACCACAGGAGTGTTTAACTTTTTCAGGCAGACAATATACTGGTGGTCACTGGTAGCAAAAGTGTGCACTGTACTCCTGCTATAACTGCTCCCCAGTCTCCTCCACAATTAAGCTGTGTGAGCAGTGAGCACTCAGCACAGTCAGATATACATAGATAGATATATCATGCAGCACACTGAGGCTGAGCACAGTCAGATATGGTATGGAGCGTTTTTTTCAGGCAGAGAACGGATAAAAAAAAACTAGCAGAACTCTGCACTGACTGTACTCCTCCTAACGGCTGCTCCCCAATCCTCCCCACAATAAGCTAAGCAGTAGCAAATAGCAATCAGATCAACTAACAAACTAACTAAACGGAGAGGACGCCAGCCACGTCCTCTCCCTATCAATCTCAATGCACGTGTGAAAATGGCGGCGACGCGCGGCTCCTTATATAGAATCCGAGTCTCGCGAGAATCCAACAGCGGGATGATGACGTTCGGGCGCGCTCGGGTTAACCGAGCAAGGCGGGAGGATCCGAGTCTGCTCGGACCCGTGCAAAAAAGGCTGAAGTTCGGGCGGGTTCGGATTCCGAGGAACCGAACCCGCTCATCTCTAATATATACTGTGCAAAACTTAAATGCACCACAGGTATGGATGGATAGTATAATTGACGACACAGAGGTAGGTAGAGCAGTGGCCTACTGTACCGTACTGCTATATATTATATACTGGTGGTCAGCAAAATTATGCACTGTACTCCTACTATATATACTACAATGCAGCACAGATATGGAGCGTTTTTCAGGCAGAGAACGTATAATACTGGTGGTCACTGGTCAGCAAAACTCTGCACTGTCCTCCTCCTATATAATACAGCTGCTCCCCAGTCCCCACAATAAAGCAATTATCACACTGAGCACAGATATTTGTAGCACACTGAGCACAGTCAGATATGGAGCGTTTTTTCAGGCAGAGAACGTAGATGTTTGCACTTGCAGCTCACTGAGCACAGATATTTGCAGCACACTGAGCACAGATATTTGCAGCACAATTTGCCGCCCACTGGACATAGAAACTGAGAGGACGCCCGCCACGTCCTCTCACGATCATCTCCAATGCACGAGTGAAAAATGGCGGCGACGCGCTGCTTTATATAAAATCCGAATCTCTCAAGAGAATCCAACCGCAGGATAATGACGTTCGGGCGCGCTCGGGTTAACCGAGCAAGGCGGGAGGATCTGAGTCTGCTCGGAACCGTGCAAAAAAGGGTGAAGTTCAGGCGGGTTCGGATCCCGAGGATCCGAACCCGCTCATTACTACCTCTAACACTTAGGGGCACATTCAGTTAAATACGGGGTCACTCGCATGGTCTGTTCTCCCGGGTAAAATACCTGGAACGATTTAATTGCGGATCCATATTCAGACCTAAGGCTGCAGTTAATGCTCATTTCTGTTTGCACCTAGCGTTCACCGGTTGGGGCAGATGTATTAAGCCTGGAGAAGTGATAATGCAGTGATAATGCAGTGATCTATAGATTGTAAGCTTGCGAGCAGGGCCTTCCTACCTCTATGACTGTTATCACCCAGTTTGTTATTGTTATTTCAAATTGTAAAGCGCAACGGAATTTGCTGCGCTATATAAGAAACTTAATAAATAAATAATAATAATAAGTGCAAAGTGATAAAGCACCAGCCAATCAGCTCCTAACTGTAAATTTACATATTGGAGCTGATTGGCTGGTTACTTTATCACCTTGTGCTTTTCGCCGCTTTATCACTTCTCCAGGCTTAATACATCTGATTGTCCTTTTACATTGAAAGCTCTTACGAGCAGGTCCCTCCGCCCTTTTTATTTTCTACATAATTATGTAATCTGAGCACTGCAATTGCAGTATGTAATTATGTATCCATTTAAAGTTATGTTCTTATCTGTACCATTTTGTACTTGCGTACTTTGTTGTATATCTTACCCCATTTGCTCGGCGCTGCGGAGCCTTTGTAGTGCTATATAAATATCATATAATATAATAATAATGGTGATCGGTGCTCTAAATGCGACAAGAGACATGCGTGCCCTCTATATAGTCTTCTAGAGAATGTATAACACACATTAATAGACCACTTAGAGTATCTTTTGCACAGCTAACTTTCATAAGACAAACTAATTAATACAGATGCATTGTGTGAATGGTGTAAATGCATTCTCCCCCTCCTGATGTGTCTGCCATGTTTACATTGCAACACAATGTTCCCCTGCTAGTTACTTTCACACTCTCCAGACGGTGCTGCTTCGCCCCCGCTGTGTGCGCTGACGGGGAGGAAGGTAATTTGCAGAACCGGGAGAGACAAGTTCATAACTGGCTCTCTGTCACTGCGGGATGCAGCTGAGCCCTGATTGCAATCCCAGACTGAACTAATGTAGCAGCATATTCTGGGTGACCCTTCCGGGAACAGAAACTTGGTGATAAATGTCTCTGCCAAAAGGGTATTATTATTTTTTTTACTGCAACATAAATACAGAGTAATGATTCCAAACGTCACAAAAAAAAAAAAAAGTTTCACATTTGTTTGATTGGATTTCTAAAAAAAGGGATTTGACTGCACAACAATGGTGGTCATTCTGAGTTGAGCGCTCACTAGCAGTATTTAGCAACCGTGCAAATGCATTGCCGCCGCCCACTGGGGAGTGTATTTTCACTTTGCAGAAGTGCGAACGCTTGTGCAGCAGAGCGCCTGCAAAAACATTTTGTGCAAAACAAGACCAGCCCTGTAGTTACTCTTCGTGTGCGTTGATTCTAACGACGGAGGGACGGCTTTTGACGTCACACACCCGCCCAGCAGACACCCAGCCACGCCTGCGTTTTTTTCTGTTATACCTGCGTTTTTCTAAGCACTCCCTGAAAACGTCAGTTGACACACAGAAACGCCCTCTTCCTGTCAATCTTCCTGCGTTCTGCCGTGCGACAGGAATGTTCGTTAGATTCTGTGCAAACCCATGATGCTCATTGTACCTGTACAACGTGCCTGCACATGGCGGTGCATACGCATGCGCAGAAATGCCGAATTTTAGCCTGTTCGCTGCGAACAACGGTAGCTAGCGTTCAACTCGGAATGACCCTCAATAGCTCTGCAATATCCCTGCTACATTCTGAATAGAAAATGAGTTAGCGTTAGGTGAGAAAATGGGTCTATGGAAGCTTAGACATGAGCATTCAAATAAAGTCTGCGTGGCATTAGGACATGCTTCATTTCCACCATAAGGCAACAGAGAAAAAAATAGAAAAAAAAAATAGACGATTATACCCATTTCTTATCTTGTTTATACGAGACCTTCGCAGATTTTTTTGAGAGCTGTCTGAGGAAGAGAATTACACCTCAGTTCTGCCGAGATGTTTATAACTTAAAGTACTGTATTTTGAACATAAGGCAATGTAAGGATTAGTAGCAAATCATTGTAGAACATATCATTAGCTGGAGCTATTGTTTATTAACCTTTTTATATACTACCCACATATCTCAGTGTTTTACATTACTGATTGAATCATTCCCATCTGTCCCTACCACCGTGGAGCTAACAATCCAAATTCCCGACCACACACATTAGTAGCAGTATGTCTTTGGGAGGAAATCTGAGCACACAGAGGAAAGACACATACATACAGAGAGAACATACAATCTCCACACAGATAGTCTACTCGTTGGACTCAAACCCATGGCCCCAGTGCTATAAATCAACAATGTTAACTACTGTGCCACCATACCAACCCCCCCAATGCCTACCCCTCAAAAAAATCCCAAATCTCCAATGGAATCTACCAAAACTTTTACCTGAATGTCCCTTTTATTTTGTTATTTCCGCTGTTGATTTCAGTCCATGTTGTATTATCTCTGTAGAATAAAATATATTACCGCTAGCTATATTTGTGCATCATATATGACATGACAAGTGAATATAAGTGGGGCCTATTCATACGTACAGGAGAACCATGATACCGTTAAGTCCATAGTTGTTTGGTAACACTTAGTAAAGTCTACTGTACTGTCTGATGTTGCTTTTGGCTTTTTTGTATTAACAAACTATTGTATGTCAAATGTACCATTACTTTGTGATTTTATTTTGTGCTGCTCACGGTTGACTGTTTAGCGGGGTAATGGTAATGATATAATTGTATATGTTTATTTTAGGGGAAGGTGGGTCCTGCGGGACCACAGGGACCGCCTGCCTTACCAGGACTGCCGGTAAGTATCGCCGTAAAAGTCAGGAGACACCTCTTCAGCAATATTCGTAGTCTTCTGTCACAACTGTTTCACGCCTGTGGTGAAAACGTGATTTTGTAGTATCCGGTCATTTTCCTAGTACAGTTTATGAGACGGTAACACTGGGCCTAATTCAGACCTGATCGTAGCCGTGCAAAATTTTGCACGGCTACGATCAGTCACCCTGACAAACGCACAGCAGCGATCGGGTCTGAATTAGCCCCTGAATTAGGCCCACTGTGCTGTGACATCTCCACCATTTCTGTGCAACATGTTTGATAATTGTGCCAAAAATACATTATTTTGCAAGTTACTGCCAAGAATTGTTCAGATGCATTGATTACCCTAAGGAGAGGACATCGGGGGTCATTCCGAGTTGTTCGCTCGCTAGCAGTTTTTAGCAGCCATGCAAACGCTATGCCGCCGCCAACTGGGAGTGTATTATAGCTTAGCAGAAGTGCGAACGTTTGTATCGCAGAGCGGCTACAAAATAATTTTGTGCAGTTTCAGAGTAGCTTCAGACCTACTCAGCGCTTGCGATCACTTCAGACTGTTCAGTTCCTGTTTTGACGTCACAAACACGCCCTGCGTTCGCCCAGCCATGCCTGCGTTTTTCCTGGCACGCCTGCGTTTTTCCGAACACTCCCTGAAAACGGTCATTTGACACCCAGAAACGCCGTCTTCCTGTCAATCACTCTGCGGCCAGCAGTGCGACTGAAAAGCTTCGCTAGACCTTGTGTGAAACTACATCATTCATTGTAATAGTACGACGCGCATGCACATTGCGCCGCATACGCATGTGCAGAAGTGCCGTTTTTTTCCTGATTGCTGCGCAGTGACCGAAAGCAGCTAGCGATCAACTCGGAATGACCCCCATCATCTGCATTAAGAGTCAGTAGTACTCAGCGCTGCTTTAAGTGCAAAGAATAAATGGAGAGAATATTTCGCTTTATAGAGAAACTTCTTATAGAAACAAGTTCTATGTACGGTGGCTGAGGGGGGTCATGTGTGCACATCACTTACCATGACTACAACATACTAATAGCCAGAACTAAAGATTTGGCTTAAAGCAAAAGGAATGGAGACAAAAGAGAGGACAGCCCTAACCCTAATAGGACCACGGATGATGCTCACACGTGCCAGTCCTCACCATAGAGGTCTATAACCAGTGGTGCCGAGAGAGGGGGTAGAGGGTACAAATTACCCGGGCCCAGGTCTGATGGAGGGGACCAGTGAGGGTCCAGTAGGGGCCCAGGCCACCACCCCCTTACCTAGCAGCAGCAGATGCAGCCCAGAACACGCCGCTGTGCACTGGGCTGCAGTGTGGCCATGCAGGTGCTTAAAATACTATTTTTTTCAGTATTTTTTTCTAAGGGTACATGACCACACCTCCTGTGATTAGGCCACTCCCCTTGAAAAGTACCTGGGCCCATCCTGGCTCTCGGCTGCCCTGTCTATAACACCTCACTCTAAATCAGTCATGTGGTTTCTCTATTAGGAATCTATTTGTGCTGGATAAAGCTACAGGAGACAGGGCACTAGGTATCCCCAAATAGGTACATCTGGGACAGGGGCTGGCTGGCAACTTTCAGCCTGGGGGGCAGACTCAAGCAAGCGGCCCAGCTTTTCACAGTGAATCTGTAGTCAGGTGGCCCTGGAACACTTAAATTGCGCTGGCTCGGGGGGTAGATGGCACACTGCCCCCCTGCCCAGCCAGCCCCTGGTCTGGGATAACTGTCTGTGTCATTATATAATACACACACCTTACCAAGACTGTATATGACGTGTCTTATGTCTGTACTTGAGGTATATATTCCATAGACAGTCACTGTAATGCAGTGTAAAGGAATAAGTGTGTCCCAATCAGTTTCTTACAATCTGTAAATGCCGTGACTCTTATTTTAAGCAGTTTTTCTCCCTCCACTTTATTCCAGGGCATCGCTGGGAAAGACGGAAAGGACGGGAAGCCGGGCGCTCCGGGAGAGGCAGTAAGTCATTTTTATTAAGTAGCACTGCACTGGCAGGCGTATTAACCAACGCTTGGGGTGATTTAGAGATGAGCGCCAGAAATTTTTCGGGTTTTGTGTTTTGGTTTTGGGTTCGGTTCCGCGGCCGTGTTTTGGGTTCGAACGCGTTTTGGCAAAACCTCACCGAATTTTTTTTGTCGGATTCGGGTGTGTTTTGGATTCGGGTGTTTTTTTAAAAAAACACTAAAAAACAGCTTAAATCATAGAATTTGGGGGTCATTTTGATCCCAAAGTATTATTAACCTCGAAAACCATAATTTACACTCATTTTCAGTCTATTCTGAATACCTCACACCTCACAATATTATTTTTAGTCCTAAAATTTGCACCGAGGTCGCTGTGTGAGTAAGATAAGCGACCCTAGTGGCCGACACAAACACCGGGCCCATCTAGGAGTGGCACTGCAGTGTCACGCAGGATGTCCCTTCCAAAAAACCCTCCCCAAACAGCACATGACGCAAAGAAAAAAAGAGGCGCAATGAGGTAGCTGTGTGAGTAAGATTAGCGACCCTAGTGGCCGACACAAACACCGGGCCCATCTAGGAGTGGCACTGCAGTGTCACGCAGGATGGCCCTTCCAAAAAACCCTCCCCAAACAGCACATGACGCAAAGAAAAAAAGAGGCGCAATGAGGTAGCTGTGTGAGTAAGATTAGCGACCCTAGTGGCCGACACAAACACCGGGCCCATCTAGGAGTGGCACTGCAGTGTCACGCAGGATGTCCCTTCCAAAAAACCCTCCCCAAACAGCACATGACGCAAAGAAAAAAAGAGGCTTTTTACTGATATTTGGTGTTTTGGATTTGACATGCTCTGTACTATGACATTGGGCATCGGCCTTGGCAGACGACGTTGCTGGCATTTCATCGTCTCGGCCATGACTAGTGGCAGCAGCTTCAGCACGAGGTGGAAGTGGATCTTGATCTTTCCCTAATTTTGGAACCTCAACATTTTTGTTCTCCATATTTTAATAGGCACAACTAAAAGGCACCTCAGGTAAACAATGGAGATGGATGGATTGGATACTAGTATACAATTATGGACGGGCTGCCGAGTGCCGACACAGAGGTAGCCACAGCCGTGAACTACCGCACTGTACTGTGTCTGCTGCTAATATATAGACTGGTTGATAAAGAGATAGTATACTCGTAACTAGTATGTATGTATAAAGAAAGAAAAAAAAACCACGGTTAGGTGGTATATACAATTATGGACGGGCTGCCGAGTGCCGACACAGAGGTAGCCACAGCCGTGAACTACCGCACTGTACTGTGTCTGCTGCTAATATATAGACTGGTTGATAAAGAGATAGTATACTCGTAACTAGTATGTATGTATAAAGAAAGAAAAAAAAACCACGGTTAGGTGGTATATACAATTATGGACGGGCTGCCGAGTGCCGACACAGAGGTAGCCACAGCCGTGAACTACCGCACTGTACTGTGTCTGCTGCTAATATATAGACTGGTTGATAAAGAGATAGTATACTCGTAACTAGTATGTATGTATAAAGAAAGAAAAAAAAACCACGGTTAGGTGGTATATACAATTATGGACGGGCTGCCGAGTGCCGACACAGAGGTAGCCACAGCCGTGAACTACCGCACTGTACTGTGTCTGCTGCTAATATATAGACTGGTTGATAAAGAGATAGTATACTCGTAACTAGTATGTATGTATAAAGAAAGAAAAACCACGGTTAGGTGGTATATACAATTATGGACGGGCTGCCGAGTGCCGACACAGAGGTAGCCACAGCCGTGAACTACCGCACTGTACTGTGTCTGCTGCTAATATATAGACTGGTTGATAAAGAGATAGTATACTCGTAACTAGTATGTATGTATAAAGAAAGAAAAAAAAACCACGGTTAGGTGGTATATACAATTATGGACGGGCTGCCGAGTGCCGACACAGAGGTAGCCACAGCCGTGAACTACCGCACTGTACTGTGTCTGCTGCTAATATATAGACTGGTTGATAAAGAGATAGTATACTCGTAACTAGTATGTATGTATAAAGAAAGAAAAAAAAACCACGGTTAGGTGGTATATACAATTATGGACGGGCTGCCGAGTGCCGACACAGAGGTAGCCACTGCCGTGAACTACCGCACTGTACTGTGTCTGCTGCTAATATATAGACTGGTTGATAAAGAGATAGTATACTCGTAACTAGTATGTATGTATAAAGAAAGAAAAAAAAACCACGGTTAGGTGGTATATACAATTATGGACGGGCTGCCGAGTGCCGACACAGAGGTAGCCACAGCCGTGAACTACCGCACTGTACTGTGTCTACTGCTAATATAGACTGGTTGATAAAGAGATAGTATACTACTAATATTATATACTGGTGGTCAGGTCACTGGTCACTAGTCACACTGGCAGTGGCACTCCTGCAGCAAAAGTGTGCACTGTTTAATTTTAATATAATATTATGTACTCCTGGCTCCTGCTATAACCTATAACTGGCACTGCAGTAGTGCTCCCCAGTCTCCCCCACAATTATAAGCTGTGTGAGCTGAGCAGTCAGACAGATATATAATATATATAGATGATGCAGCACACTGGCCTGAGCCTGAGCAGTGCACACAGATATGGTATGTGACTGACTGAGTCACTGTGTGTATCGCTTTTTTTAGGCAGAGAACGGATATATTAAATAAACTGCACTGTGTGTCTGGTGGTCACTCACTATATAATATATTATGTACTCCTGGCTCCTGCTATAACCTATAACTGGCACTGCAGTAGTGCTCCCCAGTCTCCCCCACAATTATAAGCTGTGTGAGCTGAGCAGTCAGACAGATATATATAATATTATATATAGATAGATAATAGATGATGCAGCACACTGGCCTGAGCCTGAGCAGTGCACACAGATATGGTATGTGACTGAGTCACTGTGTGCTGTGTATCACTTTTTTCAGGCAGAGAACGGATTATAAATAAAAGTGGTGGTCACTGGTCACTATCAGCAAAACTCTGCACTGTACACTACTGAGTACTCCTAATGCTCCCCAAAATTAGTAAATCAAGTGTCTCTCTAATCTATTCTAATTCTAAACGGAGAGGACGCCAGCCACGTCCTCTCCCTATCAATCTCAATGCACGTGTGAAAATGGCGGCGACGCGCGGCTCCTTATATAGAATCCGAGTCTCGCGATAGAATCCGAGCCTCGCGAGAATCCGACAGCGTCATGATGACGTTCGGGCGCGCTCGGGTTAACCGAGCAAGGCGGGAAGATCCGAGTCGCTCGGACCCGTGAAAAAAAACATGAAGTTCTGGCGGGTTCGGATTCAGAGAAACCGAACCCGCTCATCTCTAGATTTATAGGACCAGTCCAAATGTCACCCCTCTGCTGTGTTCCCATTAGTTTCTACATTCTCACACCTGGGATTCCTGGGCTGCCCGTACTCCGCAACAGGAGAAGTGCTGCAGAATAATGTGTAATAGCAAAGCTACATTCATATATATATATATAGAGAGAGAGAGAGAGGACACGTGGATACGTGGACAGAAACATATCGGCATCATGCCATTGGCATTCTTCATTCAACATATTCACTGTTGAAATGTTGCTTGTATCTGCATATTCCATATATAGGGGGAGATTCAAATGTTTGAAAAGTCAGTTGGGAGTCTGTCTAATAGACAGGAAAACACAGACACCCAACCGACCTTTCAAACAGTATGGTCTAATGACCATACTGGGGTCAATTCAATTATCAGATTGTTGACATTAGGGTTAGGCTGTGGGCAGGAGGGGAAGACTAGGGTTAGGCTGTGGGAGTGGAGGGTTGGGGTTAGGCTGCAGGAGTGGAGGGTTAGAGTTACTCTGTGGTAGGAGAGGGTTGAGGTTAGGCTGTGGGAGGGTTAGGGAGGGGAGGGTTAGGGTTAGGCTGTGGAAGGGAAATGTTAGGTTGAGGCTACAGGAGGGAAGTGTTACGCACAGGAGTGGAGGGTTAGGCTGTGTGAGGGGAGCATTAGTCTGTGGGAGAGGATGGAAGGGTTAGGGTATAGCTGCAGGAGGGGAGGGTTAGACTGTGTAAGGGGAGAGTTAGGGTTAGCCTGCGGGAGGGGAGGGTTAAGGTTAAGCTGTGGGAGGGGAGGGTTAGGGTTAGGCTGCGGGAGGGGAGGCTTAGGGTTAGGCTGCGGGAGGGGAGGGTTAGGCTATGTGAGGGGAGGGTTAGGGTTAAGCTGTGGAAGGGGAGGTTAGGGTTAGGCTGCAGGAGGGGAGGGTTATGGTTAGGCTGCTGGAGGGGATGGTTACGGTTTGGCTGCGGGAGGGGAGGGTTAGGGTTAGGCTGTGGGAGGGGAGGTTTAGGGTGTAACTGCAGGAGTGGAGGGTTAGGCTGTGTGAGGGGAGGGTTAGGGTTAGGCTGCGGGAGGGGAGGGTTAGGGTTAGGCTGCAGGAGGGGAGGGTTAGGGTTAGGGTTAGGCTGCGGTAGGGGAGGGTTAGGGTTAGGCTACGGGAGGGGAGGGTTAGGGTTAGGCTGCTGGAGGGGAGGGTTAGGGTTCGGCTGCGGGAGGGGAGGGTTAGGCTGTGTGAGGGAAGGGTTAGGGTTAGGCTGCGGTAGGGGAGGCTTAGGGTTAGGCTACGGGAGGGAAGGTTAGTGTTAGGCTGCAGGAGGGGAGGGTTAGGCTGCGGGAGGGGAGGGTTAGGCTGTGTGAGGGAAGGGTTAGGCTGCGGGAGGGGAGGGTTAGGGTTAGGCTGCAGGAGGGGAGGGTTAGGCTGCTGGAGGGGAGGGTTAGGGTTTGGCTGCGGAAGGGGAGGGTTAGGCTGTGTGAGGGAAGGGTTAGGGTTAGGCTGTGGGAGGGGAGGTTTAGGGTATAACTGCAGGAGTGGAGGGTTAGGCTGTGTGAGGGGAGGGTTAGGGTTAGGCAGCGGGAGGGGAGGGTTAGGGTTCAGCTGCGGGAGGGGAGGGTTAGGCTGTGTGAGGGAAGGGTTAGGGTTAGGCTGTGGGTGGGGAGGGTTAGGCTGTGTGACGGAAGGGTTAGGGTTAGGCTGTGGGAGGGGAGGGTTAGGCTGTGGGAGGGGAGGGTTAGGGTTAGGCTACGGGAGGGGAGGGTTAGGGTTAGGCTGCTGGAGGGGAGGGTTAGGGTTCGGCTGCGGGAGGGGAGGGTTAGGCTGCGGGAGGGGAGGGTTAGGCTGTGTAAGGGAAGGGTTAGGGTTAGGCTGCGGGAGGGGAGGGTTAGGCTGCTGGAGGGGAGGGTTAGGGTTCGGCTGCGGTAGGGGAGGGTTAGGGTTAGGCTACGGGAGGGGAGGTTAGTGTTAGGCTGCAGGAGGGGAGGGTTAGGCTGCGGGAGGGGAGGGTTAGGCTGTGTAAGGGAAGGGTTAGGGTTAGGCTGCGGGAGGGGAGGGTTAGGGTTAGGCTGCGGGAGGGGAGGGTTAGGCTGCTGGAGGGGAGGGTTAGGGTTCGGCTGCGGAAGGGGAGGATTAGGCTGTGTGAGGGAAGGGTTAGGGTTAGGCTGTGGGAGGGGAGGTTTAGGGTATAACTGCAGGAGTGGAGGGTTAGGCTGTGTGAGGGGAGGGTTAGGCTGCGGGAGGGGAGGGTTAGGGTTCAGCTGCGGGAGGGGAGGGTTAGGCTGTGTGAGGGAAGGGTTAGGGTTAGGCTGTGGGTGGGGAGGGATAGGCTGTGTGACGGAAGGGTTAGGGTTAGGCTGTGGGAGGGGAGGGTTAGGCTGTGGGAGGGGAGGGTTAGGCTGTGTGTGGGGAGTGTTAGGGTTAGGCTGTGGGAGGGGAGGGTTAGGGAGGGGAGGGTTAGGCTGTAAAAGGGAAATGTTTGGTTGAGGCTGCAGGAGGGAAGTGTTAGACTGTGAGCGGGGAAGGAAGGGTTAGGGTACAGTATAGCTACAGGAGTGAAGGGTTAGGCTGCGGGAAGGAAGGGTTTGGGTTAGGCTGCAGGAGGGAAGTGTTAGACTTTGAGCGGGGAGGGAAGGGTTAGGGTGCTGTATAGCTGCAGGAGTGGAGGGTTAGGCTGTGGGAGAAAAAGGTTAGGCTGTGAGCTCCCTGGGTTAGAGTTAGGCTGAAGGGAGGGGCAGTTAGGGTTAGGCACTAGGATTAGGGACTACGGGTAGGGATAGTGATGAAATAACGCAACGTTGGGGGACTGAAAGGTCTGACCTGCAACACATGACAATCACATAACTGCCAAGACCCAGAAGCCGCGCTGGAGCTGCTGCAGCTGCCAGGATCAGGTAAGTCACTGCTGGGCCACCAGGCACAATATGTTGCCATGTCATCACTGTGGAGATATCATATCACATCCAGTTCAATTGACAACAGTGTACAGTACCACTGTACTGTATTGTCTCCATCGCAGCTACCTGAATTGCCCCATTTCTCTGACGTCCTAGTGGATGCTGGGAACTCCGTAAGGACCATGGGGAATAGCGGCTCCGCAGGAGACTGGGCACAACTAAAAGAAAGCTTTTAGACTACCTGGTGTGCACTGGCTCCTCCCACTATGACCCTCCTCCAAGCCTCAGTTAGATTTCTGTGCCCGGCCGAGCTGGATGCACACTAGGGGCTCTTCTGAGCTCCTAGAAAGAAAGTTTATTTTAGGTTTTTTATTTTACAGTGAGACCTGCTGGCAACAGGCTCACTGCATCGAGGGACTAAGGGGAGAAGAAGCGAACCTACCTGCTTGCAGCTAGCTTGGGCTTCTTAGGCTACTGGACACCATTAGCTCCAGAGGGATCGACCGCATGGAACTGGCCTTGGTGTTCGTTCCCGGAGCCGCGCCGCCGTCCCCCTTACAGAGCCAGAAGCAAGAAGAGGTCCGGAAAATCGGCGGCAGAAGACATCAGTCTTCACCAAGGTAGCGCACAGCACTGCAGCTGTGCGCCATTGCTCCTCATACACACTTCACACTCCGGTCACTGAGGGTGCAGGGCGCTGGAGGGGGCGCCCTGAGCAGCAATAAAAACACCTTGGCTGGCAAATATATCACAATATATAGCCCCAGAGGCTATATATGTGATAAATACCCCTGCCAGAATCCATAAAAAAGCGGGAGAAAAGTCAGCGAAAAAGGGGCGGAGCTATCTCCCTCAGCACACTGGCGCCATTTTCTCTTCACAGTGCAGCTGGAAGACAGCTCCCCAGGCTCTCCCCTGTAGTTTGCAGGCTCAAAGGGTTAAAAAGAGAGGGGGGCACTAAATTTAGGCGCAATATTGTATATACAAGCAGCTATTGGGAAAAATTCACTCAATATAGTGTTAATCCCTAAATTATATAGCGCTCTGGTGTGTGCTGGCATACTCTCTCTCTCTGTCTCCCCAAAGGGCTGTGTGGGGTCCTGTCATCAGTCAGAGCATTCCCTGTGTGTGTGCGGTGTGTCGGTACGGCTGTGTCGACACGTTTGATGAGGAGGCTTATGTGATGGCAGAGCAGATGCCGATAAATGTGATGTCGCCCCCTGTGGGGCCGACACCAGAGTGGATGGATAGGTGGAAGGTATAAACCGACAGTGTCAACTCCTTACATAAAAGGCTGGATGACGTAACAGCTATGGGACAGCCGGCTTCTCAGCCCGCGCCTGCCCAGGCGTCTCAAAGGCCATCAGGGGCTCAAAAACGCCCGCTCCCTCAGAGATGGCAGACACAGATGTCGACACGGAGTCTGACTCCAGTGTCGACGAGGTTGAGACATATACACAATCCACTAGGAACATCCGTTACATGATCCCGGCAATAAAAAAATGTGTTACACATTTCTGACATTAACCCAAGTACCACTAAAAAAGGGTTTTATGTTTGGGGAGAAAAAGCAGGTAGTGTTTTGTTCCCCCATCAAATGAGTGAATGAAGTGTGAAAAAGCGTGGGTTCCCCCGATAAGAAACTGGTAATTTCTAAAAAGTTACTGATGGCGTAACCTTTCCCGCCAGAGGATAAGTTACGCTGGGTGATATCCCCTAGGGTGGATAAGGCGCTCACACGTTTGTCAAAAAAGGTGGCACTGCCGTCTTAGGATACGGCCACTTTGAAGGTACCTGCTGATAAAAAGCAGGAGGCTATCCTGAAGTCTGTATTTACACACTCAGGTACTAGACTGAGACCTGCAGATAGTGCTGCTGCAGCGTGGTCTGTAACCCTGTCAAACAGGGATACTATTTTGCGAACATAAGACGTCGTCTTATATAGGAGGGACAGAGGGATATTTTGCCGGCTGGCATCCAGAATTAATGCAATGTCCATTCTGTCAGGAGGGTATTAGAGACCCGACACTGGACAGGTGATGCTGACTTTAAAAGGCACATAGAGCCTTATAAAGGTGAGGAATTGTTTGGGGATGGTCTCTGGGACCTCGTATCCACAGCAACAGCTGGGAAGAAATTTTTTTACCTCAGGTTTCCTCACAGCCTAAGAAAGCACTGTATTATCAGGTACAGTCTCCTTTCGGCTTCAGAAAAGCAAGCGGGCCAAAGGCACTTCCTTTCTGCACAGAGACGAGGGAAGAGGGAAAAAGCTGCACCAGTCAGCCAGTTCCCAGAATCAAAATTCTTCCCCCGCTTCCTCTGAGTCCACCGCATGACGCGGGGGCTCCACAGGCGTAGCCAGGTACGGTGGTGGGCCGCCTCAAAAATGTCAGCGATCAGTGGGCTCGCTCACAGGTGGATCCCTGGATCCTTTAAGTAGTATCTCAGGGGTACAAGCTGGAATTCGAGGCGTCTCCCCCCCGCCGTTTCCTCAAATCTGCCTTGCCGACAACTCCCTCAGGCAGGGAGGCTGTGCTAGAGGCAATTCACAAGCTGTATTCCCAGCAGGTGATAGTCAAGGTGCCCCTACTTCAACAAGGACGGGGTTACTATTCCACACTGTTTGTGGTACCGAAACCGGACGGTTCTGTGAGACCCATTTTAAATTTGAAATCCTTGAACACATACATAAAAAAATTCAAGTTCAAGATGGAATCGCTCAGGGCGGTTATTGCAAGCCTGGAGGAGGGGGATTACATGGTATCCCTGGACATCAAGGATGCTTACCTACATGTCCCCATTTACCATCCTCACCAGGAGTACCTCAGATTTGTGGTACAGGATTGCCATTACCAATTCCAAACACTGCCGTTTGGACTGTCCACGGCACCGAGGGTCTTTACCAAGGTAATGGCAGAAATGATGATACTCCTTCGAAAAAAGGGAGTTTTAATTTTCCCGTACTTGGACGATCTCCTTATAAAGGCGAGGTCCAAGGAGCAGTTGTTGGTCGGAGTAGCACTATCTCGGGAAGTGCTACAACAGCACGGATGGATTCTATACATTCCAAAGTCACAGCTGGTTCCTACCACACGCCTACTGTTCCTGGGGATGGTTCTGGACACAGAACAGAAAAAAGTGTTTCTCCCGCAGGAGAAAGCCAAGGAGCTGTCATCTCTAGTCAGAGACCTCCTGAAACCAAAACAGGTATCGGTGCATCACTGCACACGAGTCCTGAGAAAAATGGTAGCTTCTTACGAAGCAAAATTCCATTCGGCAGGTTCCATGCAAGAACCTTTCAGTGGGACCTCTTGGACAAGTGGTCGGGATCGCATCTTCAGATGTATCGGCTGATAACCCTGTCTCCAAGGACCAGGGTATCTCTACTGTGGTGGCTGCAGAGTGCTCATCTTCAAGAGGGCCGCAGATTCGGCATACAGGACTGGGTCCTGGTAACCACGGATGCCTGCCTTCGAGGCTGGGGGGCAGTCACACAGGGAAGAAATTTCTAAGGACTTTGGTCAAGTCAGGAGTCGTCCCTACACATAAATATTCTGGAACTGAGGGCCATTTACAATGCCCTAAGTCTGGCAAGGCCTCTGCTTCAAAACCAGCCGGTACTGATCCAATCAGACAACATCACGGCAGTCGCCCTTGTAAACCGACAGGGCGGCACAAGAAGCAGGATGGCGAGGGCAGAAGCCACAAGGATTCTCCGATGGGCGGAGAATCACGTCTTAGCACTGTCAGCAGTGTTCATTCCGGGCACGACCTACACCCGGGAGAGTGGGGACTTCATCCAGAAGTCTTCCAACTGTTGGTAAACCGTTGTGAAAGGCCACAGGTGGACATGATGGCGTCCCGCCTAAACAAAAAACTAGATATTGCGCCAAGTCAAGGGACCCTCAGGCAATAGCTGTGGACGCTCTAGTGACACCGTGGGTGTACCAGTCGGTTTATGTATTCCCTCCTCTGCCTCTCATACCAAAGGTACTGAGAATAATAAGAAAACGAGGAGTAAGAACGATACTTGTGGTTCCGGATGGGCCAAGAAGAGCTTGGTACCCAGAACTTCAAGAAATGATCTCAGAGGACCCATGGCCTCTACCGCTCAGACAGGATCTGCTACAGCAGGGGCCCTGTCTGTTCCAAGACTTAAGGGCCCTACTCACTGGCCGACCCGCCGCCGAGCTGCCCGACGGCGGATACGGCCGACGAGCGACCCGGCGGCGGGGGGGCAGTGACGGGGGGAGTGAAGTTTCTTCACTCCCCCCGTCACGCGGCTGCATTGAAGTGCAGGCAAATATGGACGAGATCGTCCATATTGGCCTGCATGCACAGCCGACAGGAGACCAGCGATGAACGAGCGCGGGGCCGCGCATCGTTCATCGCAGGAGTCTCCACACTGAAAGATATGAACGAGTTCTCGTTCATTTATGAACGAGATCGTTCATATCTTTCAAAAAATCGGCCAGTGTGTAGGGCCCTTTACCGCGGCTGCGTTTGACGGCATGGCGGTTGAATTCCGGATCCTAAAGGAAAAAGGCATTCCGGAGGAAGTCATTCCTACGCTGATAAAAGCCAGGAAAGAAGTAACCACAAACCATTATCACCGTATTTGGCGAAAGTGTGAGGCCAGGAAGGCCCTAACAGAGGAATTTCAGCTGGGTCGTTTTCTGCACTTTCTACAGTCAGGAGTGACTATGGGCCTAAACTTGGGTTCCATTAAGGTCCAGATTTCGGCTCTGTCGATTTTCTTCCAGAAAGAACTGGCTTCACTGCCTGGAGTTCAGACATTTGTAAAGGGAGTGCTACATATTCAGCCCCCTTTTGTGCCTCCTGTGGCACCTTGGGATCTCAACGTGGTGTTGAGTTTCCTAAAATCACATTGGTTTGAGCCACTTAAAACTGTGGATTTGAAATATCTCACGTGGAAAGTGGTCATGTTATTGGCCTTGGCTTCGGCCAGGCGTGTGTCAGAATTGGCGGCTTTGTCATGTAAAAGCCCTTATCTGATTTTCCATATATATAGGGCAGAATTGAGGACTCGTCCCCAGTTTCTCCCTAAGGTGGTATCAGCTTTTCACTTAAACCAACCTATTGTAGTGCCTGCGGCTACTAGGGACTTGGAAGATTCCAAGTTACTGGACGTAGTCAGGGCCTTAAAAATTTATATTTCCAGGACGGCTGGAGTCAGGAAAACTGACTCGCTTTTTATCCTGTAGGCACCCAACAAAATAGGTGCTCCTGCTTCTAAGCAGACTATTGCTCGCTGAATTTGTAGCACAATTCAGCTGGAGCATTCTGCGGCTGGATTGCCGCATCCTAAATCCGTAAAAGCCCATTCCACGAGGAAAGTGGGCTCATCTTGGGCGGCTGCCCGAGGGGTCTCGGCTTTATAACTTTGCCGAGCTGCAACTTGGTCAGGGGCAAACACGTTTGCAAAATTCTACAAATTTGATACCCTGGCTGAGGAGGACCTTGAGTTCTCTCATTCGGTGCTGCAGAGTCATCCGCACTCTCCCGCCCGTTTGGGAGCTTTGGTATAATCCCCATGGTCCTTACGGAGTTCCCAGCATCCACTAGGACGTCAGAGAAAATAAGATTTTACTCACCGGTAAATCTATTTCTCGTAGTCCGTAGTGGATGCTGGGCGCCCATCCCAAGTGCGGATTGTCTGCAATACTTGTATGTAGTTATTGCCTAACTAAGGGTTATTGTTGAGCCATCTGTTGAGAGGCTCAGTTATATTTCATACTGTTAACTGGGTATAGTATCACAAGTTATACGGTGTGATTGGTGTGGCTGGTATGAGTCTTACCCGGGATTCAAAATCCTTCCTTATTGTGTCAGCTCTTCCGGGCACAGTATCCTAACTGAGGCTTGGAGGAGGGTCATAGTGGGAGGAGCCAGTGCACACCAGGTAGTCTAAAAGATTTCTTTTAGTTGTGCCCAGTTTCCTGCGGAGCCGCTATTCCCCATGGTCCTTACGGAGTTCCCAGCATCCACTACGGACTACGAGAAATAGATTTACCGGTGAGTAAAATCTTATTTTATATTTTGTGTAATGTCAGTGTAATATTAAGGCCTCCCAATATATGTGCGCTGCATGCAAAAATAGCCAGTATATTCCCTGCATGCAAAAACATAAACGCATCTGCATCACTCATACTGCAACATGGTTTGTTCTAGGAGATGCATGCTCCTTGTTTGTCCCTCTATTTAGTACAGCATACAGTATTACTGTACAGTATATATTATGGTGGAGGAGGTATAAGAGGAGTGGGGCCTATGTGCAGGCTCAGTGCGGGCCCCCTCCTCTTTGCCATAATACATAGGGGTATATTTACTAATTAGTAAATGTGTGTTTAACCCTGGAAGCCCAGAATCAATTACGATCGATTTTAATTGATCTGAAATCGATCAAAATTGATTAAAATCGACCTTTAGTAAATATACCGCTTAGAGTTTCCAGGAAGAAGGCGTTTGCACTGAGGGGGTAATTCAAAGTTGATTGCAGCAGCAAATTTGTTAGCAGTTGGGCAAAACCATGGGGGTCATTCTGAGTTGTTCGCTCGTTGATGATTTTCACAACGGAGCGATTAATGGGAAAATGTGCATGGTACGCAGTGTGCATGCGCTAAGTATTTTAGCACAAAACTTAGTAGATTTACTCACGTCCGAACGAAGAATTTTCATCGTTGAAGTGATTGGAGTATGATTGACAGGAAGTGGGTGTTTCTAGGTGGAAACTGACCGTTTTCTGGGAGTGTGCGGAAAGACGCAGGCATGCCAGGATAAAACGCGGGAGTGTCTGGAGAAACGGGAGAGTGGCTGGCCGAACGCAGGGAGTGTTTGTGACGTCAAACCAGGAACGAAACGGGCTGAGCTGATCGCAGTGCAGGAGTAAGTCTCGAGCTACTCAGAAACTGCTAAGAATTTTCTATTCGCAATTCTGCTAATCTTTCGTTTGCAATTCTGCTAAGCGAAGATTCACTCCCAGAGGGCGGCGGCTTAGCGTGTGCAATGCTGCTAAAATCTGCTAGCGAGTGAACAACTCGGAATGAGGGCCCATGTGTACTGCAGGGTTGGCAGATGTAACATGTGCAGAGAGAGTTAGATTTGGGTGGGTTATATTGTTTCTGTGCAGGGTAAATACCAGCTGCTTTATTTTTACACTGCATTTAGATTTCGGTTTGAACACACCCCACCCAAATCTAACGCTCTCTGCACATCTTACATCTGCCCCCCCCCCCCCCTGCAGTACACATGGTTTTACCCAACTGCTAACAAATTTGCTGCTGCGATCAATTCTGAATTAGGCCCAATGTACCCGTGACCTCTCTACCGCGTATGCGCAAATCTCTGAAAAATTAGCCGTCACGCCATTTTCCCGCTGATTTTTGTTACTGCATTAAACACGGGTGGAGGGTGTACAGTGCGGGAGTGTGGGCCTCCCTAGAGCAGGTGACCTTTGTGCACACACCCTCTGCACCCACCGCACTGGTGCTGCCTCTGTAAGGTAACAGTCAGCCTAAAAAAAGTCTAAAGATTTATTTGAGACGGGATCACCAACTCGTGGCACATTTGTAAGTACCCTGCGGGGACCATGGGTGCCGGTGTGCCACAGCAGCTAGTTTGGAAACCACTACTTGCCTACACTCCTGGAAAGTCCGGGAGACCCCAGGTGGCCACTTCCTAGTGAAAAGGGTGGTTTTAACATGACACGGCATTGCGTGATGGGGGTCTGGGACACATGACTCACACTGCGTCAGTAGAGGTCAAATTATGTACCACATGTTAAACTCCAAAAAAGAAAAAAAATTGAGTTTGTTCCACGTGTGCAAAATACAGATGCGTCCGCTCCTCATACATCTAGCATCAATACACCACACAGCGTTAGATGCCTGGCGTGAGTGAGCCGCCAGATCCCATGCAACTCTGCTTAATATTTTTTTTTCTGGAAATGCGTCTTGGAAACATTCGTAGACTGCGCTGAGTAATGTGATATATGACACCTGTATACTGTTTGGACACTGAGAGGGGCTCATCTGCATCTAGATAGATATCAGCTGTCAGTAAGGTGCCGCGTGCTCATGCCAGCTCTGCTTTATTGTATGTGGGCATTGAGTCCTGTGCCATCACACAGAGCTACACAGTCTGTATAAAATGAAAACAAACATAGAGCCGTACTCTATATACATATCCTGACAGTATACAGGACTCTAGTCAGGCTGGATCGCTAATCTTGCTAAAAAGCAGTCGCTGCGATCAAATAGTCGCCGCCCAGAAATAGAGAAAAAAACGCCCATTGCAGAAATTGCGAACGCATCGCAATGAGCAATGTGATCTCATAACCATACGCAAATACCGGAACATCGAAGAGTTTTTCCATCTGCACCAGGAAATGTCATCCACAATTCTGGAATTGGTCATCGCTGACGTCAGAGATCCACCCGAAAAACGTCTCGCCACGCCTGTATTTTTACAAATACGCCCACAAAATGCCATGTTTCCTCCTCTAAACTCTGCCTGCCTGCCAATCAAAATGTGATTGCATTGAAGCACAATGCGTTTGCAGACATAATCGCTGATCGCAGGATGCGCAGTTGTTCGATAATCGGCTGGATTGCATTTCTCAAATTTTGCGATCCAACCAGAATAGGGTTCTCGGTCACCAATTCTCCAATAAGACACCTGAGATGCAGGGAGCTCGACCAGACGTTGCTTTCCACCTACTCTGCCCCATATTCCCTTGGCATGCCAGGCTGGACCTTAAAGTGTTGCACCCTTTCCATCATTCCATCATCTCTCCATCATGTGCATCTCCAGGCGGGATCCACAGACCTACAAAGCTACAAGCAGATTCCAGCTGTACCTGCGCGTCGGACAGCAACAAAGGGCATCGCCGGTCAGCAGCGGGAAGGTGCAAAAAATCCGTTCGCACGGGGGTTCGCAAGGTGTTTGACAGGAGGAAGCCGCTTGTGGGTGGTAATTGACCGTTTACTGGGAGTGTCCGGAAAAACGCAGGCGTTCCCCAGTGTTTTCAGGGCGGGTGTGTGACATCTGGCACCGATCAGCCCGTTCTCATCACACTCTAGGAGTAAGTTCTGGGCTGCGCAGAGACTGCACAAAGTGGATTGTAGCAGCTCGGCGTACACTTAGCCTCGCACACTTGCACGGCGAATTTACATTCCCCCTGGAGGCGGCGACTATCCGAACGCAAGACAGCAAAAGTATCAGCCCAGTGATACAAACAAATAGTGTGGCTTCTCTTTACTGTGCTTCTTACATGAGCTTATGTCTTCCTTCCCCTCTCCTGGCGCACGTAATAATCCTCACAGTGCGCTGGAGCGCAGCCCGGGGTGTTTATCAGGGGCCCATGAATGAAGTCAGCCGGCACAAACACTTCCAAAGTTATTGATTAGTGAATTCTCCCGGCTTACACGCTGATCCTTTCACTTTGTTGAGGTTTTGAATTTAAAAACTCCTGATAAATAATTCTCGTATTATTTAGTGTACTCTGGCAGCTCTGCGGCAGACGGAGCTGTGACCGGCATGTTAGTAGCCAAGGTCTGGAAATAATTCTATGCATTTGAAAAGCAGCTCAGTGGAACGTGGCGGGGTATAGCAGGGCTGTGCTGCCTTCTAATTACCTGCTCCTCTCCCTCTACATGAATACAATGCAGCCTCCTCCCTAACGTCAGCGGCACTATGCGAAATGTTTAAATATTCTGTATGATGTCCAGTAATGCGAAAACAAATCGCTGTCCTCTCTGTTCGCAGCTTTGTGTGCACAATGAGCAGGCAGTTATACGTTTTATTTTGCAGCACGGGGGCAGAATAGGGGTCAGGGGCAACCCCAGGTACTACAGTGATCGTCCCCCACCACCGCCCAGTATTATAATTTTCATTGTTTGGCTATAAGCTGTCATTTGGATGTTTAATATAATATAATAATAGAACAATAGTATCGGGTGTCTGAGCCAAGCATACACACAGTAAGGAACGGATAATGAGGGTAATTCAGATCTGATCACTAGCAGGTGATTTTTGCACTGCTGCGATCAGATAGTCACCGCCTACAGGGTAGTGTATTTTCGCTGTGCAAGTGTGTGATCGCATGTGTAGCAGAGACGTACAAACTGATCTTGTGCGGTGTCTGCGCAGCCCAGAACTTACTCAGCTACTGCGATCACATCAGCCTGTCCGGGACCGGATTTGACGTCAGACACCCTCCCTGCAAACGCATAGACACGCCTGCGTTTTCCCAACCACTCCCAGAAACCGGTCAGTTGACACCCACAAACGTCTTCTTCCTGTCAATCTCCTTACGTTTGCCTGTGCGAATGGATTCTTCGCACAAAACCATCGCTGAGAGGCGATCCGCTTTGTACCCGGGTGACGCGCCTGTGCATTGCGGTGCATACGCATGTGCAGTTTAGACCTGATCGCCCTCTGTATGAAAACGCAGCCTAACGATCAGGGGGTTTATTTACTAATATTCGTGTTTTTGCCGTTTTGAAGGGTGTTTGATCTCGAATGGTATCGGGTACATTTTACTGCAACTTTTTGAATCCTGATACGGTCATTCACTAAGCTGCCGAGTTTTGCACATTAGTTTTTTCCGATGTCGATGTGATTCGTAATATCAGGCAGTGTTTTACGGGAGTGATGAGTAAAACAATGCCTGACAAAACACAAGGAATCCCGGCCGGATCTGTGAGATCCGTGCAGGGCTTCATTGTGTACCTTAAAAAGTTCATTAAAGTCTTAAAAAAGTTAGAAAAAATTGCGTGGGGTCCCCCCTCCTAAGCATAACCAGCCTCGGGCTCTATGAGCCGGTTCTGGTTGAAAAAATATGGGGGGAAAAATGACAGGGGTTCCCCCATATTTAATCAACCAGCACCGGGCTCTGCGCCTGGTCCTGGTTCCAAAAATACGGGGGACAAGAAGCGTAGGGGTCCCCCGTATTTTTGAAACCAGCACCGGGCTCCACTAGCTGGGGAGATAATGCCACAGCCGGGGGACACTTTGATATCGGTCCCTGCGGCCGTGCCATTAAAACCCCAACTAGTCACCCCTGGCTGGGGTACCCTGGAGGAGTGGGGACCCCTTCAATCAAGGGGTCCCCCCCCCTCCAGCCACCCAAGGGCCAGGGGTGAAGCCCGAGGCTGTCTCCCCCCCCCCCCCCCCAATCCAAGGGCGGTGGATGGGGGGCTGATAGCCTTGTTTACAAAATGTGAATATTGTTTTTAGTAGCAGTACTACAAGTCCCAGCAAGCCTCCCCCGCAAGCTGGTACTTGGAGAACCACAAGTACCAGCATGCAGTGGAAAACCGGGCCCGCTGGTACCTGTAGTACTACTACTAAAAAAATACCCCAATAAAAACAGGACACACACACCGTGAAAGTACAACTTTATTACATACATGCACACCAACATGCACACATACTTACCTATGTTCCCACGAGGCTCGGTCCTCTTCTCCATGTAGAATCCTAGGGGTACCTGTGTAAAAAATTATACTCACATAATCCAGGGTACCTTCTGTTCTTTGTATAATCCACGTACTTGGCAAAATAATAAAACGGAAACCCGACCACGCACTGAAAGGGGCCCCATGTTTACACATGGGACCCCTTTCCCCTACTGCCAGGACCCCCCCCCCTGACTCGTGTCAAAGAGGGTCCCTTCAGCCAATCAGGGAGCGCCACGTCGTGGCACTCTCCTGATTGGCTGTGTGCTCCTGTAGTGTCTGTCAGGCAGCACACGGCACAGATACAATGTAGCGCCTATGCGCTCCATTGTAGCCAATGGTGGGAACTTTGCGGTCAGCGGTTGACCGAAAGTAACCTCACCGCTGACCGCAAAGTTCCCACCATTGGCTACAATGGAGCGCATAGGTGCTACATTGTATCTGTGCCGTGTGCTGCCTGACAGACACTACAGGAGCACACAGCCAATCAGGAGAGTGCCACGACGTGGCGCTCCCTGATTGGCTGAAGGGACCCTCTTTGACACGAGTCAGGGGGGGTCCTGGCAGTCGGGGTAAGGGGTCCCATGTGTAAACATGGGGCCCCTTTCAGTGCGTGGTCGGGTTTCCGTTTTATTATTTTGCCAAGTACGTGGATTATACAAAGAACAGAAGGTACCCTGGATTATGTGAGTATAATTTTTTACACAGGTACCCCTAGGATTCTACATGGAGAAGAGGACCGAGCCTCGTGGGAACATAGGTAAGTATGTGTGCATGTTGGTGTGCATGTATGTAATAAAGTTGTACTTTCACGGTGTGTGTGTCCTGTTTTTATTGGGGTATTTTTTTAGTAGTAGTACTACAGGTACCAGCGGGCCCGGTTTTCCACCACATGCTGGTACTTGTGGTTCTCCAAGTACCAGCTTGCGGGGGAGGCTTGCTGGGACTGGTAGTACTGCTACTAAAAACAATATTCACATTTTGTAAACAAGGCTATCAGCCCCCCATCCACCGCCCTTGGATGGGGGGGGGACAGCCTCGGGCTTCACCCCTGGCCCTTGGGTGGCTGGAGGGGGGGGGGGCCTTGATTGAAGGGGTCCCCACTCCTCCAGGGTACCCCGGCCAGGGGTGACTAGTTGGGATTTTAATGGCACGGCCGCAGGGACCGATATCAAAGTGTCCCCCGGCTGTGGCATTATCTCCCCAGCTAGTGGAGCCCGGTGCTGGTTTCAAAAATACGGGGGACCCCTACGCTTTTTGTCCCCCGTATTTTTGGAACCAGGACCAGGCGCAGAGCCCGGTGCTGGTTGATTAAATATGGGGGAACCCCTGTCATTTCCCCCCCCATATTTTATCAACCAGGACCGGCTCAAAGAGCCCGAGGCTGGTTATGCTTGGGGGGGGGGGACCCCACGCAATTTTTTATTCAGATTTTACATTAAACAGACCCTTTCCCATAGATAACCATGCACAGATCTCACTGATCCGTGCATGGTTATCCAAACTCGACTGGAAAAAGCAGGTCTATTTTTTTGCTGCTTTTTTTAACGAATCGAAAAAAAACAGACCCGCACTTGAGCACTCAGAAACTAACACCCAAATACGAATGAATAGTGAATTCCCGTATTCTATGAAATAACATAGTTTGACCAACGTTTGACCGATGGTCTATTCATTCGTATTTCGGAACGTTGTCATTCAAACCATTACGAATAGACCAGACACTGCCGAGATTGGTGCTTAGTGAATTCCCGGATTGGGATTTAGAAAAAAAAACACAAATCGGCCAAACTCGGATTTTTTGTAAATACTGGCCCAGGTCTGAATTACCCCCATGATTTTACACTCCTGCAGCTGTCATGTAGCGGGGTAATACCAACTATCACAGATAGTAAATATTTATTTTATTTATTAACAGTTTCTTATATAGCGCAGCATATTGCGTTGCGCTTTACAATTGGAACAACAGTAATAGAACAAAACTGGGCAAAAACAGACAGACATTGGGGGTAATTCAGATCTGATCGCTGAGCTGCGAATTTCCACGTAATGCAGTCTCTGCGCAGCCCAGAACTTACTCCTACAGTGCGATGAGAACAGGCTGATTGGGGCCGGAGCTGACGTCACACACACTCCCTGAAAACGCTTGGGCGCGGCTGCATTTTTCCGGACACTCCCAGTAAACGATCAGTTGCCGCCCACAAACGGCCGCGTCCTGCCAGTCACCTTGCGAACGCCCGTTAGATTGGATTTTTTGCACCCTCCCGTCGCTGACCGGCGATGCCAGTTGTTGTTGTCCGATGTGCATTGTGGTGCATACGCATGCGCAGTTTGGACCTGATTGCCCGCTGTGTGAAAATGCACAGCAGCGATTCGATCTGAATTACCCCCATAATTTAAGACTCCCATAATAAAGGCTTGTCTTTTTTATGAAACTTAATTAAAAACTGTCATTTTTTGCCCCCCTCGTTTTAACATTACAATGAAGATTATGACGTCTGCTAAGAAAGACAGCTGAAAACTATAAATGCCCTTCTATATTAACTGCAATCGAAGACGCAAACACAGAAATTGATAGACCTTTTATATTTTTAATTGTACTAAAACTAACGAGTATAATGCGCCCTACACACTGGGCGATAGTACTGAAAGATATGGAAGATACCGTCCATATCTTTCAGTATGGAGGCAGCAACAATGAACGATGCGCGGCCCCGCGTTCGTTCATCGCTGGTGCCCCGTCGCTTGTGCATGCAGGCCAATATGGACGATCTCATCCATATTTGCCTGCACTGCTATGGAGCCGGGTGATGGGGGGAGTGAAGAAACTTTACTCCTCCCGTCACCTCCCCCTCGCCGCCGGGTCGCCCGTCGCTGTATCCACCGTCGGGCAGCTCGGCGGTGAATCGCAAGTGTGTAGGGCCCATAACAGTGAAAAATAAACACTTTTTTCAGACACTGATGGAATAATATATTATGATGAAAAAAGTATGAACATGGGGGGTCATTCCGAGTTGATCGCTAGCTGCATTTGTTCGCAGCGCAGCGATCAGGCTAAAAATCGGCAGTTCTGCGCATGCGTAAGCGGTGCAATGTGCACAAACATCGTACCGGCACAACGAACGATGTAGTTTTGCACAGGGTCTAGCGAAGCATTTCAGTCGCACTGCTGGCCGAAGAGTGATTGACTTGAAGTGGGCTTTTCTGGGTGTCAACTGACCGTTTTCAGGGAGTGGTCTGAAAAACGCAGGCGTGCCAGAAGAAACGCAGGCGTGGCTGGGTGAACGCTGGGCGGGTGTGATCCGGAACTGAACAGTCTGAAGTGATCGCAAGCGCTGAGCTACTCTGAAACTGCACAAAAAACTTTGTACCGATACATTAGTTCGCACTTCTGCTAAGCTAAAATACACTCCCAGTGGGAGGCGGCATAGCGTTTGCACGGCCGCTACAAACTGCTAGCGAGCGAACAACTCAGAATGACCACATGACCACCATGGTCAGATGTCAGTATATTAGTTACCTGGGGCCCATTTGTCAAGCATGTTGTTCATAATTAAATTATAGTTCTGCCTGATTTTTTTTAATTATATTGTAGTTATGTGCTAATTTCACAAAAATCTCCTGCACAAGACTAATTAGCGCTGTAGACCGCAGTCCACATTATTATCAATGGGGACAACAAACTGACCCCTATGTACCAAACTTTGGCCCCACTTATTTATGCCATCCTCTTTATGCCTCTGTCTATGGAGGCATATATTCAGGAGAGGGATCTTAAGATCCCTCTCCTGCAGCCTCTGGTCCAGCTCCAGGAAATTACACTTCTAAAATGTGAAAAACCCTTCCAATACGCCAGGGATGTAACTAGCAGGGAGAGCGGTTATTGCTACCACTGTCCCTGCGAGTTACACTTAGTACATTGCGGGGATATTCCCACCAATGGAAGTATTTGTCACGATACAGACGGGCAGTGCCGCAATTATTAATACATAGGATCCCATGTCTAGTAATATCCAGCTATGGATCAGTTTGATCACTGTTAATATTATCTGTAACTTGTCATCACTTTCTCTGTATACAGTATGGTGGTCATTCCGAGTTGTTCGCCAGCTGCTTTCGTTCGCTGTGCAGCGATGAGGCTAAAAAACGGCACTTCTGCGCATGCGTATGCGGTGCAATGCGCACACGCGATGTACTATTACAACGAACTATGTATTTTCACACAGGGTCTAGCGAAGCTTTTCAGCCGCAGAGTGATTGACATGAAGTGGGCGTTTCTGGGTGTCAACTGACCATTTTCAGGGAGTGTTCGGAAAAACGCAGGCGTGCCAGGAAAAACGCAGGCGTGGCTGGGAGAATGCAGGGCGTGTTTGTGACGTCAAAACAGGAACTTAACAGTCTGAAGTCGTCACAAGCGCCGAGTAGGTCTGAAGCTACTCTGCAACTACACAAAATAATTTTGTAGCCGCTCTGCGATCCCTTCGTTCGCACTTCTGCTAAGCTAAAATACACTGCCAGTGGGAGGTGGCATAGCGTTTGCACGGCTGCTAAAAACAGCTAGCGAGCGATCAACTCGGAATGACCACCTATATTCTGTATGTGTGATACGTGGAGCAGCGACCTCTGCCCGGAAGAGAGATTGATATGCAAACACTAGCTGCAATACAGAGATAACATTTATAAATGGAGAAATATTCTTTTAATATTGTGGCGATCTCTTGCAACAGATGTCAACATTGTATCAATTGCATGGTACTTTTACATCTTATACTATTAATAGAGCAGTGTATAGTACTCACAGCTACTGTATCACTCAGGCATGTCACAGACACATGAAGGATGCACAATAGGAGACTACGTGATATGCTAAACCCCAATATCTTACTAAATATCAATTAGTGTCATTTATACAGACTCATCAAAGTGTGTGTATAATAATTATTTAATAGAAACAATCTATTGTATGTCTGTATTTTACAGATAAAATGTAAATTATGTAACATGGTTCTATTTTACTCACTACTACTATATTTTCTTTCATACACTATTTTCCGTCTGTGGTTTCTTTAAAAATAATCACAACTAAGGGGCCTATTTATCAAGAATTTTTTTCATAAAATGATGTAAAAAAGTTTCTTCATAACTCTATGAATTGTAGCTATGTACTAACAGCCTAATGCAGGATATTTCACAGATATCTGCTGAAGAGGGCTAACTGGATTCAGTATGATATCCTGATGGACGGCATCCGGGAGGTCAGAATCCCAACAGTGGCATCCCGACATCAGAATCCCGACAGCCCCTCCAGAAGTACCCTAACCCTGCACTGCCCCCTTCCCTAACACTAACCCTTCCTTGTGGGTACCTGACACTGACCCTCCCCGGTGGGGTCTAACAATAACCCTCCTCGGTGGTGCCTAACCCAAACCCTCCGCGGTGATGCCTAACCCTCTGCGGTGATGCCAAACCCTAACCCTCCGCGGTGATGCCTAACCCTAACCCTCCACGGTGATGCCTAACCCAAACCCTCCGCGGTGATGCCTAACCCAAACCCTCCGCGGTGATGCCTAACCCTAACCCTCCGCGGTGGTGCCTAACTCTAACCCTCCGCGGTGATGCCTAACCGTCCTTTCCTCACTGCTTAAACCTAACCCTCCCCACTTGGTGCCTAACCCTAACCTCCCCTTCCAAGTGCCTAACCATAACCTTTCCGTCCCTGCAACCTAAACCTAACCCCCTTCTGATGACTAAACCTAACCCCCCCCCTGCCTTGTGGCAGGACGTGAGCGCGTCCCACTGGAAGAACGATCGGGATTCTGGGCTTCAGTGTTTTTACGCCGATATCCCGAACTGCACAGGGATTTTAACGACGGTCTCATACCGTTGTTTGGGATTCCGGCATCTGTATTTCAACCTCCAGGATCCCGTCCGGCAGTATTTTAACTACATCCCGGCTAACTAGTGCTGTAGGCCGCAGTCCTCTTTATTAACAATGGGGAATACAGTCTGAGCTCTATGTATCAAACTCAGAATCTGGCCCCACTGGTTTTTCGGCATAGTCAGATGATGTAAACCTTTTTATGCCTATAGAGTATTCGATTGCAGACCCTCTGCCGCAGCCTCCAGCCAACTCCGGTAACTGTCACTGTGTGCATGTGCGGTGTCAGATCCTCCAATATCACAAATGTGACCGACGCCTCCAATGTGGTGGGATGCGACTCACAGGGAGAGCACTTATCACTTCTGCTGATCCTGTGGTGGGATGTAACTCACAGGGAGAGCACTTATCACTTCTGCTGATCCTGTGGTGGGATGTAACTCACAGGGAGAGCACTTATCACTTCTGCTGATCCTGTGGTGGGATGTAACTCACAGGGAGAGCAATTATCACTTCTGCTGATCCTGTGGATGGAATGTAACTCACAGGGACAGAACTTATCACTTCTGCTGATCCTGTGGTGGGATGCAACTTGCAGGGAGAGCAGTTATCACTTCTGCTGATCCTGTGGTGGGATGTAACTCACAGGGAGTGCAGTTATCACTTCTGCTGATCCTGTGGATGGGATGTAACTCACAGGGACAGCACTTATCACTTCTGCTGATCCTGTGGTGGGATGCAACTTGCAGGGAGAGCACTTATCACTTCTGCTGATCCTGTGGTGGGATGCAACTTGCAGGGAGAGCAGTTATCACTTCTGCTGGTCCTGTGGTGAGATGTAACTCACATGAAGAGCACTTACCACTTCTGCTGGTCCTGTGGTGGGATGCAACTCGCAGGGAGAGCAGTTATCTCTTCTGCTGGTCCTGTGGATGGGATGTAACTCACAGGGAGAGCAGTTATCACTTCTGCTGATCCTGTGGTGGGATGTAACTCACAGGGAGAGCAGTTATCACTTGTGCTGATCCTGTGGATGGGATGTAACTCACAGGGACAGCACTTATCACTTCTGCTGATCCTGTGGTGGGATGCAACTTGCAGGGAGAGCAGATATCACTTCTGCTGGTCCTGTGGTGGGATGTAACTGACATGGAGAGCACTTACCACTTCTGCTGGTCCTGTGGTGGGATGCAACTCGCAGGGAGAGCAGTAATCACTTCTGCTGGACCTGTGGTGAGACATAACTCGCACAGGGAGCAGTTATCACTTCTGCAGGTCCTGTGGTGAGATGTTACTCACAGGGAGAGCAGTTATCTCTTCTGCTGGTCCTGTGGATGGGATGTAACTCGCAGGGAGAGCAGTTATAGCTTCTGCTAATCCTGTGGTGGGATGCAACTCACAGGGAGAGCACTTATCACTTCTGCTGATCCTGTGGTGGGATGTAACTTGCAAGGAGAGCAGTTAGCACTTCTGCTGATCCTGTGGTGGGATGTAACTTGCAGGGAGAGCAGTTATCACTTCTGCTGGTCCTGTGGTGGGATGTAACTCATAGGGAGAGCAGTTATCACTTCTGCTAATCCTGTGGTGGGATGCAACTCACAGGGAGAGCACTTATCACTTCTGCTGATCCTGTGGTGGGATGTAACTTGCAGGGAGAGCAGTTATCACTTCTGCTGATCCTGTGGTGGGATGTAACTTGCAGGGAGAGCAGTTATCACTTCTGCTGATCCTGTGGTGGGATGTAACTTGCAAGGAGAGCAGTTATCACTTCTGCTGATCCTGTGGTGGGATGTAACTTGCAGGGAGAGCAGTTATCACTTCTGCTGATCCTGTGGTGGGATGTAACTTGCAGGGAGAGCAGTTATCACTTCTGCTGATCCTGTGGTGGGATGTAACTTGCAGGGAGAGCAGTTATCACTTCTGCAGGTCCTGTGGTGGGATGTAACTCGCAGGGAGAGCAGTTATCACTTCTGCAGGTCCTGTGGTGGGATGTAACTCGCAGGGAGAGCAGTTATAGCTTCTGCTGGTCCTGTGGTGAGATGTTACTCGCAGGGAGAGCAGTTATCACTTCTGCTGATCCTGTGGTGGGATGTAACTTGCAGGGAGAGCAGTTATCACTTATGCAGGTCCTGTGGATGGGATGTAACTCGCAGGGAGAGCAGTTATCACTTCTGCTGTTCCTGTGGTGGGATGTATCTCAAGGGAGAGCAGTTATAACTTCTGCATGTCCTGTGGATGGGATGTAACTCACAGGGAGAGCAGTTATCACTTATGCTGGTCCTGTGGATGGGATGTAACTCACAGGGAGAGCAGTTATCATTTCTGCTGGTCCTGTGGATGGGATGTAACTCGCAGGGAGAGCAGTTATCATTTCTGCTGGTCCTGTGGATGGGATGTAACTCGCAGGGAGAGCAGTTATCTCTTCTGCTGGTCCTGTGGATGGGATGTAAACTCGCAGGGAGAGCAGTTATCACTTCAGCTGGTCCTGTGGTGGGATATAACTCACAGGGAGAGCAGTTATCACTTCTGCTGGTCCTGTGGTGGGATGTAACTCGCAGGGAGAGCAGTTATCTCTTCTGCTGGTCCTGTGGATGTGATGTAACTCACAGGGAGAGCAGTTATCACTTCTGCTGGTCCTGTGGATGGGATGTAACTCACAGGGAGAACAGTTATCACTTCTGCAGGTCCTATGGTGGGATGTAACTCACAGGGAGGGCAGTTATCACTTCTGCTGGTCCTGTGGATGGGATGTAACTCACAGGGAGAGCAGTTATAGTATGACTTTTGTTGGTCCTGTGGTGAGATGTAACTTGCAGGGAGAACAGTTATCACTTCTGCTGATCCTGTGGTGAGATGTAACTTGCAGGGAGAGCAGTTATCACTTCTGCTGATCCTGTGGTGGGATGTAACTTGCAGGGAGAGCAGTTATCACTTCTGCTGGTCCTGTGGTGGGATGTAACTCGCAGGGAGAGCAGTTATCACTTCTGCTGTTCCTGTGGTGGGATGTAACTTGCAGGCAGAGCAGTTATCACTTCTGCAGGTCCTGTGGATGGGATGTAACTCGCAGGGAGAGCAGTTATCACTTCTGCTGTTCCTGTGGTGGGATGTAACTCAAGGGAGAGCAGTTATAACTTCTGCAGGTCCTTTGGATGGGATGTAACTCACAGGGAAAGCAGTTATCACTTCTGCTGGTCCTGTGGATGGGATGTAACTCGCAGGGAGAGCAGTTATCTCTTCTGCTGGTCCTGTGCATGGGATGTAACTCACAGGGAGAGCAGTTATCTCTTCTGCTGGTCCTGTGGATGGGATGTAACTCGCAGGGAGAGCAGTTATCACTTCTGCTGGTTCTGTGGTGGGATGTAACTTGCAGGAAGAGCAGTTATCACTTCTGCTGGTCCTGTGGTGGGATGTAACTCGCAGGGAGAGCAGTCATCTCTTCTGCTGGTCCTGTGGTGGGATGTAACTCGCAGGGAGAGCAGTTACCTCTTCTGCTGGTCCTGTGGATGGGATGTAACTCACAGGGAGAGCAGTTATCACTTCTGCTGGTCCTGTGGTGGGATGTAACTCGCAGGGAGAGCAGTTATCTCTTCTGCTGGTCCTGTGGATGCGATGTAACTCGCAGGGAGAGCAGTTATCACTTCTGCTGATCCTGTGGATGGGATGTAACTCGCAGGGAGAGCAGTTATCTCTTCTGCTGGTCCTGTGGATGGGATGTAACTCGCAGGGAGAGCAGTTATCTCTTCTGCAGGTCCTGTGGATGGGATGTAACTCGCAGGGAGAGCAGTTATCACTTCTGCTGGTCTTGTGGATGGGATGTAACTCACAGGGAGAGCAGTTATAGTATGACTTTGTTGGTCCTGTGGTGAGATGTAACTTGCAGGGAGAGCAGTTATCACTTCTACTGGTCCTGCGAGTTACACTTAGTACATAGCGACACGGACTGTTAATAATAACAGCGCTGCAGCAATTATCACTACATAGGCCCCAGACTCTTGTGTTTAATAACAAGTTTAATAATAATAATTAAATAAAATAAGATATTTGAACAGCTGCAGTAGCACCTGGTGCACGACCATAGAGACTTATTTTCTTTCTTTTTGAATAATAAAACTAATCATCAGCTATGACATTTAATTTTGTTTTTAATAATGCCTACATATTTACTAAGTAGGGCGGCTTACTGGGGCAGTCTGCGCACGTCTTACCCGTTCACACTCCTTTCAGGCGTATGGCACGGTACTGTGCTATAGTTGAAATATTCTGTTGCTACTGGTATATTTCTTATTGACAGTAAAAAAAATAAGAGTAAAAAACAAGTGTCCAAGTGCCGCCCCCAAGCATGTGGCGTCCCCTAGGCTTGTGCCTCACATGCCTAATGGGAAATTTATCAATGAAAGTAGGCTAGAGTTACAGCGTGAAGCAGCCTGAATGATACTAATGAGATTTCATGCCAATATGACAGGTTCTCATTAAATAGAGTTTTCAGTCCACTGATCCTCCTGGTAAAGTAAAGGCGTCTGCATAACTGTATATTTTCAGGCTAAGCGCAGGTATAAAATAATATTAAGAGCATCACATTTAAGTGAAGCATTAATATTACTATAGGAGTATTTTTCTCATCCTCCATATAATCATATTTTATATCTCTATTATTAGAATTTATTGTTTAGTTTTTACTAGTCAGCTTTTAATTTTATCTTCCAATTTACATAAATATGAATCCACTACAATATTATATTTCTACATTACTAATAATACTCTCTTTTCTCTAGGGGAAACCAGGAGACCTTGGCCCACCGGGCAGGGAAGGGGCTCAGGGACTGCCTGTAAGTATGCTAGCATTACGGGAAACAAGGACAACTGAATTAATTAATAGGATGCAATAATAAATACCACAGTCAGTCATGCATTGAAAGAAAAATATTCCTGGGGGAGGGGTAAGAGGTTTATATACTGGGCTTATAGGCCACAACAGTGCATCTCTACTGTATACAGAAGTCTGTTGAGATATTAAGGGTAACGTATATCGTTCCTAGGAGCAACTAACAATAATATATATATATATATATATATATATATATATATATACTGTAGATCCGTAACAGGCAGGCTATAATGATGCTGCACTATATACACACGTACTGGCACGTGTGAGCTCACAGGGGGGGGGGGGGGGGGGTAGAGGACACCAGCAGCTGGCCAGAGGGGTCTGGGCGCGGCCTGTGCGGGGTGTTGGAGGGGCAAACACAGGACCCCACCCCTCCACCAGCGCGCAGTATATATAAGGCAGTTGAGCCGATTATCTGCTGCCTCCAGGACTGCCTTCAGAAATTGTTGGTCCTGGGACTGCCCACCCCCCTCACCTTCCACTTACCCTGCAGTCTTCACAACTTACTGCTCTTGGTGCCGGATTCCGATCCCAGGACAAGGCTACAGAATACATGGGGACGCCCCTAGGCACGACTGCGGCAGGCAGACACCACAGAAGCAGCACAGGGAGGGAGTCTGGAGCAGGCAGCCATAGAAGGATAGCACCGGCAATATTTAAAATTTGGAGCAAGCCATGAACCAATTGGAGGTCACGGACCGGCAGCCAATCAGGAGTTGCCGCTGCAAATTCAAAATGCTGCCGGCGCTGCCCCTATATGGTAACCTGCAGTGTGCTCCAATCCACCCTGCTTCCATGCAGATCCCCTTGCCATCAGGGTCCGTGACTAGAGTCAATGCAGTCTGCCCTGGCCGCCTCACCTGCAGCCCCAGCGCTGACCCCTCCTCCTCCCGGTCACCACACTGCTCACCCCACACAGGGTCTCACCCCTTCCTGCCTGACTGATTCACCTTCTCCCCCCACCGGTAAGTGGCCACATGTGTCCCTTTTGCCTCAACTCCGAGTGCTGCGAGACCGTCTGGTGTTTCCTGCATCCGTTTCCTGGTTACTGCTGTTACTTGTTGCCGAGTCCCGGGATGGCAAGTAACCATCATAGTATGTAGAGGAGGGGGTGCGGAGTATATGGAATATAGCGGAAGCAGTATACGGAGGAGGGATGTGCCCTGTATGTAGGGGGCACTATATGAAGGGGTATGAGGGTGCAGTGTGTGTGTATATAGGGGCAGTATATAGGTGGGGGGTGCAGTGTACATAGGGTGTGTGTGTGTGTGTGTGTGTGTCCTTGTCCCTCCAGTGGCTGCCGGCAGCACCACATAGGTGAGGAGCAGCGTTAGATAAATGTAACCGTAAGTGGAAATCAGTCAGTTTGAATATGAAAGGCAACTGCCACACCAAGAACCTACCCCTACCCCCACTGTCTCTCTCCAGCACCCTCTCTCCATATTCAGCAAGTGTGAAACAGTCAGACCAGTGATTATATGTAATTATCAGCAGGCTGTAACATCTCCCTGCGGGTGTGGATCATAAGATCGACAGTGTCTAGGTCAACAATGTTTAGGTCGACCACTATAGGTCGACAGTCACTAGGTCAACAGTGTTTGAAGGTCGACAGGGTTTCTAGGTCGACATGTTCTAGGTCGACGGGTCAAAAGGTCGACATGAGTTTTTCATGTTTTTTTGGAGTCGTTTTCTACGTACCGTGACCGGGAAGCCCAATTAGTGCACCGTGTCCCCTCGAATGGCTCGCTTCGCTCGGCACAGGTTACTGTTCCCAATCATAGTCCGCGTGGATCGTTAAGTATGAAAAAGTTCAAAAAAAGAAAAAAATTTTAAAAACTCATGTCGTCCTTTTGACCTGTCGACCTAGAACATGTCAACCTAGAAACGCTGTCGACCTTGAAAACATGTCGACCTAGTGACTGTCGACCTATAGTGGTCGACCTAAACATTGTCAACCTAGGCACTGTCGATCTTCAGACCGGATCCCCTCCCTGCATGGTAACTTTCATTTTCGTTTGGTCTGTGTAGCGGCCTCCTGTGGCAAAGGTTCCCCATCACTGATATAGGAGATATATATATATATATTGTGACAAGAACACTGGGATAGTGTTTGAGGGCAGGTATATTTGTCCCAGGTTCTTGTCTTACATGTTTTAGAAAATGTTAACTTCTAGGAAAAATGCTTTTTGTTTTGTCTGAACCTTTTCAGTTTGCTGTAAAAGCTGGGTAAAGGCTCTGAGAGAGAGATAAGGCGAGTTCTAGACATTGGGCCCAGTTCGGGTCTTTGGCCTCACAGAGGGCTAATCAGGGTTTCAGCTGTGTAAGTGTGTTATAGTGCTGCTAACCTGATTAGTATGGGCAGACTGCCTGGGAAGGCTGAGGGATCTGTGTGTTAGAGACACGCTTTCTGAGGCAAGTGAGCTATACAGTATGTACTGAAGAACTCTGTGTTTTGTTTAGTGACAGTTAGGAATATCTTATGTTTAGTTAGTGCCGGACAGGCAAGGTATTTTTATTTTGGGGTTTGTTTTATTTTCTGTTTCAATAAAACTGGCCGGGGTCAGTTGTACCAGAAACTGGACTTGTGTTGTTCCTCAGCTGCTGCGTGCTACCATATTCCCCAGGAAAAGGCGCCTTGCACCCCTACAGTGTTACAACTTGGTGGAGAATGCGAGCAACCCCGTTCTGCGCATAAGTGAAAGCAGCAGCTTTGTGAGGCCTGCAGAAAACGGTGGTTTATGCAGATACAGCCCAGTGTGAAGTTACTGAGACTCACCCCTGAGGGTTTGATATATGTCTTGGGTGAAAGCAGCTACAAAGCCGCCTGAAAAATCTGTCGACATGGAGGATCTGCTTAAAGCCTTGCTGCAAGCTACAGCGGCTCAGCAGGAGGCCAACCGACAGCAGCAGGTGGCAATGGAGGAAAATAGGAGACAGCAGCAGGTGGCTATTGACGAACTTTACCGGCAACAGCGTCAGGATAGAGAGGCCTTAACAGAAGTGGTGCAGAGCCTTGCAGCCCGGATTGGAGATGTGGCCGTCAGTGCTCCGACCAGCTCTAGTTCTATACGGGCCAGTCACTTCTTGCAGAAAATGACAGAGGCTGACGATGTGGAGGCCTACTTGACCACGTTTGAAAGGACTGCAGAGCGTGAGAACTGGCCAAAAGCACAGTGGGCCAGTCTGCTGGCACCTTTTCTGTCAGGTGAGCCCCAAAAAGCGTACTTTGATTTAAGCCCTGCTGAGGCTCGGGACTATGATAAACTAAAGACTGAGATCCTGACCCGCCTGGGAGTCACGCTGTCAGTACGAGCACAACGGGTGCACCGTTGGGTGTACGCCATGGAGAAGCCTCCGCGCTCTCAGATGCACGACCTTATTCAGCTAACAAAAAAATGGCTACAGCCAGAGACATTAACTGGTCCCCAGATGGTTGAAAGAGTCGTCATGGACCGCTACTTGAGATCTTTGCCCATGGTCCTGCGCAAGTGGGTGAGCCATGGAAACCCGGGTACTGCTGACCAATTAGTAGACATGGTAGAGCGGTATTTGGCAGCAGAGGAACTACAGATGACCACCCAGCAACCAATAGATCCTCGACAGCGCCCTTCAGTAAAGACTGGTAAGACTGTTCCGTGGGAAAACGTTGCTGGGCGGTTAAGAGAACGCAAGGCTGGAGAGACTGTAAACACTGGCCCTGGAGACAGGCCAATGGGGCTAGAACGGTCTATGTTGCCCAAACGGGTTGATAATCGTGTGGTTAAATGTTTTAGATGTGGTATGCCAGGTCATGTTGTTGCCAATTGCCCAGTCATGCAAGAACCCATGCAATGTGATGCTGCCTTTGAATGTCGCAGAATGTCTTTCTTTGCTAGGTTAGCCTGTACTGTGGTACCTTCACCTGAGCTGGAAAAACAAATGTGTGATGTGTTCTTAGAGGGTAACCGGGTAGAGGCCTTGCTAGATTCAGGAAGTTTAGTTACCCTCGTGAAAGCTGGGTTAGTGAACCCCTTAAAGGTCCAGCAAATACCTATTGGGGTAACTTGCATACATGGGGATACCCAACATTATACCACTGCTGAGGTGAATATAGAAACTTGTTGTGGGTCAGCAATGGTTAAAGTGGGACTGGTCCCTACCTTGGTGCATGAGGCCATAATAGGGAGGGATTTTCCACATTTTTGGAAACTGTGGGAATCACGGTTATCAACAGATGTGAGAAGTAAAAAGCCAGTTGATAATACCGGTGATTTTATGGATGTACGTGGGTCTTCGGAACTTTCTGGCCCTTTGCCTTTTGCTAGTTTGGCTGGGGAAGTGACAGATGGGGAGTCCAGTGAGGACCCTCTTGCCGGGAACAGAGACATAGTAGTTAGAACTGAAAGCGTGCCTGACCTGGAGGTAAAGAAGGATCTGTTTGCGTCTGAACAGTTAAAGGATCCTACCTTAATAAAGGCTAGAGAGAATGTTAAGATTGTTAATGGGGAACCTGTGGTACCAGGTGACAGGGTTACGTATCCCCACATGGCCATCTGTAATGAGCTCTTGTACCACATTGTCAAAAGGGGTGAGGATGTGGTAGAACAGCTGGTAGTTCCCCAGCCTTATCGGAGAACGGTACTAGATTTAGCTCATAGTCACGTTACCGCAGGACATTTAGGGGCAGAAAAAACCACTGAAAGAGTTTTACAAAGGTTCTTTTGGCCAGGGGTTTATAAAGAAGTGTCTGAATATTGTTCTTCCTGTCCTGAATGCCAGTATCATGCCCCTAGACCCCATTTCAGAAGCCCACTAGTTCCCATGCCTATTATAGAGGTCCCGTTTGACAGAATAGCCATGGATCTCGTGGGGCCCTTGTTAAAGTCTGCTCGGGGCCATCAGTATATCCTGGTAATTATGGACTATGCCACTCGATATCCTGAGGCTGTCCCTTTACGCACTATCACAACCAAGGCGATAGCTAAGGAGCTGGTGCAGGTATTTAGTAGAGTGGGAATACCAAAAGAAATTTTGACTGACCAAGGTACTCCATTTATGTCAAGGATCATGAAAGAATTGTGCAAGTTATTTAAGGTCACTCACCTCAGGACGTCCATCTACCATCCCCAAACTGACGGGTTGGTGGAAAGGTTTAATAAAACATTAAAAAGTATGTTAAAAAAGGTTGTTGAGAGAGATGGGAAAAACTGGGATTGTTTGTTGCCCTACTTGTTAATGGCCATCAGAGAAGTTCCTCAGTCCTCTACGGGGTTTTCTCCATTTGATTTGTTGTATGGTAGACACCCCAGAGGGCTGTTGGATATTGCCAAAGAGACGTGGGAAGGACAGCCCACTCCTTATAGAAGCGTTATTGAGCATGTAACACAAATGCAGGATAGGATTGCAGCCGTGGTACCTGTTGTCAGAGAGCACATGGAACAGGCCCAAAGTGCTCAACAGAGGGTCTATAACCGGAGTGCCAAGATACGGGAATTTGCTCCTGGAGATAGAGTTCTTGTTTTGGTACCCACTATGGAAAGCAAATTCCTAGCTAAATGGCAGGGTCCATTTGAGATTAGGGAAAAAGTGAATGAGGTTAATTACAAAGTATACCAGCCGGGAAAGAGAAAACCCGAACAGATTTACCATGTTAACTTAATCAAACCCTGGAAAGATAGGTTGTCTCTGTCAGCGGAGCCTTGCCCTTCGGTGTCTTCACCCCGGTTGCTTCCCGCAGTGAAGGTGTCAGAGACATTATCAGCTGATCAGAACAATCAGGTTAAAGAATTTCTCATCCAAAATAGGGAGGTATTTTCAGAGCTGCCTGGCCGAACGACCATAATAAAACATGACATTGTCACAGAACCAGGGGTCAGGGTTCATTTAAAGCCATATAGGATTCCTGAAGCTCAGCGAGAAGCTATTTCTAAGGAAGTTAAAACCATGTTAGAACTTGGAGTCATAGAGGAGTCTAACAGTGAGTGGTCCAGTCCCATAGTGCTCATCCCGAAGCCCGACGGTAGCATACGCTTCTGTAATGACTTTCGTAAGTTAAATGAGGTGTCCAAGTTTGACGCATACCCCATGCCCCGTGTGGATGAGCTTGTAGAAAGGCTGGGAACAGCCAGGTTTCTCACCACATTGGACCTGACCAAAGGTTACTGGCAAATACCTTTATCTGGTAGCGCCAAAGAAAAAACAGCCTTTTCGGTTCCGGAGGGGCTGTACCAGTATAAGATGTTACCCTTTGGGTTGCATGGGGCTCCAGCAACCTTTCAACGGGCGATGGATAAAATTTTGAGGCCCCATAGAAAATATGCAGCTGCCTATTTGGATGATGTGGTAATTCACAGTACAGACTGGGGGTCCCATTTGGTTAAAGTACAAGCAGTACTGGACTCAATCAGAGAGGCAGGGTTAACTGCTAACCCAAAGAAGTGCTGCCTCGCAATGGAGGAGGTCAAATACTTGGGCTTCACCATAGGCAGAGGTCTGATTAGGCCCCAATTGAATAAAGTTGATGCTATTCAAAACTGGCCTCGTCCAGTGAATAAAAAACAGGTAAGGGCTTTTTTGGGAATTACTGGGTACTATAGACGGTTTATTCCTAATTTTGCGACCACAGCGGTGCCGTTGTCAGACCTTACCAAAGGGAAGCAGTCAAATGTGGTGAAATGGAACCCTGATGCAGAAAAGGCGTTCCAAGCGTTAAAAGTGGCTTTGTGTTCACAACCGGTGTTGATAACACCAGATTTTTCAAAAGAATTTGTGGTACAGACAGATGCCTCAGAGGTAGGGATAGGTGCTGTGCTGTCCCAAACCAGAGATGGGGACGAACACCCTATCATTTATTTGAGTAGGAAACTCAATGAGCATGAAAAAAGGTATGCCATTGTGGAAAAGGAGGCTTTGGCCATTAAGTGGGCACTAGATACCTTGAGATATTACCTCTTGGGTAGACAATTCAGACTAGTGACAGACCATGCCCCTTTAAAATGGATGTATGTAAATAGAGGCAAGAATGCTCGTGTAACTAGATGGTTTCTAGCGTTGCAGGACTTTAAGTTTACTGTCGAACATAGACCGGGAACACAATTGGCCAACGCAGATGCATTGTCTCGCATCTTCTGTTTGGGGGCTACAAGTGTTCCGGCCCCTAGGTCGAAACAGGGGAGGGGGATATGTGACAAGAACACTGGGATAGTGTTTGAGGGCAGGTATATTTGTCCCAGGTTCTTGTCTTACATGTTTTAGAAAATGTTAACTTCTAGGAAAAATGCTTTTTGTTTTGTCTGAACCTTTTCAGTTTGCTGTAAAAGCTGGGTAAAGGCTCTGAGAGAGAGATAAGGCGAGTTCTAGACATTGGGCCCAGTTCGGGTCTTTGGCCTCACAGAGGGCTAATCAGGGTTTCAGCTGTGTAAGTGTGTTATAGTGCTGCTAAGTTGCTAACCTGATTAGTATGGGCAGACTGCCTGGGAAGGCTGAGGGATCTGTGTGTGAGAGACACGCTTTCTGAGGCAAGTGAGCTATACAGTATGTACTGAAGAACTCTGTGTTTTGTTTAGTGACAGTTAGGAATATCTTATGTTTAGTTAGTGCCGGACAGGCAAGGTATTTTTATTTTGGGGTTTGTTTTATTTTCTGTTTCAATAAAACTGGCCGGGGTCAGTTGTACCAGAAACTGGACTTGTGTTGTTCCTCAGCTGCTGCGTGCTACCATATTCCCCAGGAAAAGGCGCCTTGCACCCCTACAGTGTTACAATATATATATATATATATATATATATATACACCGTACTGTGCAAAAGTTTTAGACAAGTGTGGAAAAAATGCTGCAAAGTAGGAATGCTTTCAAAAATAGAAGTATTAGAAGTTTATTTTTTATCAATTAACAAAATGCAAAGTGAATGAACAGAAGAGAAATCTAAATCAAATCATTATTTTTTATGATCACTCTTTGCCTTCAAAACAACATCAATTCTAGCTACACTTGCACACAGTTTTTGAAGAAACTCTGCAGGGAGGTTGTTCCAAACATCTTGGAGAACAAATCACTGTTCAATTGTTTTTACATTTTTTCTTTTTTAGGTATATGGTTAAAAAGCAATAGCTGTGTTATTTCTGGCGGTCACCCCTTACATGTTTAGAGCGAAGCGTAATAAACTTGATTTTGTTACCAATATGGTCCCTACATGAAGCCACCAGCACAGATCTGGAGTGAGAATGAGGACTAGGAACTGATGCACATTGCATCCAAAGTGAGTTCCACACAAAAGTCCATTACTGATATACTAGTCTAGAATATGGTGAAATCTGTCCTCTATGGGGGTCATTATGACCCGTTCGCTCGCTGCGTTTTAAGAGCGAACAGGTCCCTACTACGCATGCGCCGGCGCATGCCAAATGGCCGAAGGCCGTAGTAGGGATGCGATCGCCTCTGCCTGACTGACAGGCAGAGGCGATTGCAGGGCGGGAGGGGACGGAACGGCGCCATTTGGTCGCCGTTTCGTGGGTTTGGTCCAGCCAATGCAGGCGTGGCCGGACCGAACGGGGGGAGTGCCGCAGCGGCTGTGTGACGTCACACGCAGCCGCTGCGGGCCGGGGAGCGATGAGTAGCTCCCGGCCAGCACGCTAAAGCTGCGCTGACAGGGAGCTAGTCTTGAAGTGCAAAGGCATCGCCGCTGTGCGATGCCTTTGCACTTCTGCGAGGGGGTCCGGACTGACTTGCGGGGCGGGCTAGCCCTGTGCTGGGCGTCCCCCCGCATGTCAGGAAAAAAGATCGTAGCTGTGCTAAATTTAGCACAGCTACAATCAACTCTGATTGACCCCCTATGTGCAATATGAAGAAGAAAAAAACATGGAAACCCCCTTACATCTTCGGCATGGAGCTGATTAATGTCTTCTACTGAAGTCAGTCCTTACACTTTCCAAAGCACTCTATCTTTTCCTTTAAAAACCCCCAAAACATAACAGTTTACTCGCTCTGAAAAGTCGGTGCATCATCCATTTCCAGACGCTCCGAGTAATTTCCAGAGAAGCTTCATAGATACCTTGCACAGAAATCACCCAGAGTGTCATCACGGATCTCACTGACTGACAAATACGTCTCTATAACAGCGTCCTCTACAAGTCTACGTGTTGTAGAAAAGTGATAAAAACAATGAGATTTGTCAGCGAGAAGTGCTCCAGCTTCCAGAAGCTCTGTGTTGTGATAAATACTATGTGTCACCGGCCGCTGGGGCAGCCATTGATGAATAGTCCTCAGCGCAGTGCGCTGACCGAGCCAGCAGGGAAGTAACGCCATATGATAAATAAACAGAATAAAATAAGAATTTACTCACCGGTAATTCTATTTCTCGTAGTCCGTAGTGGATGCTGGGAACTCCGTAAGGACCATGGGGAATAGCGGGCTCCGAAGGAGGCTGGGCACTCTAGAAAGATTTAGGACTACCTGGTGTGCACTGGCTACTCCCACTATGACCCTCCTCCAAGCCTCAGTTAGGACACCGTGCCCGGACGAGCAGACATAATAAGGAAGGATTTAGAATCCCGGGTAAGACTCTTACCAGCCACACCAATCACACCGTACAACTCGTGATACTATATCCAGTTTGACAGTATGAAAACAACTGAGCCTCTCAACAGATGGCTCAACAATAACCCTTTAGTTAACAATAACTATTTACAAGTATTGCAGACAATCCGCACTTGGGATGGGCGCCCAGCATCCACTACGGACTACGAGAAATAGAATACCGGTGAGTAAATTCTTATTTTCTCTAACGTCCTAGTGGATGCTGGGAACTCCGTAAGGACCATGGGGATTATACCAAAGCTCCCAAACGGGCGGGAGAGTGCGGATGACTCTGTAGCACCGAATGAGAGAACTCCAGGTCCTCCTCAGCCAGGGTATCAAATTTGTAGAATTTTGCAAATGTGTTTGCCCCTGACCAAGTAGCTGCTCGGCAAAGTTGTAAAGCCGAGACCCCTCGGGCAGCCGCCCAAGATGAGCCCACCTTCCTTGTGGAATGGGCATTTACAGATTTTGGCTGTGGCATGCCTGCCACAGAATGTGCAAGCTGAATTGTACTACAAATCCAGCGAGCAATAGACTGCTTAGAAGCAGGAGCACCCAGCTTGTTGGGTGCATACAGGATAAACAGCGAGTCAGATTTTCTGACTCCAGCCGTCCTGGAAACATATATTTTCAGGGCCCTGACAACGTCTAGCAACTTGGAGTCCTCCAAATCCTTAGTAGCCGCAGGCACCACAATAGGCTGGTTCAGGTGAAACGCTGACACCACCTTAGGGAGAAACTGGGGACGAGTCCTCAATTCTGCCCTATCCATATGGAAAATCAGATAAGGGCTTTTACATGATAAAGCCGCCAATTCTGACACTCGCCTGGCTGAAGCCAGGGCCAATAACATGACCACTTTCCACGTGAGATATTTCAGATCCACGGTTTTTAGTGGCTCAAACCAATGTGATTTTAAGAAACTCAACATCACGTTGAGATCCCAAGGTGCCACAGGAGGCACAAATGGGGGCTGAATATGCAGCACTCCTTTCACAAACGTCTGAACTTCAGGTACTGAAGCTAGTTCTTTTTGAAAGAAAATCGACAGAGCCGAGATCTGTACTTTAATGGAGCCTAGTTTTAGGCCCATATTCACTTCTGCTTGCAGGAAATGCAGAAATCGACCTAGTTGAAATTCCTCTGTTGGGGCCTTTTTGGCCTCGCACCATGCAACATATTTCCGCCATATGCGGTGATAATGCTTTGCCGTAACATCTTTCCTGGCCTTAATAAGCGTAGGAATGACTTCTTCCGGAATACCCTTTTCTTTTAGGATCCGGTGTTCAACCGCCATGCCGTCAAACGCAGCCGCGGTAAGTCTTGGAACAGACAGGGCCCCTGTTGTAGCAGGTCCTGTCTGAGCGGTAGAGGCCACGGGTCCTCTGAGAGCATCTCTTGAAGTTCCGGGTACCACGCTCGTCTTGGCCAATCCGGAACCACGAGAATTGTGTTTACTCCTCGCTTTCTTATTATTCTCAATACCTTTGGTATGAGAGGCAGAGGAGGGAACACATAAACCGACTGGTACACCCACGGTGTCACTAGAGCGTCCACAGCTATCGCCTGAGGGTCCCTTGACCTGGCGCAATATCTTTTTAACTTTTTGTTGAGGCGGGACGCCATCATGTCCACCTGTGGTTTTTCCCAACGGTTTACCAGCATCTGGAAGACTTCTGGATGAAGTCCCCACTCTCCCGGGTGGAGGTCGTGTCTGCTGAGGAAGTCTGCTTCCCAGTTGTCCACTCCCGGAATGAACACTGCTGACAGTGCTAGTACATGATTCTCCGCCCATCGGAGAATTCTTGTGGCTTCCGCCATCGCCATCCTGCTTCTTGTGCCGCCCTGTCGATTTACATGGGCGACTGCCGTGATGTTGTCTGACTGGATCAGCACCGGCTGGTGTAGGAGCAGGGATTTTGCTTGACTTAGGGCATTGTAGATGGCCCTTAGTTCCAGAATATTTATGTGAAGGGAAGTCTCCTGACTCGACCATAGTCCTTGGAAGTTTCTTCCCTGTGTGACTGCCCCCCAGCCTCGAAGGCTGGCATCCGTGGTCACCAGGACCCAGTCCTGTATGCCGAACCTGCGGCCCTCTAGAAGATGGGCACTCTGCAGCCACCACAGTAGCGACACCCTGGTTCTTGGAGACAGGGTTATCAAGCGATGCATCTGAAGATGCGATCCGGACCACTGGTCCAACAGGTCCCACTGAAAGATTCTGGCATGGAACCTGCCGAAGGGAATTGCTTCGTAAGAAGCCACCATCTTTCCCAGGACCCGCGTGCAGCGATGCACTGATACCTGTTTTGGTTTCAGGAGGTCTCTGACTAGAGATGACAACTCCCTGGCTTTCTCCTCCGGGAGAAACACTTTTTTCTGGACTGTATCCAGAATTATACCCAGGAACAGTAGCCATGTTGTCGGAACCAGCTGTGACTTTGGGATATTCAGAATCCAGCCGTGCTGGTGCAGCACATCCTGGGATAGTGCTACTCCCACCAACAACTGTTCCTTGGACCTCGCTTTTATTAGGAGATCGTCCAAGTACGGGATAATTAAAACTCCCTTTCTTCGAAGAAGTATCATCATTTCCGCCATAACCTTGGTAAATACCCTCGGTGCCGTGGACAGTCCAAACGGCAGCGTCTGGAATTGGTAATGGCAATCCTGTACCACAAATCTGAGGTACTCCTGGTGAGGATGGTAAATGGGGACATGCAAGTAAGCATCCTTGATGTCCAGGGATACCATGTAATCCCCCTCGTCCAGGCTTGCAATAACCGCCCTGAGCGATTCCATCTTGAACTTGAATTTCTTTATGTATGTGTTCAAGGATTTCAAATTTAGAATGGGTCTCACCGAACCGTCCGGTTTCGGTACCACAAATAGTGTGGAATAATAACCCCGGCCTTGTTGAAGTAGGGGTACCTTGATTATCACCTGCTGAGAATACAGCTTGTGAATTGCCGTTAGCACCGCCTCCCTGTCTGAGGGAGCAATTGGCAAGGCAGATTTTAGGAACCGGTGGGGTGGGGACGCCTCGAATTCCAGCTTGTACCCCTGAGATACTATTTGCAGGATCCAGGGATCCACCTGTGAGCGAACCCACTGATCGCTGAAATTTTTGAGGCGACCCCCCACCGTACCTGGCTCCGCCTGTGGAGCCCCACCGTCATGCGGCGGACTTGGAAGAAGAAGCGGGGGAGGACTTTTGCTCCTGGGAACCTGCTGTTTGTTGCAGCCTTTTTCCCCTACCTCTGCCTCTGGACAGAAAAGACCCGCCTTTTCCACGCCTGTTTTTCTGGGTCCGAAAGGACTGAACCTGATAAAACGGCGCCTTCTTAGGCTGTGAGGGGACATGGGGTAAAAATGCTGACTTCCCAGACGTTGCTGTGGAAACTAGGTCCGAGAGACCATCCCCAAATAATTCCTCACCCTTATATGGCAACACTTCCATGTGCTTTTTAGAATCTGCATCTCCTGTCCAAGGCGAGTCCATAAGCCTCTCCTAGTAGAAATGGACAATGCACTTACTTTAGATGCCAGTCGGCAGATTTCCCTCTGTGCATCTCTCATATATAAGACTGAGTCTTTTATATGGTCTATGGTTAACAGGATCGTGTCTCTGTCTAATGTGTCAATATTTTCTGACAGTTTATCTGACCAAGCAGCGGCAGTACTGCACATCCAAGCTGACGCAATAGCTGGCCTAAGTATAATGCCTGTGTGTGTATATACAGACTTCAGGATCGCCTCCTGCTTTCTATCAGCAGGTTCCTTGAGGGCGGCCGTATCCGGAGACGGTAGTGCCACCTTTTTAGACAAACGTGTGAGCGCTTTATCCACTCTAGGGGGTGTTTCCCAACGTGACCTATCCTCTGGCGGGAAAGGGAACGCCATTAGCACCTTCTTAGGAATTACCAATTTTTTATCGGGAAAGCCCACGCTTCTTCACACACTTCATTTAATTCATCTGATGGGGGAAAAACTACGGGTAGTTTTTTCTCTCCAAACATAATACCCTTTTTAGTGGTACCAGTAGTTATATCAGAAATGTTTAACACCTCTTTCATTGCCTCAATCATACAGTGAATGGCCTTAGTGGGCATCAGGTTTGACTCATCGTCGTCGACACTGGTGTCAGTATCAGTGTCGACATCTGGGTCTGCTTGAGGTAGCGGGCGTTTTAGAGCCCCTGACGACCCATGAGACGCCTGGGCAGGCACGAGCTGAGAAGTCGGCTGTCCCACATTTGGCATGTCGTCGATTTTCTTATAAAAGGAGTCTATACGTGCACTCATTACTTTCCATAAGCCCATCCACTCAGGTGTCTGCCCCGCAGGGGGTGACATCCCTTCTAAAGGCATCTGCTCCGCCTCCACATCATTATCCTCATCAAACATGTCGACACAGCCGTACCGACACACCGCACACACACAAGGAATGCTCCGAATGAGGACAGGACCCACAAAAGCCCTTTGGGGGGACAGAGTGAGAGTATGCCAGCACACACCAGAGCGCTATATAATGCAGGGACTAACTGAGTTATGTCCCCTATAGCTGCTTTTTATATTATATATGTATTGCGCCCAAATTTAGTGCCCCCCCTCTCTGTTTTTACCCTGTTCTGAAGTGTAGACTGCAGGGGAGAGCCAGGGAGCTTCCTTCCAGCGGATCTGTGAAGGAGAAATGGCGCCAGTGTGTCTGAGGGAGATAGCTCTGCCCCTTTTCCGCTGCCTATTCTCCCACTTTTTTCTGGATTCTGGCAGGGGAATTTACCACATATATAGCCTCTAGGGCTATATATTGTGGTATTTTTGCCAGCCAAGGTGTTTTTATTGCAGCTCAGGGCGCCCCCCCCCCCCAAGCGCCCTGCACCCTCAGTGACCGGAGTGTGAAGTGTGCATGAGGAGCAATGGCGCACAGCTGCAGTGCTGTGCGCTACCTTGGTGAAGACTGATGTCTTCTGCCGCCGTTTTTCCGGACCTCTTCTTGCTTCTGGCTCTGTAAGGGGGACGGCGGCGCGGCTCCGGGACCGAACACCAAGGACTGGGCCTGCGGTCGATCCCTCTGGAGCTAATGGTGTCCAGTAGCCTAAGAAGCCCAATCCGGCTGCAAGCAGGCGAGTTCGCTTCTTCTCCCCTTAGTCCCTCGCTGCAGTGAGCCTGTTGCCAGCAGGTCTCACTGAAAATAAAAAACCTAAATCTATACTTTCTTTCTAAGGGCTCAGGAGAGCCCCTAGTGTGCATCCAACCTCGGCCGGGCACAGAAATCTAACTGAGGCTTGGAGGAGGGTCATAGTGGGAGGAGCCAGTGCACACCAGGTAGTCCTAAATCTTTCTAGAGTGCCCAGCCTCCTTCGGAGCCCGCTATTCCCCATGGTCCTTACGGAGTTCCCAGCATCCACTAGGACGTTAGAGAAATACACGTTACACTCTAAAAAACCTACAGCAAAAATAAATTACTTCTGTTACTCTGTTGCTGCTGTTACTTTCATTTCATTGATCAGCACTAATTAACACTGCATGTAAATGAGGAATGACACTCGCATAACAAGTAGAAGTGTCATGTAGATAAGGGCTGCTTCTTAAGCAAGCAATTTATTTTTGTGTTTTAATGAATTAAGCAGAAAGTAGAAGATTTCAAAACAGCATTGACCCCAAAAAATTGAGAAAACAGTGATCAAATCCTCACTTATTTAACTGCGAGAAGATGTACTTAGCCATGGAGAGTGGTAAAGTAGAGAGAGAGAGTACCAGCCAATCAGCTCCTACCTGCCATTTTTCAAACACAGCCTGTAACATTGCTGTTAGGAGCTGATTGGTTGGTACTTTATCTCTCTCCATTTTATCACTCTCCAAGGCTTAGTACCGGTGGCGGAACTTGTGAGTGGTGGGCCCAGGTTCAAAAATATAATTTGGTACCCCTTCCTCTGCCCCAACCCAAGTTCACAATATGATACATGTCAGTGGGTGATAGGGAGAGGCAGATGGTGACAGGGGTAGGCAGTGGGAGCCAGAGGTTAACAAGAGGAGGCAGCGGGTGACAGGGAGAGGCTGAGGGTGACAGGGGGAGGCAGAGGTTGACAAGAGGAGGCAGTGGGTGACAGGGAGAGGCTGAGGGTGACGGGGAGGCAGAGGTGCACAAAAGGAGGCAGTGGGTGACAGGGAGAAGCTGAGGGTGACAGGGGGAGGCAGAGGTGGACAAGAGGAGGCAGTGGGTGACAGGGAGAGGCTGAGGGTGACGGGGAAGCAGAGGTTGACAAGAGGAGGCAGTGGGTGACAGGGAAAGGCTGAGGGTGACAGGGGGAGGCAGAGGTTGACAAGAGGAGGCAGTGGGTTGGGTGACAGAGAGAGGCTGAGGGTGACGGGGAGGCAGAGGTGCACAAAAGGAGGCAGTGGGTGACAGGGAGAAGCTGAGGGTGACAGGTGGAGGCAGAGGTGGACAAGAGGAGGCAGTGGGTGACAGGGAGAGGCTGAGGGTGACAGGGGGAGGCAGAGGTGGACAAGAGGAGGCAGTGGGTGACAGGGAGAGGCAGAGGGTGACAGAGTAAGGCAGGGCGAGGCAGAGGTTGACAAAGAAAGGCATAGAGTGACAACAGAAGGCAAGGGGAGGCAGAGGGTGACAGCAGAATGCAGGGGGAGACAGTGGGTGACTGGGTACAAGCACAATGTCCTGCACGGTGTGGAGAACAGGGGGCATGTACCTTGGTGGGGACAGGAACACAGTGGCCTCTGCTCTATCTGTGACAGGACCCCCCACCCCTTGTGCTTTACTCAGTTTGGCGTTCGGTCAGGCAGACTCTGACAGTACCAGTTACACCGGGTGTGAGCTCCCTGTAAGACACAGACAGCAGTGAATGTGATAAAATATACAACTGTTACATAGAGGCAGTATGCAGCTGTAATCATCAGCACTCATAGGTGTCAGGTCTCCTCTATCAGTCCGGGACACACAAGGTCTGCCCTGCCTCCCTAAGGTAAGAGGCAGGTGCCTCAGGCAGTGAGTGGGGCCCACCCCGCTCTCTGCACTTGTCCATGCATACAACATTGCTCAGAATGGTCTGCAGGGAGGCCCAGGGGGTAACCCATTGCTGATCTGAGAAGTAGTCTGCCCTATAGTCCTCAGGGGCCCCAGTGCAATGCACCTGCTACACCAATGGTAGGTCCTCCCCTGCTTAGTACATCTCCCCTTGTGATCTGCGCATCCAGAAATTACTGGTACAGTAGCACAATTAAACAAAATAAACAATACAACTTCCAGACAGATTTCTTAACCTTCCAGGGTCTCATCAGTTTAACTTATCAAATAAAAAGTTTAGGGATTGTGTATAGGGATTGGTGATGCTAGCTGCTGCATAAACTCAACCTTTATTTTTGATTGCTTAGTATTACAGTACATCAACATTTGTATTATTCGCCAGCTAATATGTGGTAACAAAATAATAACCTATTATAAGTGATTTTTGCAAAAAAGGAAGGTTTTGGCGGGATATTTTGGTAAATTTGTAAATAGCAAATGTGACCACAAAATGTGTTTTTCTGATCAAGCGAAAGATGTCAGGAAGGTACAAATTAATTAACTCTTTGCCATAAGGGCCCAGGACCAGGTATTTGCTAATGACCAGCAAAACAGCATCCTTCTTCCTGTCATAATTACTGTATTTGTGTTCACTACACGAGGAGGCGGCGGCCATTTTGTGCACTGAGACATAAGCTCTAAGACTGCTGTGATTGAAATGGCTGCTAGCCAAAATCGTTGTGCGAAATAAATGTATGTTATTGGCTTGATGTTGGACTACGATTCACATATTATTTTTGAGTTAATCTACGGTACATTATCTTTCAGGGTTTCAAAGGTCACAGAGGAGACACAGGGCTACCTGGCACCAGAGTAAGTAATGTATATGTCTTTTCACTGTTCTGAAAGTCTACTTTTACATTCTTATACATATTTAGAATCAAATCCTTGGCCCCAAATCAATGGCAAGCTGCCCGATGGTGTCGCAGTGATCCAATGTGACTGGGTAACTGTCCCCGAATCAGATGCGCTAGACACATCACTGGGGGACATAATCATTCCCCTCACCATGACACTGGCGTGCCCCCATAGCGAGGTGACCACGCCTCTTTCTCGCTGTATTTCACTTATAAAAATTAGAATTTTGGGCACGGTAAGCCATCGCCATCCCTAGATGAGAACGTCTGTTCAGTGCTGAGACTTTGAAGTGTAATAATATAGGTGGGGGATTCATTTTACTAATATTTTTTTAAACGTGAAATTAACTTTTTTAGTATTTCAGATACATTGCGTAACTATACTGTACTTTGTGCTTTATATACTGTATTATTAGGCCCAGATTTATCAAGCCTTGGAGAGTGATCAATTACATGGTGATAAATTACCAACCAATCAGCTTCTAACTTGTCATTTTTCAAACACAACCTGTAACATGGCAGTTAGGAGCTGATTGGCTGGCACTATCACCAAGCAATTTATCTCTCTCCAAGGGGTAAATTTACTAAGATGGGAGGTCTATTTAAAATGGGATGTTGCCCATAGCAACCTATCAGATTCCAGGTATTATCTTCTAGAAGGTGCTAGATAAATGAGAAGTAGAATCTGATTGGTTGCTATGGGGAACATCCCATCTTAAATAGAACTCCCATCTTAGTAAATTTACCTCCAAGGCTTAATAAATCTGTTCCTTAATTTGTTATTGTTTGCTACCATGGTTAAATAGGACACACAACTTGTTGGGCAAATTCATTCATGGTCTTTTTCTCCTAGGGGGAGCCAGGTGTACCGGGACCTCCAGGACGGGAAGGCACACCAGGAAAAGAGGTAAGTGTTTTGTACATACTTACTGACAATGCTAAATTCCTTTGTCGTATAAACAACCCTTTATGAAGTCTAAGAACACTGTACGCTGTTTATTTAAGAAGTACCGTACGGGTACGCTGGTTGCGTAACGATCGCTCCGCCGTAGGCGAGACGCTCAAGCGTCACGTTCGCTCACGGCCCAGCGATCACAGGACAGCACGTTAAGGGCTATGACTAGAGTAATGATTCGCTATGGCGTAGCGGACGCTCGAGACCACGAGGAGATCACCAGCGGCGCTGACGCTCACAACGCTATACCTTTATGTCTAAACCTTATACCAATGAAATACACAGAATACCTTAATGTGAATACAGGGTGTAAGTGCAACCTTGTGTAACCTGACTAACTACAAAGCTGCTTGAGCGTCACCGACGCTCAAGTGAACACTTAACACTATAGGAAATACACAGATACTGGTTTAGGGTCCAAAGCCTATTAACTGTATTATATCTAATATACTTGTAAAAGGGGATAACAGTACAAATGATACACTACAATATAACAGAGACTTCCTAACCAAAATACAATACTATCTAATACAATTCAATACTAGTCTAGGGGAGATGTGAGAGAAAAGAGAAAGGAGAGAGAGAGAGAGAAATGGAGAGAGATGAGAGAAATTGGCTCACAGTAAGACAATGATTACGGAGAGAAACTTACGCACAAAGGGTATGATCGCATGCGCCTCGATATCCAGCTCCCGGTTATCAGCAGAAAACCGTTGATGAGAGAGTGAAGTTGGATATGGTCGGCCTGCCTATTTATGCCCCTCACACAATGCAATCTCATAGTCCCTACAATCCCATTGTCCATTGGACGTCGGAATTCGGCCCTGTATCATAACAAAAGGTCATAGGTTGATTCATACAGGTGGGCTGTGACGATTTCAAACAGCTCAGGTGGGTGGGAAACTAGGTTTCCCGCCGCATACCTGAGTATGAGTAAATAATAGAAATGGACATAAACTTCTTATGTCCATAACTATTCGCACGAGCGATTAATACGCTCCAAACCAACACCGGAATATTGCTAATTAAATACTCTTCCGATGGGTACCAAACACTGCTGCATGACTCTTGTTAGACCCTTCCCACAATACAAAGAGGGATTCCTCAGCTCAGGGACATTCTATATTAACTAAACTTTCAGAAACTATCAAAGGGACCATGATCTACAAACTACATTAATTGTGAAAATATGTAACGATTGGGTCGCACGCTACGACTACATACTCTTTACCGTAAATACGCATACCGATGCGAGCGGGTGCACGCATCAGCGGGTATGCGCTATCACGGGAAAGCGCACGCATGCGCAGCACGGACCAGCATGAGGTGCAAATATGGCAGCGTGTATAGGGATATTTTTCTGACTTTGACAGTCCACCCTTTGGCAGTCAGTAATAACTGCCACCTTCTAAAACATTTCAAAAGGAGAAAAATATATGTCAGGGGTTAATTCATTTCCATGGTTGGGTGAGGGAGGAGAGAGGAGTAGGTGTGAAGAGGGTATGACCTAGTGTGATAGCAGAAGCATGTGTGTATGAGTCCATGTTTGGAGGGTCATGTATCATCGTGCCGTACGTGTTGTAAATCAAGCTTCGAGGTATTGCGAAGTATACATTTGAATTCCTTCTTATCCCGTGGTACGGGTCTGTGGATGGGCTGTCAAACTTTACCGAGCTCATTTCGGCTTTCAGTTGTAACAAAATGGGGATGCACATTTTAGTTGATGATACATGAATGGGGGAGGTATGTGGTTGCTGATATCTGTGCCTGTATTCCCTATCGTCTATGTGTGTCATTACCTGAGGGTTGTAGAGATGAAGATAAAGAACACTTATGGAAAATGCAATGATATTCTATGTCAGGGAAATGTACATCTGTCGTTGAAGTTGTGTTCGGTATCTGTTGAGAGTCGTCTTCTTTGCGCTGTATTGCTCCTTGGGCATGAGCAAATAGCTTTGTCAGTGCCATCAGATTTACAAAAAATGTTGGGCTAGCGTGAGTTTAAAAATACTAGGGAAACTGGGGATCCATGGCAAAGTTCATCAAGTGTCCATATCATAGGTTGTCAAAACTTCATCTTTGGTGCTTGTCTGTTGTCTGTATAGCGTCTCGTCAACTTCCTCGTCCAAGGGGGTCTTTGTATCTTGGAGAAAAGCAGAAAAACAGGTGAAAGAAACGGACCGTATAATCGCATTTTCATCACATTCTGGTTTCTATCATTGGGTCATAAATCAAATCCAGGTTAATTACAGTTTCCTCACTCCTCAAGCTCATCACTTTTGTACTTTGTTTGCACCTCATTAAAGCCTGCCCGCATCTAAATATCAATCCAATCGATATAACGACACCCAAGATACATAGTAGAAACTTTCCAACATCCATTATGACTCCTTGAGCCCAGTCTCCCAAACCGGAGAACCAATTTCGCGGGTTCAACCATGACACCCAACCAGTCAGCTCATTACCTACAGCAGCAAGGGTGAGATTGTGTTTTCGACGAAATTCCCACTTCAATTGGAGAATATCGTCCATCTTTTGGTCTATGACCTCTACCGGATCCTCGGTGCTATTTGTGATATACGTGCAACACTTTATGCCGTACTGTGTTGCCAATGTAACACAATATCCGCCTGTTACTGCTGTAAGATAATTAAGAACCATCCTATGCTGAACTAGTTCTGTTTTATAAGCTTGAAGTTCTCTTCCAGTGTATCTAAACGTGTCATCATACATTTCAGTGATATTATCTAACAAATTGGCGAGTGCGGAAATGTATTTATAGTTCATCACTCCTCGAGCGGTGCGAGTGAAATCTAACGCTACCAGAACCTGAATCCCGGTGGATTCATGGATAAGATCAGAGGCCGGATGCTCTAACCTTTCTGACAGTTGTCTTTTAACTCGGTGCTCGTAATGAGTGTGAGTATAAGGAGCTTGGGCACCACGGTGTATGTCCTTCATTTTGTCATGTGTAACAGTCATCACTTCAGGCAATACTTTTCCAATATAACACAATCCTTCAGAGTTTGGGGCAAGCCACTTGTACGCCTTTCTCCCGCATATGAAATATGCATCATCGGGGAGAACATATGGGACGGAGAAGGACATTACCATGTTACAAACCTTCCAGGTGAAATCTCCTGACCCTAATTCTTCCATCTGCTTAATGCACGTATCAGTTTGTACGATATGTGCACAGTATCCTGGTGATACCTCTCCAACTCTAGTAATCCTATTTCCTAAGGTATATCGATACCGGAAAGATTTTCCTCTACTGGCTATGTGGCGTACAAGCTCTGTATCTGTAGGCATTCTATCTGCTCTGTGTGAAAAGGTCATGGTTAAATTGCTCCACGACACTTCCCAATTTCCCGGTTTTCTGGGATTGGAGATGTTGAAACATAAGAGGGACCTATCCACATGGTATTGGTGGAGCTTCAAACTAGGAGGGCTGGAGATATTAAACCTCCGGTCCACCGGTCTCCCACCACTTAGCTCAAGTACCTCCCCTAACGTTAAAGGAAATGGTACTAGCCCTGATTTGCTATGACCCTGAGGTACTTGAGAGCATACCCAACAATCTGTTTGGTTTAATACGTTACCCACTAAGGAGTGATAGTCACTCAATGGATGCCGGTCTATATGGATATTAAAACTGGATTGGCATTTCTTTATGCATCCATCTTCAACCAGATTATCACAGAGCCTACAGATACAGTTTTCTTCAGCTAACAATCCGTCACAATTTCTTCTATGATCAATGCTATCGGATCGTTTTCTGATACTCGCCTTTGCTTGTTGGTTTGGTTGATCTTGGAAAACTACGCCTCCATCATCATAATCGGAACCCATTCCAGAACCTCTCTCGACCTCTATGGTACTCTCGCCGGAACAGACTGCTCTGGTCAACATCATGGTCAACATCATAATCCGGATCACAGTCTCTTGGGGCAAGTCCATCTTTGAGGAGGAAATGGAGAAGAATGAGAAGGGGGGAAAAGAAATTTTAAGGGAGAGGGGATGGGAAGTGGAGAAAAACAATAAAAGGGAGAGGGGAGTCGACAACTGCTTTCGGTCTTCAAGGCTCAGGTGCCGCCTCAGTCCTCCTGGAACAGACACTCCAGTGATACAACCTCTACCGTCTGTTCCTTATCACGGGACTTCTCTGGATCAGCAACCTTTTTGCAGTGGGATGAATGGACCCAAGTCTCTCTCTCAGCAACCTTCAATGCTGTGGTGCTAGTCAATAAGACCTGGTATGGTCCTTCCCATCTATCAATAAGACAACCTGAGCGTAGAAAATTTCGTATCATTACATAATCCCCAGGTTCAATGTCATGACAATTACTATCTGGTAAATCAGGAATCACCAACTTCAGATTATCATTTTGATTCCTTAACTGTTTACTCATGTTAATTAAGTACTTTACAGTTACTTCATTGTTACATTTCAAATCATCCTGAGGGTTAATCATGACATGCGGTTGTCGACCAAACAAGATTTCAAAAGGAGACAGATTAAGAGGGGACCTGGGAGTGGTTCTGATGCTATACAAAACGATGGGTAAAGCTTCTGGCCACGTCAGTCCTGTCTCTGCCATTACTTTACTCAATTTATTTTTAATAGTGCTGTTCACTCTTTCGACCTTCGCACTCGCCTGTGGACGGTACGGAGTGTGCAGCTTGCTATCAATACCCATTAATTTACACATTCCTTGAAAGACATCACCTGTAAAATGGGTACCCCTATCACTTTCAATGATTCTAGGGATACCATATCTACATACAAATTCCTGCACAATTTTCTTAGCTGTAAACATAGCGGTATTTGTAGCTGCTGGAAATGCTTCGACCCAATTCGAGAAAACATCTATACAAACAAGTACATATTTCAAATTTCGACATGGGGGTAATTGAATGAAGTCAATTTGTATTACCTGGAAAGGGCCGCCGGCAGGTGGGATATGGGATGGTTCTGTAGGTATTGCCTTTCCAATATTCTTTCTCAGACAGGTAAGGCATGACATTGCTCTTTTACTCGCATGAGAGGAGAATCCTGGGGCGCACCAGTATGCTCTTACCAATTTGCACATTCCCTCCTTGCCTAGATGAGTCAGCCCGTGAGCTGCTTCAGCCAGACATGGAAGATATGCTCTGGGGGCCACTGGTTTACCATGTCCATCCGTCCAGAGCCCTGAGGACTCCTGGCCATATCCCTTTGCCTTCCAGATTGCTCTTTCCTGTGTGGAACACAAATTCTGCATCTCACACAACTTTTGTGTGTTGATGGTATGAAATACCATCAGTTGTGTGGTGTCTGTCTGTATGGGGGTAGCAGCTGCAAGCTTTGCGGCTTCGTCTGCTCGGCTGTTACCAAGTGACACTGGGTCTTGACTATATGTATGTGCTTTACATTTGATAACAGCCACTCTGTCGGGTTCCTGTATCGCTGTTAGAAGCCTTTTTATGTGAGCTGCATGCGCTATCGGTGTACCAGCTGCCGTCATGAAATTTCTGAGGCGCCATAGGGCTCCGAAATCATGTACTACCCCGAAGGCGTATCTAGAATCGGTGTAGATATTGGCTGACTTGCCCTTAGCCAATTCACATGCTCTGGTTAGGGCGACCAGTTCAGCAACCTGGGCTGAGTGAGGTGGGCCTAGCGGTTCTGCTTCTATGGTGTCTTGGTCATCTACGACTGCGTATCCAGTACACAAGTCTCCCGAGTCTGACTGTCTATGACAACTACCATCAGTGTAGAACGTGAGTTCTGCATCTTCCAGTGGATTGTCACTGATGTCAGGCCTTGCGGTAAAATTTTGGGTCAAATATTCCATACAATCATGTGTATCTTCCTTTGCATTAAATCCTCCTTCCCCATCACTCTCACCTTCCACCCTTTGTGTCTGACCAGGCACACCTGGTAGAAATGTTGCAGGATTTAATGCGCTGCATCTCCTTATGGTGATGTTTACTGGGGCCATTAATGCCAATTCCCATCTTGTAAACCTTGCTGATGAGACGTGTCTGGTTTGGGCAGAATTCAATAAGGCAGATACCGCATGTGGTGTATGGATTGTGAGGTTGTGGCCTAGCACGACATCTTCGCTTTTTGTCACTAGCAATGCTATCGCCGCAACGCTACGCAAGCATGTGGGGAGAGATCGCGCTACCGTGTCTAGCTGGGCGCTGTAGTATGCGACTGGCCTGCTGGCGTCACCGTGTTTTTGGGTTAGTACACCTGCTGCGCACCCAGCACTTTCTGTTCCGTATAGTTCAAAGGGTTTCCCATAGTCTGGCATACCTAGTGCTGGTGCCTGCGTTAGGCATTGCTTAAGTCTCTCAAATGCTGCTTCGGATTCGTCTGTATGCGAAATCCGATCAGGTTTGTTTGAAGAGACCATTTCCTGCAAAGGTAGCGCCAATATGGAAAACCCTGGGATCCAATTACGGCAATACCCACACATTCCTAAAAACATCCTGATCTGTTGCTGGGTTTGTGGCAGTGTCATGTCTCTAATGGCTTGGATTCTATCAGCGGTCAGGTGTCTCAGTCCTTGTGTTAGACAGTGTCCCAAATATTTTACCTTAGTCTGGCATAATTGTAACTTGTCTTTGGAAACCTTGTGACCTGTGTCTGAAAGATGAAACAGGAGCTGTTTCGTATCCTTCAGAGAGGCTTCCAGTGAATCTGAACACAGCAGTAAATCGTCCACGTACTGTATCAATACTGATCCACTCTCCGGTTGGAAAGACTGTAAACAATCATGCAAAGCCTGAGAAAATATACTTGGACTATCTATGAAACCTTGGGGTAACCGAGTCCACGTGTATTGGACTCCTCTGTATGTAAAAGCAAACAAATATTGGCTGTCAGGGTGCAGAGGTACCGAAAAGAATGCGGAGCAGAGGTCAATAACAGTGAAAAATTTGGCAGTGGGAGGAATTTGCATTAGGATGACAGCTGGATTAGGCACTACGGGGAACTGACTCTCAACTATTTTGTTAATCCCCCTTAGATCCTGCACTAGCCTGTAACCCCTCCCCCCACTCTTTTTAACAGGGAAGATGGGACTATTTGCTGTGCTGGACGTTCTTACTAGAATGCCCTGTTGCAGCAAGCGTTCTATTACTGGGAAAACTCCTAACTCCACCTCTGGCTTCAGAGGATACTGTGGGATTTTTGGAGCTATCCTACCATCTTTTACTTGTACAACTACTGGAGCTACGTTTGCCATTAATCCAGTGTCCTGTCCATCTTTTGTCCAAAGTGACTCTGGTATCTGAGATGTCATCTCTTCTACTTGGGATGGATTCCTATTTGTCATAATGGAATGTGACATTAATTTTGATGGGGAGTCTAACATGTCTCGTACCTCCTGAGCGTGATTCTCAGGAATGTCCAAGAATACACCTTCAGGAGTACAATAAATGACGCAACCCATTTTACATAGTAAGTCTCTACCCAGGAGATTAGTTGGTGCCGATGCAGCCAGCAAAAAGGAATGCTTGGTATGCAAAGGCCCTATTGTAATCTCGGCTGGTTTGCTAACAGGGTAGTGCTGGACTACTCCTGTTACTCCCATGGCTGGAATTGTCCTACCAGTGGTTCTCATGCCCACTGTCGAATTTATCACTGACTTGGCCGCCCCTGTGTCTACAAGAAAGTTTAAAGTTTTACCAGCTACATTGATTGCAATCTCTGGTTCGCTTCCAAGACTGGCAATCAACTTAACTGGCTGCAGATTACAGGTATGGCCACACCCCTATTGGGTATGGTGACCTGCCTGTACCCCGCTGGCAGCGACTACTTGTGAGGGAGTTAGCTGGGAACTACCAGAGGCATGCCAGTCTCTGTTCGGGGGATATCTTTTTGTTTCCCCTGTATGTGGCTCAAAACTCCGCCTCTGTGGACCCTGCTCCCAATGTCGTGTGTCGTGTCGTTGTCTAGGGGGTTGAAAAGATCTTTGTACACTCTTTGTTCTACATTCTCGTGCATAGTGTCCAGGTCTGTTACAGGAATAACAAGTTATTACAGTTGATTTACTTACAGGATTCGATGGTACATACGCAGGCTGCCTTGTGGTCAGCGCCTGTATACTTACTGACATTAACTTATCACTTTGCGACTCCCTGTGTCTAGTGATGTTTCTGTCGTGATCAGTAGCAGCCTCTCTCAAAGTGGACACCGACAGACCTCGCCAACATGGTTGCGTGGTCTGTACCCTAGTCTTTAATGTTTCCTTTAAACCATCCATCAGTACAGATACTGCTACGTCTTGATGGTTTGGGTTGGTCTTAATGTCTTCTATTCCAGTGTACTTTGCCATTTCTAATAGTGCCCGGTGAAAATATTCTGATGCCGTCTCGGACTCTTTTTGTCTAATGGAGAATATCTTGTTCCATTTAACAACGGCTGGGAAATACTCCTTTAGCTGTAAATTTATCCTTTTTACATTATCCTTGTTGTACACGTCTGTAAGCGGTACATCTTTATCCAATGCACAGTCAGCTAAAAATTGAGTTGCGTCGACATTGGAAGGTAAACAAGCTCTTAGCAGTATCTGCCAATCCTTGTTGTTGGGTTCTACAGTGTTGCCTAGATCCCTGATGTATTTTTGGCTAGCAACTAAGTCCTTCCTGGGGTCAGGAAATTCGGACACTATTGTTCTTAATTCCATTTGGGAAAATGGAGTGTACATGGCAATGTTCCTTATGGGAGTGGCTCCAGACACATCTGTTTTTCCATTGGGAACTGCTATTACCCTTACAGGAGCAAGTCTAACAACCTCATTCTGTGTAGATTCTACAACTTGTGGTGAAATTGTTTCAGTGTAGTGCATGGTGCCGTACTTACCCGTTGACACGACCTCACCTATCCCTCCGCTAGGGGCTTTCGCTAATCTCGTGGGTGTTGTTGTGCCTACTGTGGTCTCTGCTATGGTGGCCGCGAGAGAGAGAGCTGAAATTGTTGTTGAATCGTCTTCTTGATCACACTCCTGAGGAAGGTTCAAAACAGGGTACATCTTGCACGGGTTAATAATTGCATGAGTTACTTGGTTAACATCATTAACATTTACAGGGTTACTAAGAGTTTTTGTTTTACAACCCAGTGCGTTTCTCTCCGCAATCAACTTCTCTCCTGCAATGTATGGTGGAGGAGGGGCTGTGGCTATCAGCTTCCTGACTGCCCCAGATCCTGCCGCCAGAGCCAAACCTCTCTGTATCTCACCTTCCTGGTGCCATAACTGTAAATAATCATGATGCTGAATTCGTCTCTTTGTTGATTTTAGGAGACATATCCTCCTCCTTAAATTTTGTAACACTTCTGGACTGAAGCTACCTATTCTTGGGAATTTGTCCCTGTCTTGTACAGTCATTCTCTCCCATTCATCACATAAAGATTCTGTGTGACTTCCGTATTTTTCACACATGATGTACCTTGCCGACCCGACGGGTCGGTTCTCTGAATCAACCCGAACCAAGGTTGATCGCCCCCTACCTGAACAATTGGCCCCCATAATCTGCAGGTGTTGCTTACTACTCCTGTGATCTTTATATCACGGTCTTCAGCGAACCCTTACAGCAAACCAAATTGTCCAAAAATAGGCCGGCGGTGGCGGTTTACCGAGTACCCCACTCACTCGCCCACCTCGACCAATACGACCTGATCACACCGATATGGTGCTGGCGTACTCGGTACAGGGCCCCTATGGAACCTTCTGTTTACTGGAACATATGAGGGTTACCCGCAGGACACTTACTCTTTCCAGTAAAGGTGGGGTTGTTAGATAGTTCCTGAGTGACCAGCGAACTTCCCTTCCAAAAATAAAAAATTACACAAATCACGTCAGAATGTACAAATAGCGTTTGTGACCACTTTACTCTAATGGTATTAGGTCAGATTACTAACTACTGCACACAATTACGTGCGGTACAATCGTTCAGTACATAAGCACTACTTGTCATGTACTGAAAGATCAATGGAATCGGTGTTTCCGGCCGCGATTCCTTCAGCAAGAGCTTGTATGGCCTATATGGGTTCTGCACCAACACCCCAGGCGTTGTGCCTCTTGTACCTTTATAGCGGACCTCTTTGTCTATTTAACCTGTTACCTTATGACCTCCTGGTCTGTTACCTTATGGTCCGCTATACTCTAATGCTCAAATATTATTTAACCAGGGATGCCTCCCTAGCCACCGTATATGTCACTTACACGTATGTCCTTTGACGAGTACCCGACTTTCCTTTTGGTTCAACCTCTAAGTTATATAAACTTATGTGATAAAAACACACTCACTCAACACATGTACACTTTGTTTCTATATCTATTTCTGCGCAGAAATTTTCTTCAGCCCAGCTGTGTTACCAATTAGGAGCAGGATCTGTTAAACTAAATTTCAGATTTTTCCAAAAATAGATTTGCGTTATTTACCGCGTCGCGTTATCTACCGCTGTGCGTTACTTATCGCCTTTGCGTTAATTATCGCTTTGCGCTAATTATCGCTTTGCGCTAAAATCCAACTTTTCGTGACTTGAGCTACGTGGGCGTAACCGGACGCTACGTTGCGTAATGAACGCTGCGTGCGTCTGCCTTTGGATTGCGTACGCTAGTCTTTGTTAGTGACACGTGTACGCAAAACAAAGATCCACCGTAACACAATTTCTACTTTTATCAATGTAGATGATCCCTGATCATCTACCGCACACCACACTGACTGCCTTATCTCCCAGACAAGCCGTGTGTTGGTCTATACTTTAACTATTACCTCTACTATGAAATAACAGCAAATCTCTTTTAGCACTTTCTATCAACTATAAAAATTGGCAAACAGGAATAGTGATATACGAAATTTGAAAAAAGAAATGCAGATATATATGTATGCGTGCGTGTATACGCAAGACAGAAGAGAAATAAACAGTTTTAAAAGACACAAGCGTTTTGTTCTTACTTCCGGTTCCCGGATTCCTTCAGCACTCTTTGTCTAAGCGAAGCAGACGCTTATCCCGTCAGCACAGCACTGCGAGACAACCTCCCACCCTTTGCTGGGGGGATAATGTCTGCTGATCTACCTAGTGCAGATATGAGAAGGATAGGACGAGTCCCCAATTGACAATGCTAAATTCCTTTGTCGTATAAACAACCCTTTATGAAGTCTAAGAACACTGTACGCTGTTTATTTAAGAAGTACCGTACGGGTACGCTGGTTGCGTAACGATCGCTCCGCCGTAGGCGAGACGCTCAAGCGTCACGTTCGCTCACGGCCCAGCGATCACAGGACAGCACGTTAAGGGCTATGACTAGAGTAATGATTCGCTATGGCGTAGCGGACGCTCGAGACCACGAGGAGATCACCAGCGGCGCTGACGCTCACAACGCTATACCTTTATGTCTAAACCTTATACCAATGAAATACACAGAATACCTTAATGTGAATACAGGGTGTAAGTGCAACCTTGTGTAACCTGACTAACTACAAAGCTGCTTGAGCGTCACCGACGCTCAAGTGAACACTTAACACTATAGGAAATACACAGATACTGGTTTAGGGTCCAAAGCCTATTAACTGTATTATATCTAATATACTTGTAAAAGGGGATAACAGTACAAATGATACACTACAATATAACAGAGACTTCCTAACCAAAATACAATACTATCTAATACAATTCAATACTAGTCTAGGGGAGATGTGAGAGAAAAGAGAAAGGAGAGAGAGAGAGAGAAATGGAGAGAGATGAGAGAAATTGGCTCACAGTAAGACAATGATTACGGAGAGAAACTTACGCACAAAGGGTATGATCGCATGCGCCTCGATATCCAGCTCCCGGTTATCAGCAGAAAACCGTTGATGAGAGAGTGAAGTTGGATATGGTCGGCCTGCCTATTTATGCCCCTCACACAATGCAATCTCATAGTCCCTACAATCCCATTGTCCATTGGACGTCGGAATTCGGCCCTGTATCATAACAAAAGGTCATAGGTTGATTCATACAGGTGGGCTGTGACGATTTCAAACAGCTCAGGTGGGTGGGAAACTAGGTTTCCCGCCGCATACCTGAGTATGAGTAAATAATAGAAATGGACATAAACTTCTTATGTCCATAACTATTCGCACGAGCGATTAATACGCTCCAAACCAACACCGGAATATTGCTAATTAAATACTCTTCCGATGGGTACCAAACACTGCTGCATGACTCTTGTTAGACCCTTCCCACAATACAAAGAGGGATTCCTCAGCTCAGGGACATTCTATATTAACTAAACTTTCAGAAACTATCAAAGGGACCATGATCTACAAACTACATTAATTGTGAAAATATGTAACGATTGGGTCGCACGCTACGACTACATACTCTTTACCGTAAATACGCATACCGATGCGAGCGGGTGCACGCATCAGCGGGTATGCGCTATCACGGGAAAGCGCACGCATGCGCAGCACGGACCAGCATGAGGTGCAAATATGGCAGCGTGTATAGGGATATTTTTCTGACTTTGACATTACTGACAATTTGGCTGCCCCCTCCGAGAGGAGGCAGCCAGGTCAGAGCAGCAGAGGCGTGGCGATGGTGGAGGCTGACGTTTACGGGTGGGATTGGGGGCGTGGCTGCATGCTCACGTAATCATGGCTCCGCCCCCTATCTAGCAATGCCGACAATGCCGAACCGCGTCATCTGACCCCCAGACCGCCCACTTTCAACTGCGCCATTGGGGGTTGGTTAGGAGATGCGGGGGGTTGCGGGTGGTGGGCGCTCGGCCGGGAGACTTGCCCACTCTTCCGGGGGGCCGGGAGCGCCGCCACACGATTTTCGGGAGCCTCCCGGCCATTCCGGGAGAGTAGGCAAGTATGGTTTTGTATAATCTGTCACACGCGCACACGAGTGATGCCACAAATTAAACTCTGGAATATATACTGCCTTGCAAGTTGCTTTGACATATATAATTTATAATGTATTCAATGCTCTTCTGAGAACACGTCTGTGCGGAATCTCACCTTCCCCTTTGGGACCGACCAATCAGACCAGACCTGACAGTTACATCATTCAGGCGTTAACTCTGAGTGCTGGTCATAAATATTCCTAATTGCTGTATTCTCTGCACCCCTCAAATGGTAGAATATGTATTTAGGATTTATCTTTTTTATAGATGTTTTTAGTTTGATACGGTTCCAGCGAGAACCTCTTTAGTTCATAGACGGTTGGATCCGATACTTAATTAAACAAAAAGCAGAATAAAATTACAGTGGGGAACGTGTTGCGTCACCGTATTTTGGTTGCTGTATAACAGAAGCCTTGTTTAGAAGTAGATGCAATCTGTACGTGAATATTGCGAATTCATGCAAGAAAGAAAGAAATTAAACGAGCTGACTAAATAAAATATCGATAAGTTCCGCCTGAGCTTTTGGTGTAATTAGGTGTCAGAATTATGCGTTATGCAGATAAGTTAGTAAATGATCTGTGGATATTTCTTTTTTATGGCTATGTCATGCTAATGGATGAGATGTGTTTAATTGTGCAGCCTCCAGTTCCCGTGTCTTGCTATAATTAACATGAGGATATTCTCAGCGTGACTCTTACAGTCTCAGTCCCAAACCGAACGTGAATATATTATTTACGCTTAAACATTTGATTCTTTTTTTGATCTTTTCTTTGCATTTTATTAGGGGGATCCCGGACCACCAGGTCATCAGGGCCCGAGAGGGATTCGAGGACCATCTGTAAGTCTGCTGTGAATCAAGGCTGTGATAAGATTTGTAGGGACATCCATGATAGTGACCCCTAAATAATTACCAGTGTAAAAAAGCGCACTCGCTGCATGGTCAAAACCAAGAATATTTAGTCTATTACAAATACATTAGAATCTATATAATAAAACTAAACGCTGCTAAAAAGTGGGTTAACAGGCTTGCGGGCACATACGTGTCGGGCCTTATGTGTACAGCGTGGAAGCACGCCGCTCAGCTTTATCTCTTTACATAAATAAAATCTCACACGCTCTGCGCTGCTGCCGCATGTAGCACAAACACACACAACACAGTGACAGTCACCTCACACACACTCTGCACTGCTGCCGCATGTAGCACAAACACACACAACACAGTGACAGTCACCTCACACACACTCTGCACTGCTGCCGCATGTAGCACAAACACACAACACAGTGATAGTCACCTCACACACACTCTGCGCTGCTGCCGCATGTAGCACAAACACACACAACACAGTGACAGTCACCTCACACACACTCTGCGCTGCTGCCGCATGTAGCACAAACACACACAACACAGTGACAGTCACCTCACACACACTCTGCGCTGCTGCCGCATGTAGCACAAACACACAACACAGTGATAGTCACCTCACACACACTCTGCGCTGCTGCCGCATGTAGCACAAACACACACAACACAGTGACAGTCACCTCACACACACTCTGCGCTGCTGCCGCATGTAGCACAAACACACACACACAGTGATAGTCACCTCACACACACTCTGCGCTGCTGCCGCATGTAGCACAAACACACACAACACAGTGACAGTCACCTCACACACACTCTGCACTGCTGCCGCATGTAGCACAAACACACACAACACAGTGACAGTCACCTCACACACACTCTGCGCTGCTGCCGCATGTAGCACAAACACACACACACAGTGATAGTCACCTCACACACATTCTGCGCTGCTGCCGTATGTAGCACAAACACACAACACAGTGATAGTCACCTCACACACACTCTGCGCTGCTGCCGCATGTAGCACAAACACACACAACACAGTGATGGTCACCTCACACACACTCTGTGCTGCTGCCGCATGTAGCACAAACACACACAACACAGTGACAGTCACCTCACACACACTCTGCGCTGCTGCCGCATGTAGCACAAACACACACAACACAGTGACAGTCACCTCACACACACTCTGCGCTGCTGCCGCATGTAGCACAAACACACACAACACAGTGACAGTCACCTCACACACACTCTGCACTGCTGCCGCATGTAGCACAAACACACAACACAGTGATGGTCACATCACACACACTCTGCACTGCTGCCGCATGTAGCACAAACACACACACACAGTGATAGTCACCTCACACACATTCTGCGCTGCTGCCGCATGTAGCACAAACACACACACACAGTGACAGTCACCTCACACACACTCTGCACTGCTGCCGCATGTAGCACAAACACACACACACAGTGACAGTCACATCACACACACTCTGCACTGCTGCCGCATGTAGCACAAACACACACACACAGTGATAGTCACCTCACACACACTCTGCGCTGCTGCCGCATGTAGCACAAACACACACAACAGAGTGACAGTCACATCACACACACTCTGCGCTGCTGCCGCATGTAGCACAAACACACACAACACAGTTACAGTCACCTCACACACACACTGCGCTGCTGCCGCATGTAGCACAAACACACACAACACAGTGACAGTCACCTCACACACACTCTGCGCTGCTGCCGCATGTAGCACAAACACACACAACACAGTGACAGTCACCTCACACACACTCTGCACTGCTGCCGCATGTAGCACAAACACACAACACAGTGACAGTCACCTCACACACACTCTGCGCTGCTGCCGCATGTAGCACAAACACACACAACACAGTGATAGTCACCTCACACACACTCTGCGCTGCTGCTGTATGTAGCACAAACACACACAACACAGTGACAGTCACCTCACACACACTCTGCGCTGCTGCCGCATGTAGCACAAACACACACAACACAGTGATAGTCACCTCACACACACTCTGCGCTGCTGCTGTATGTAGCACAAACACACACAACACAGTGACAGTCACCTCACACACACTCTGCGCTGCTGCCGCATGTAGCACAAACACACACAACACAGTGATAGTCACCTCACACACACTCTGCGCTGCTGCCGCATGTAGCACAAACACACACAACACAGTGATAGTCACCTCACACACACTCTGCGCTGCTGCCGCATGTAGCACAAACACACAACACAGTGATGGTCACATCACACACACGCTGTGCTGCTGCCGCATGTAGCACAAACACACACAACACAGTGACAGTCACATCACACACACTCTGCACTGCTGCCGCATGTAGCACAAACACACACCACAGTGATGGTCACATCACACACACTCTGCGCTGCTGCCGCATGTAGCACAAACACACACAACACAGTGACAGTCACCTCACACACACTCTGCACTGCTGCCGCATGTAGCACAAACACACAACACAGTGATAGTCACCTCACACACACTCTGCGCTGCTGCCGCATGTAGCACAAACACACACAACACAGTGACAGTCACCTCACACACACTCTGCGCTGCTGCCGCATGTAGCACAAACACACACACACAGTGATAGTCACCTCACACACACTCTGCGCTGCTGCCGCATGTAGCACAAACACACACAACACAGTGACAGTCACCTCACACACACTCTGCACTGCTGCCGCATGTAGCACAAACACACACAACACAGTGACAGTCACCTCACACACACTCTGCACTGCTGCCGCATGTAGCACAAACACACAACACAGTGATAGTCACCTCACACACACTCTGCGCTGCTGCCGCATGTAGCACAAACACACACAACACAGTGACAGTCACCTCACACACACTCTGCGCTGCTGCCGCATGTAGCACAAACACACACAACACAGTGATAGTCACATCACACACACTCTGCGCTGCTGCCGCATGTAGCACAAACACACACAACACAGTGATAGTCACCTCACACACACTCTGCGCTGCTGCCGCATGTAGCACAAACACACACAACACAGTGATAGTCACCTCACACACACTCTGCGCTGCTGCCGCATGTAGCACAAACACACACACACACACAGTGATAGTCACCTCACACACACTCTGCGCTGCTGCCGCATGTAGCACAAACACACACAACAGAGTGATAGTCACCTCACACACACTCTGCGCTGCTGCCGCATGTAGCACAAACACACACAACAGAGTGATAGTCACCTCACACACACACTGCGCTGCTGCCGCATGTAGCACAAACACACACACACAGTGATAGTCACCTCACACACACTCTGCGCTGCTGCCGCATGTAGCACAAACACACACAACACAGTGACAGTCACCTCACACACACTCTGCGCTGCTGCCGCATGTAGCACAAACACACAACACAGTGACAGTCACCTCACACACACTCTGCGCTGCTGCCGCATGTAGCACAAACACACACACACAGTGATAGTCACCTCACACACATTCTGCGCTGCTGCCGCATGTAGCACAAACACACACAACACAGTGATAGTCACCTCACACACACTCTGCGCTGCTGCCGCATGTAGCACAAACACACAACACAGTGATAGTCACCTCACACACATTCTGCGCTGCTGCCGCATGTAGCACAAACACACACAACACAGTGATAGTCACCTCACACACACTCTGCGCTGCTGCCGCATGTAGCACAAACACACAACACAGTGACAGTCACCTCACACACACTCTGCACTGCTGCCGCATGTAGCACAAACACACACAACACAGTGATAGTCACATCACACACACTCTGCGCTGCTGCCGCATGTAGCACAAACACACACAACACAGTGATAGTCACCTCACACACACTCTGCGCTGCTGCCGCATGTAGCACAAACACACACAACACAGTGACAGTCACCTCACACACACACTGCGCTGCTGCCGCATGTAGCACAAACACACACAACACAGTGACAGTCACCTCACACACACTCTGCGCTGCTGCCGCATGTAGCACAAACACACACAACACAGTGACAGTCACCTCACACACACTCTGCGCTGCTGCCGCATGTAGCACAAACACACACAACACAGTGACAGTCACCTCACACACACTCTGCGCTGCTGCCGCATGTAGCACAAACACACACAACACAGTGACAGTCACCTCACACACACTCTGCGCTGCTGCCGCATGTAGCACAAACACACACAACACAGTGACAGTCACCTCACACACACACTGCGCTGCTGCCGCATGTAGCACAAACACACACAACAGAGTGATAGTCACCTCACACACACACTGCGCTGCTGCCGCATGTAGCACAAACACACACAACACAGTGACAGTCACCTCACACACACTCTGCGCTGCTGCCGCATGTAGCACAAACACACACAACACAGTGATAGTCACCTCACACACACTCTGCGCTGCTGCCGCATGTAGCACAAACACACAACACAGTGACAGTCACCTCACACACACTCTGCGCTACTGCCGCATGTAGCACAAACACACACAACACAGTGACAGTCACCTCACACACACACTGCGCTGCTGCCGCATGTAGCACAAACACACACAACACAGTGATAGTCACCTCACACACACTCTGTGCTGCTGCCGCATGTAGCACAAACACACAACACAGTGACAGTCACCTCACACACACTCTGCGCTGCTGCCGCATGTAGCACAAACACACACAACACAGTGACAGTCACCTCACACACACACTGCGCTGCTGCCGCATGTAGCACAAACACACACAACACAGTGACAGTCACCTCACACACACTCTGCGCTGCTGCCGCATGTAGCACAAACACACACAACACAGTGACAGTCACCTCACACACACTCTGCGCTGCTGCCGCATGTAGCACAAACACACACAACACAGTGATAGTCACCTCACACACACTCTGCGCTGCTGCCGCATGTAGCACAAACACACAACACAGTGATGGTCACATCACACACACGCTGTGCTGCTGCCGCATGTAGCACAAACACACACAACACAGTGATAGTCACCTCACACACACTCTGCACTGCTGCCACATGTAGCACAAACACACACAACACAGTGATAGTCACCGTTATTAATAACTCTCGTTCTTGCTTAGCTCCATGGACGATTCCGGCAAAGTTTAGGGTTACCGGACCGGCCGTATAAATCCAGACACATGAATAACATGTGCTGCCGTTAGTTACTGCAGTTATTACTCTTCAGGCAGGTGTGGTATATTATGTTGACCGCATAATACCAACAAGTTGTGAATGTCGACATTTCAGATGTCACCACTGACATATTGTCGACATTGCCAGAATGTTGTTATGAATATTGACAATTGGAATATCACTGTAACCCTAATTGCAGCCTATCCGTAACCCTAATTACTGCATATCCCTAATTGAAGCCTATCCGTAGCCCTAATTGCAACCTATCCGTAATTGCAGCCTATCCGTAGCCCTAATTGCAGCCTATCCCTAATTGCAGCCTATCCCTAATTGAAGCCTATCCGTAACCCTAATTGCAGCCTATCCCTAATTGCAGCCTATCCGTAACCCTAATTGCAGCCTATCCCTAATTGCAGCCTATCCGTAACCCTAATTGCAGCCTATCCCTAATTGCAGCTTTTCCGTAACCCTAATTACAGAATATCCCTAATAAGTACAGCCTATCCCTTTTTGCAGCCTAACCCTAATTACAGCCTAACCATAACCCTAACATCATGTGTCGATATTCTAGCTATTGATATTTACAATATCATCATTCTGGCAATGTGAAAGTTAATATTCTGACCATGTCGACTTTATTGTGTCGACATTCTGCCAATTGACCGTATGTAAACTCCTTGCAGCTCAGCCAAAGTAAACTCGCATGTGTCTGGTTGTATGAGGCTAATATGCTAACTCCAGGTGAGTTTCCCTAATGAAGTCAGCACTAATTATTTCTAGGCCCCTGTGTAGGGTGGATGAGACGGATGGTAATGAGAGACCTGTGTCTTTACAATCGGTCTGGTGAATATGATATATTAAGTTGCAAAAAAAAAAATTATCTGTAAGGGAGGAATCTTGGCCCTGGTATAAGACACGTACACGCCGAGCATTTATCATACTCTGCATCACCGTGCATTTCCTATCATCAGCATCAGCCAGGAAATCCGAGGTGACGCGACCTTTCCAGTGACTCATCTGCGCTAGACTCAACTGATCCCAAAAGTCTCATCTGTTATGACGCATTGCTCTCTTCTTCCATTGTAAAGGTCTGCCGCTGGGTGCCCTTCATTCTGATAACTGCTATCTCTGCTGTTTATTTTATTAGGGTAAGAACGGGCACGTCGGCCCCCCAGGGAACATAGGGGCCCCTGGTGTGATGGTGAGTGCAACAAAATGTAACATCACGGCTTGTAGATCCTTATTGTGTAACGTAGGCTGGACGTGAAAGCATTTTAAAAAGCCGGTCAGTAGAAATGTATTGGACAGAGCAAATATTAGCAAAAGGTTTCTCCACATTACAAGCTTTCGTAAAAAAAATTATTATATATATATATATATATATATATATATATATATATATAGTACTGCGCAAATTTTTAAGGCAAGTGTGGAAAAAATGTTGCAAATTAAGAATGCGTTCAAAAATAGAAGTATTCATTTATTTTTATTAATTAACAAAATGCAAACTGAATGAACAGAAGAGAAATCTAAATCAATATTTGGTGTGACTTCCCTTTACCTTCTAAACAGCATCAGTTCTCCTAGGTACACTTGCACACAGGTTTTGAAGGAACTCCGCAGTAAGGATCTTCCAAACATAACCACAGATCTTCTGTGGATGCAGCTTGCTCAAATCCTTCTGTCTCTTCATGTAATCCCAGACAGACTCAATGATGTTGAGATCAGGGCTCTGTTGGGGCCATATCATCACTTCCAGGACTCCTTGTTCTTCTTTACTCTGACTATAGTTCTTATTGACATTGACACTGCACACCCTACATCCATTATCAATACCCCACTGGTATTAGCGCAGAGATAAGTGAATTCTGCATACATTTGCCCATGTACTTATATATGTGTGGCCGCCCATCAAATGACAAATCATATCCAACCTTACTATGAACGGAGCAGGGGGCTGGGGACCAGAGGCATTAAGTGGCATCGGAGGTGAGTGGGTAGGGTAGGGGAGTGGGCTGAATAAATGTAGTTCTGTTACACACGTGTCCTCATACACCTAGCGTCTTTTCGCCATTGGTCACAAGATGTGCAGTGATTTAGATGCTCCTCTGTAGGTAGCGAATGGTACTTTTTCCTAAATATTGCGTCTTAGTCGCATTATAGCCATATACAGTACAGTGTACCGGGGACGCTACTGTAGCTTACATATATAAGGAAGAGAAAAGGATATTAGACATCACAAAGGAGTTCCGTGCACCTACTGGGGCAGATGTACTAACCTGGAGAAGTCATAAGGAAGTGATTAACCAGTGATAAATTCAAGGTGATAAACACACCAGCCAATCAGCTCCTATATGTAAATTAACAGTTAGAAGTTGATTGGCTGGTGCATTATCACCTTGCACTTAACACTTCTTTATCACTGGTTTATTACTTCCTTATGACTTCTACAGGTTAATGCATCTACCCCACTGTATGAAAATACAAGGCTACAGATCAGGGTCTCATTTATCAATGAGTGATCACTTTCACTGGGGCAGATGTATTAACCTGGAGAAGGCATAAGGAAGTGATAAACCAGTGATATGTGCAAGGTGATAAAAGCACCAGCCAATCAGCTCCAATATGTAAATTAACAGTTAGGATCTGATTGGCTGGTGCCTTTATCACCTTGCACATATCACTGGTTTATCACTTCTTTATGCCTTCTCCAGGTTAATACATCTGCCCCTCAGTCTGTAACATGGCAGTTAGGAGCTGATTGGCTGGAGCAATTTATCCCTCCCAGTGAAATGTATCACTCATTGATAAATGAGCCTACTGGTATCTTTCTATTTCCGCTCTCTATACTATATATACAATAATTGTTACACTTTGCTCCATATTTCTGCAATTTAGGGTTCTAAAGGAAGCAAAGGCGATGCCGGAAGTGTCGGAATGCCCGGGTTTCAGGGACAGAAAGGACCACCGGTAAGTACATACAGTAAGTCCAGTAATTCTGTACAGAGTAGATATGTAGTGGTAGTTTGGTTGTATCATGTTCTCATGTGTAGAATAGATATTACCTTAATGTCCTGTTTCTCTGGCTGCAATGTTCCTCCTGTCTGTGGAGTGTAATTATCCGCTCATAGCTCCCAGCGCCGGAGCTCAGACACCTCCTCAGTCATCAGACAGCCAGCAGCAGCGGCCAGCGCTCACTGCATTGATTGGTGCCTCTGTGTAATCTCTAGCAGAGCAAATAAACTCCAATTCTGGATTAATACATAGCTGGACAGATCATTATGTAAGCGGCAGCAGTCTACAGAGCCTACTGATGAAAGCAGCTATACATACACATAAGAGTCAGGTTTAAGACGCGCATGCAGCAGCGATTGACGGTCGCCCCTCTGCGACTTTATACAGATGGTGAATGTGCAGGGACTGAGATTCCCATGCACGCTGTAATACTGATTGGGACATCCTTATACTCCACCATCGGTCTCACCATCGAAGCATCAGCTCTATGGCAGGTGTAGTGTCCCCATCTAACTGTGGCTTCCTGCATCTGTGAGTGCAGCTGCTTGCATTGACACGCAGAGCCGGCCCTAACCAATATGATGCCCTAGGCAAGATTTTGGCAGGTGCCCCCTAGCACCACCGCTGGTTCCATCTCTGGCCCTGCACCCCTTTCCCAGCACCATCACCCCTTACCCCTCATTTTGGTGCTCCTACCCCCTATATTTTAAATAGGAACAGTGCACTCATTAGGTGCACAGCTCAAAAAGGGGCGTGTTCTTGCTGGGAAGGGGCATGGCCACACAATAGTGACCCCAATTCCAATTACGCCACACAGTACTGCAACTTTATTCACATTTTATCATGCAATAGTGTCCCTAATTCACGTTACATCCCACAGTAGTACCAATTTGCCTTATATACTTTACTCTTCACAGTAGTGTCCCTTATTCACATTACATCACACTGAATTGCTCCTTATTCACATTACACAACGCCATATTGCTCTTTATTCACATTAGACCACACAGTAGTGTCCTTTCTATATGTTACACCACACAGTAGTACCAATTTACCTTATATACTTTACTCTTCACAGTAGTGTCCCTTATTCACCTTACATCACACTGAATTGCTCCTTATTCACATTACACCACACCATATTGCTCTTTATTCACATTAGACCACACAGTAGTGCCCTTTCTATACATTACGCCACACAGTAGAGGACCTTATACACATAATGCCACACATTAGTAATGCATTTATACACATAATACCACACAGTAATGCCCCTTACACATATGACACACATTATTAATGTCCTTATAAACCTAATACACATTATGCCAACCTTTATTAATGCCCTTATACACATAATGCCCCTTACACATATGCCGAACACTACTGCACAACCAACCCACCCGCACACAGCACTCACATGGCCATTAGCACTGTGACCTCTGCCTCTGCTTGGAGACAGATGTATCCTTATACATCTTGCCTCAATGCACCATGCAGCAATAGATGCCTGGCATGAGTCAGCTGGCAGCTCTGCTAACGTTGGGCGCCTTTTTTGACAAAACTGCATCTTATTTGCATTACTATGTGACTACGATGCACAAGCAGTTTCTGCTGATTAAAATGATATGCGGCATGCCTATATTCTGTGTGCGACTGTAGCTGTATCTGCATACGAAATGCTATGTTACAGTGATTTTCAGGAATACACTGTGACGTAGCATTTCGTATGAAGATACAGCCGCAGTCACACATAGAATATAGGCATGCCGCATATCATTTTAATCAGCAGAAGCTGCTTGTGCCCCTAGTCATACCAAATGCCCTAGGCATTTGCCTAGTTTGCCTATGCCTAGGGCCGGCTCTGTTGACACGCCTCTGTCAGAGTGTAAATGTAACAGGTGGGGTTTATATAAAACAGGCTAAAAGCCCAAAGCCATCCAAAATGAAACATTAAGTAAAATAAAATGTATACCTGCTGGAGCTTGGTGAGTTTGGCGAGTCTCCCAGTAAAGGGGGGTACACACGGAGAGATCCGTGCTTAAAATCTAAGCAATCTTGCTAGATTGCTTAGATTTTAAGCACGGATCTGCCGTGTGTATGCCCTCCAGCGATAGCGATGCGCGGTCACGCGCATCGCTATCGCCGGTGCTAGATTGAGCTGCATGCAGGCTCAATCTAGCGGGTCGCTCACTTCACCGTTGTGTGAAGTGAGCGGCCCCCCGTCGGCTTTCCCCCTCGCTCAGCACATCGTGCTGTGCTGAGCGGGGTGAGAGATGTGTGCTGAGCGGTCTGTGTTAAGATCGCTCAGCACACATCTCTCCCGTGAGTACCCCCCTTAAGTGTAAAAGTCCCAGCATGAACTCCTCCCTCCTTTTTCCTGTGGACCTTGCTCAAGGTTGTCAAAGCCCAGCACCCATGAACTTCTTTCTGACAACTTATAAAAGGCCCACCCCAAGAGGGGCGAGCTTACCCTGATCAGACCGCTAAATGCACAGAGGTACATTTCCGTATCCTTTGGCCATAATTTTAATTAATACACCTACAGTAATAACTAGAGATGTGCGAGTTCAGATTAATTTGTTTCTATTCGCCAAACTAGCCCAAGTTCAGATTTATCCGGACTAAACTTACTGATTTATCTTATTGGCTCTTCAAAAAACATGACAGCCGATAGCCAATAAGATGCCACTTTTGAGATTCGAGTATATCCGAACCCGCACATCTCTACTAATAGCACAGTAAGTTTTCTGGTTACTTGCTGCTGTATATAGAGTCTTCCTTGTTCTGACCCTGTATAAATAATATCATTCTACAGAGTCTAAGCTTGCAAGCAGGGCCCTCCTACCTCTATGACTGTCTGTTATTATCCAGTTTTGTTTTATCACTGTTGTTTCCAATTGTAAAGCGCAACGGAATTTCCTGCTCTATATAAGAAACTGTTAATAAAAATAGCGAATCGAATCACTGGCGAGTAGATCTGTAGATGGCGCAAAATAAAATGAACACATCTGGGATAACTATTGCTGCATCCATATAATTTCTCTTTAGTTTTCACTGTTGCTCCATCCATTATCCCTTATTTGGTATGTATGGTAGCAGCTTTATTCTGAAACAGCTGATAGGGAAAAAGTTTTTATTGATTTTTATCCTTTTCTTAAATTACTTAAATTGGAATTATAAAATGCTATTTTAATATATAATAGCAATGAGATACTGTATGGGATAATTCACCTAATCGTGTTACAATAGGTTTTCTAAAAAATAATTGCCCTGATACACTTCACTCCCAGACGCATATTACCCTGTTCCTGTTGGCAGCCTTTGGGTGTGGTGCAACAAATAAACACACTGATACAATTATACTGCACAATATAATACACTACTGTGCGACTCTACTGTAGATTTTGAAAAATGTTTGAAATCAAATAAAACTGTCACAAGAATCCAAAAATGAAACCAATGTTACTATTATGCTCATCCTTAACCCAATATAGAACAAATGTTTTTGTTTTTTAAGGGACTACCTGGGGATACCGGTTCACCTGGGAAAGAGGTAATTTATTTTATTTCTTTTTATATTAGCACTTATTAAAAGCAGTAACATAACACTGCAATCTATGCATTCAGTTTATAAATGTACAGGTTAACGTAAAAGGATGATGTCATGGAAGATTTGACCCAGTTTTCCCTTTAGTTCCATTATACTGAAGTGATTCTGCTTTGCTATATGTCCTATTATTCCCCAACATCAGCTGTATGGAATGGCCATAAGACTTAACTAAATGATCTGTAATTAGTCACTAATTAGCGGGCACAGGGATCTGTACGCTGGGTACTGTAGGCTTAGTCACAGTAATGGAGTGATTGGAACAAGGTTGGAACCTAGGAGGTGATTCAGACCCCATCGCTGCTGTGCATTTTCACACAGCGGGCGATCAGCAATAGACTGCGCATGCGTATGCACCGCAAGGCGCACGCGCGTCAGCAAACAAAAGGCATCGCCGGTCAGCGACAGGCTCGTGCGAAAAATGCAATCGCACAGCCATTTGCAAGCTGACTGACAGGAAGAAGCTGTTTGTGGGTGGTAACTGACCGTTTTCTGGGAGTGTCAGAGAAAATGCAGGCGTGTCCAAGCGATTTTCAGGGGCGGATGTGTGACGTCAGCTCCGGCCCCGATCAGCCCGATCTCATCACACTGGAGGAGTAAGTCCTGGGCTGCGCACAGACTGCACAGTGGAAAAATCCTTCGCTGGTGAATGAGGTGTGAACGGAATTGGCACTGTCCGCTGTCTGAGGGAGGTTTAGCAGCTCGGCGTACATATGCCATCGCACACTTGCACGGCGAATGTACACTCCCCTTGGGCGGGGACTATCTGAACGCAGCACAACAATTTTAGCAGCCCAGCGCTCAGGTCTGAATCAGCCCCCTAATTACTGCATTAGGATTTTGCAGCAATACTGTAGCATTTTATTTATTAGTATTGTATACCCGCCATTTGCCAGGATAAAACTAAACTTTGCATCACAAATAATAAATGTTTTCATTTCTGTTTTGTCTGTAGGGCGCTCTGGGGAAGCCGGGTGATCAGGGACCTAAAGGCGCTCAAGTATGTTATGTTTACTACACAGTTTCCTAAGATGCATTTATTATTGCGCTGTACGGTGTGTTCTTATATACTGTAGGGTATATACTGTAGGCGGATGTGCTGTACACAGATTTTCAGCCTGTGTCATTACTGAATATGTAATTCAGGCCATACACAGCTAAAGCACCACTGACTCCTGGGACGTGGGATCATCCCTGTTTCCCCACCCACGAGCGTCACCTAATTGCCTTTATTTCATTACAGTCTGTACTATTGTTTTGCAGTATATATTTCTGTGCTGTAATTGTGTCAAATAAAAGGTTTTCGCTGATGTGCTGAATCGTTACTGACAGGGCGATCCAGGTAACAAGGGCGACAAAGGCATGCAGGGAGAGAAAGGGCAGCCTGGAAAACCCGGAACCCCCGGACACAAGGGCCACACCGGCTTAATGGGCCCCGCTGGACCTCCTGGAGAGCGGGGAGAATTGGGACATCCTGGCCCACCCGGAGTTCCAGGACTGACCGGCCCAAGGGTAATACATGTTCATATCATCTCACTTGATAGATTGTGTACATAACATATATATATATATATATATATATATATATATATATATATAATTCCTAGTTTTTGTCATGTGTGTATAGCTGCTCGTCCTTTCCTAATGCAGGGAATTGTGCTGAAGGTTTTGCTGCATCATTACAGTGACATTTGGTGACAACGTGCCATATGAAATGTCAAACCTTAAAATGACAGAGTTGCAGCTTGGAGTTTAGGAGCCTTTAATGGCCGTTTTACAGGCAGACAAGTGGAAGCCAAAATGATGTAACCACTTCCCTTTCCTGCCAGATTTATATAAGTATCATCACATTGTTGTACAGTGTGTGTGTAGCATTTTCTGCATCTGATACCTGGCTGTGCTGTTGCACAACATAGTAGATAAGAGTTGTTTATACACTTTCATTTTTTATTTTACTTTATCCATAAATATGTTTCAACTAAGGACTGTAAGTTATGGTCTATCACTATAACACATACCATGATGTGATAGCCATTAATGTCTTAACCCATTAGCCCTCTCTTCGCAATGCTATGTCATCGGGAACAAATCTGTGCCGCCAAATGGCTAATTAATTTGTGAATTTTTCCCAATTCACCAAAACTTGAAGTCACAACTGGATAATTAGGGCACCTAGTCCCCTATTAGAGAGCATCAGTGACCATTAATTGTCTATTACTGAAACGGGATGCATTTGGCATCCCAACAGACAGGACACCAACAGGGCCGGCAACATATCTATATCTCTATATATGTCATCCTTAGGATCAGTTATATGGTGGGGGGCAGGATTTGCTTCTGTTTGTGTACGTATTTATGATGGGCTGCCACCAGCACTGGTTTTGCCTATAATATTGACTATAAATAATTTGAATTGGTCCTGGGCCACCAATCCAAGGCACCCCTGTAAGTGTTCTGAGGTACCCCAGGGTGCCACAGCACACAGTTTGAGAACCACTGGTCTAGTGTGTAACCAGCATAATTATTGCAGCTGGTCTGTGGGTTACAGCTCCCAGGTCCACTTCTGCAAAAAAATGCAACAATGTATTCTTAGTGACAAGATGCAGAGATTAACCCTTTCTGTGACTGCTGCACAGGGACCACACAACCTCTATTCATAGGGCTGAATTCAATTAGGGGAGAGGTTCTCGCTCTGCAAAGAAGTGCAAGTATATACCGCACTTATGGTACCATTGGATTCCCAGATATTTTCTTGCAATACACTATATACATAGAAACATAGAATTTGACTGCAGGCATTAGGGTTAGTTTAAGGGGCTGGGTTAGGGTCAGGGCCAGCAACAGAAATCTTGGGGCCCAGTAGACTGATATATCTGGGGCCCCTTCAACCCCCCTTAATTTGGCAGAGGGGATCTTAAAAAAAAAATAGAGCCTTTGACTAAGACAGTGAGCCCGGCAGGTGCTTTTCCTGCTGGGCTACTTGGCTCTTCGGAGACTGTGGCAGGGACATACAGAAGAGCGCCAGCACAGCGACATGTATACCGATGGCAATACTGCATGGACCTCAGGGACTGGACAAAGTGATGGGGTAAAAGGAGGGGGGAGGGTTTAGAGGGCCTGTTAATTGTATTCCTACTTAAAATGAGCAGTTGGAGCAAACACTTTAAAAAGCAATATTAGCACTGTGGCCCTGTTATTTGTGTCTCTGATCCTTGGGGCACCCCTGGACCTCGGGTCCCTGCACAAGTATCCCCTTTGTCTCCCCCTGTTGGCGGGCCTGGACACCAGCACCCGACATCCTGAAGGTAAGTATGAAGGCTTGCAGTTTGGCATTAGAGGGGGTTAGGGTTGGACACTACGGGGGTGGTTAGCCGTAGTCGTCACCCACCAAAATGAAGCCCTAGCACCCACCCCTAGATTTAGCCCTAGCCACACCAAGGGGAACTTAGGGTGGGGGTTAGGGTACTGAACCCCCAAACATGTTGACATTATAACATTTGGGATCATGTGACCGCCGGCATCCCAAACGCCGGCATACTGTATCACACCCCTGTACTGACATGTATGGTTGCCATCCCTCTCTTCCCCCTGTCGGATTCCAACAAGCAGGAAGACGACAGCCTGGGGTTCCCCTGCGGTAATATATAGATTATATTATAAAGCATCCGCAGACTTATCAGCTCAGCAAGCTTCAGTCTTCTCCCCAACTTCCCCAGAGCCTACCAGCTCTGCACACAAAACCACACTGGGCTGTGGATGCTGGGGCAGTTAATACGACTGGTACCCCCCCATGGAGAGACAACTTTGCCATCTCAGTGATAACCGTATAATGGACATGGGTTCCATAGACCTTCTTAGAATATGTTATAGAATATGCAGAATGTCTAAGTAATATACAGTATAGACAGCGAAAGAATATAATAATCCCATCTGCGGCTCACACACAGTAATGCTATATTGCCTGGCTTTATGCTAGATGCTATGTACTAATTACTGTCTAAAGAGGGATCCAAACTACTATTATCTCTCCTTGTGACACCAACGTGCAGCTTAGTAGTAACCTAAGGATTACAGGTATAATGAGAACTAATGAAACCAGAATGTCAATGTAAATTCTTATCTTTCTGTGCAGGGAGAAGCGCCATCCATTGAGACTCTGCGGAGACTAATTCAAGAAGAGCTGGGAAAACAACTTGATTGTAAGACATACAGAACTGAGTGATACTCTGTAACTACACATAAAGTATCTGTTACCATTGGGTTGGGGCATCTGTGTACTCAGATCATAATGTGTGGTAACTGGGCAACCATGTGTAGTTGATTTGAAATAATGTATTTTACAAATGCATTTATTGTGATTTTTTTTTTTGTCCGCACTTTAACGGAAATGCTGGTACAAAGCTCTTCGCTTGTGCACTGGCGCCGAGAGGAGGAGAGGGGTACCACCGCACCTTCTCACCGCCCCCCCCCTCCTAAGTATACTTACATTGATGAGGGAAGCGAGTTTGTTCCGCTCTGCAATGCCATCTGCCCACTGATAACTACAGGATGATGTCACTGCACTGTGCCAGAGTCTTTGCTCTCTAGTGCACTTGCGCCATCTTCCCGAATATCACTGGGAAGAAGGCATCGGCCGAGGAAGAGGGACCCGCTTCCCGGATTAAGGTAAGAGGCTTTTGTGCTATCCCCTCCCCAGCGCCCCCCACCCGATCTGGCGCCCCCTGTATTTTCTTATAGGAAACGTTGACATGCCCCAATTTGGCAACGCCCCCATGCTGTAGCGGAGCCCGGTGCTGCTCTTTATGGCCCTGTATACATCTGTGAGTCAGAATGTGTAGGGACTGAGATGCTCACTGCCAGCATATGTAGGTGCTGAAATACCGATTGGTGCGTCTTTACCAAGACATTTCTGATATCGCGTGTTACGCTATGCAAGTATGTGGGAGGTTTTAGCAATTTTCATGCAGGAATCACCACAACAGGCTCTAGGTTTCCTTTGTAATATTTGATGCAATAAATGATATTAAATATTGTAACTTTTCAGAAACCTCCTGGTTATACATTAACATTGTTTATAACCTACATCCTTGTGAGCTGGAGATTTCAAGAGACACGTACTGTATGGATTGGTTTGAAAAGATAGTAGCCTGAGCTCTCAAACTCATAATTACTATGATAGCACCTGGCGTGTAGCCCGGACTATGGTTCATCTTGTGGACTCAATTTTGAGGCGCCCAACAAATCACTTACCCTGTCCTGCTGACGATTAGCTGATGATGTTGTTTTTTGAGCAATGATTGCAGATCCTCTCTATATAATTGGATGAGCTTATTGAGTGAGCCTATCAACCCTTCCATCCTGGACCTCTTTAAGTAATATTGTATTTACATTATATAAGGGGTATGGAGAACAAGTTAGAGAACTACTGTAACATTATGTTGTCTTATTTCTTCCCCAGCCAAATTATCCTACCTCATATCTCAGATGCAGCCGGCACACATCAAATCCGAACAGGGCAGGCCAGGGCTACCAGGTACCCCTGGGAAGGATGGGACTAATGGTAGACCAGGCCCAGCAGGAGAACCAGGACTGCCTGGACGAACGGGACAGGAAGGACCTATAGGACCCATGGGCCCAAAAGGTCAGTATATTCAGATATCTATACAAGATTGTGGGTTCCTTCCTAATATTATTGGCAACAGGGTTTTACAGCACATACTATGGCATAGAGTGCACTTCCCTACCTACATCTGAAATTAGGTATAACATTTCCAGCATAGAGTCCCATCCACAGAGCTCTGGTGGCATCTAAGGAACAGGACAGTAACCCCTATCTTCTCCATAAGGTAGTTCAGGAGATGATACGGTGATGAAAACAATTGGTATAGACTAGTATATACACTGTACTGTACTATTCAAAATTACAACATGACTAAATGTAGAGTACAGATGGCGCCCTGCTCATCTATCCCTTTAATAGGATAAGCCAGTGCTGAAATCCTAGCGTGAGATCAGGTCTGGATGACCCCCTTAATCCCCTGCTGTAATGACTTAATCCCCTGATGTATTGTTCTCTCTGTATTGTATTGCAGCAAAGAACAATAGATGAGAGGCTTATGCTAATAAGCCTTGGTGCACCTAGGTGCAGCAGAGAAGCCTAGATGGACGTAGCTCCATCTGTACATACAAATAAATATGCTTTTTCTTCCCATAGCTGCATATTTGTTATATACTGTGTATGTGTATATATATATATATATATATATAAACATACACTCACACACCTTTATACATACAAATCCCCATGTTAAACATATTAGTTTAAATTATTATTATTTTGAAAATATAATTGATTAAAAGAAGTACTTGTAGCTTATAGGGGATCCTTCATGTCGCTCGGCCGGGTAATCTATATGAATATTTGGTAATGTTTAGTTGCTCTGTAATGTTGATGTATTTTACAGGCGAGAGGGGATCCAAAGGAGACCGAGGGGAACGCGGAGTTGGCATGAGGGGTGAAATTGGCCCACCGGGAATTCCAGGTATTCACCATGGCTTATGGTCTTTTAGTCCTTGCGTATGTATTCAGGTTTATGTAATAAAAATATACCAGGGGTCTAAGTTGTAAGATAACTGACAATGCCCCCATACATGAGTACATTGATGGGGGTTACTGTAGGTATGAATGCAGAACTGCTCGTTTCAGTATCTATTCTCACTAACAACCTGATGAGGTATGACGTGGCGGTGTGGCCCTGGAATATGCAGACAGGGCTCTTTTAAGGGCCACGTATGCCTGGGGCTGAAAATGACCTATATTGAGAAGGGGAGGAGCTGGGACCAGTGCTGTGTGAGTGTTGCCAGAGTGATGTGGGTGTGGCCAGTGCTGAGTAGGTGTGGCAAGAGTCATGTGGATTTGTACAGTCCATACAGACCCCATTCAGCCCCGCTGTCTCCCTATATGCTGTATATAACAGAAACATAGCAGAATTTTGTGGGAGAATACTAGAATTACCTATACTGGCTTTTTATCCACGGCGCAGCTCTAAGTGCTGCCTGTGCACTGTACTGATCGTACAATATTGATCACATTCCCATGTAAATGCTGATTATGATAAATATGCCCCTATGAGAGAGATAGTGTGATAGCTTTCTGTGTAACGTGAGCATTATCCTGTACAGTACACACAACCATGCACAGTTCCATATAATGGGTAGGGTAAGGTCAGTATAACATTATTGTGTTCCCACATGAACCCTTACTTCCTATGTACTAATAATTATACTGACACTGGCCCTCATTCAGGTTGGATTGCAAATATGCACAATCCTCAAACGGGCGATTTTAGGATATTTGCGCATGCTCGGACCTTTCACAGTGCAGTTACATCCCTGTAAGGATGCGATTGCACTGTGACTGACAGCAGCGGCCGTGGACACGGCGCTGCAGGTGTATCCAGACAGTTTTCGATACCAGAAAAATGGTTGCGGTCCAGCTGAATAAGGAGCCTATCTGCGTTTGCAGCGGGTCAACCCTAATTCCTGAATCAGCGATGCGATTGCTTCGTTGGTTAGCATGCTGGACGGCTTTACCCTGCGCAGGGAATCGCATCGCTGGTTAGCATGCTGGACGGCTTTACCCTGCGCAGGGAATCGCATCGCTGGTTAGCATGCTGGACGGCTTTACCCTGCGCAGGGAATCGCATCGCTGGTTAGCATGCTGGACGGCTTTACCCTGCGCAGGGAATCGCATCGCTGGTTAGCATGCTGGACGGCTTTACCCTGCGCAGGGAATCGCATCGCTGGTTAGCATGCTGGACGGCTTTACCCTGCGCAGGGAATCGCATCGCTGGTTAGCATGCTGGACGGCTTTACCCTGCGCTGGGCGGCCCCCAACATGCAATTTAATCAGTAGCAAATTCTGCTTTTTTGCAGAATCTGCAGCTAATACTGGGGTATGCGGTCAAGATCCCGCCGGACGGAATCCCGGCGGTCGGAATACCGACACCGGGATCCCAACCGGCATAATCCCGACATATTCTCCCTCTGTGGGTGTCCACAACACCCATAGAGGGAGAATAAATTAGTGTGGCGAGCGTAGCGAGTCCACAAGGGGCTGCATTGAATTCGCCATCCTGTCGGGATTGTGCCGGTCGGGATTCCGGTATCGGTATTCCGAGTGCCAGGATCCCGTCCGGCGGGATTTCGTACTGATCCCGATACTGAATAGGGTCCACTGTCAGGCAATATCAGGGGATGGGGGATTTTCATAGCACTCTTCATGCAGCGTTATTACGCCATATGGCCCCAGACGTCTGCTCCACCAGGGAGAAGTGATTAATGGACTTTCTGACTTTCTCCTGCCTCTTATTCGCCTCGTAGCCACATTCAAAATCGCCTATATATTTGTTGGGATTTGAGGCTAGGTGTGTGTGGCCGCACCTCTATTACCACTTTATTCCTACAACCTAACTTCACATAATTTAATTTTTAGTTCAATCTTTTATGTGTACATTGTATCTTTTGTTAAAATGACTAAATAAACATTATAACCAGAAAGATATGTTTGTGTCTAGGTGTTCCTGGAGAACCCGGCTATGCTAAAGATGGAACGCCAGGTTCCGCAGGTCCTCAAGGAGAACCAGGTTTAACAGGACTTACTGGACCTCAAGGACCTCCTGGTGTTAATGGACAATGTGACCCAACACAATGTGCCTACTATGCGAGTCTAGGTTCCAGGCCTGGTAGCGTCAAAGGAAATTAAAGAACATCTGAGACCCAGGAGGACTCATTGCTGAAACTTGAATTTATTGCTGGTTTTAAAACCTTCCAAAATGAAGGGTACCGACATGCGCTACCAACCTCCAGGGAGTTTCCGACTTTGGGGGGGTGGGGAGGGGGGGGGGGAGCGATTCAGTTTCAATACATTTCTCATCTGTTTTATTTTTAATAGATGAAATTGATGATTACTGCCGGTCGGTCAAGGCTTTTTGTGTTCCTCAATTACGTGTGTCATCATTGTCTTCTTGTTTTTTTGTTTTGTTTTTTTAAAGAAGGAATTGTACTTTGAAAGTGCAGAACATTGTACAGAGACATTTAAAAGCAGACTGTCTGATGGAGATCAAATACAATCTCAACATTAGCCGGGGTCGTATCCTCTCCTGGCTGTAGACTAGTCTGGGACAAAGTTTCTCAGCCCTCTCCACAAGTACTCATAACCACAGGCCCATGTTTGGCCATGCAGACCTGGCCCGGGAGGATAGGAAATTTAGAGAGTCCCATCAGCCTTTACTCCTTGTTGCAACTTCTTTTTCCTTCAGTTCCTGACAATGGATTGAAGTCATCTCATTATAACCCACTTGGGACAAATTTAGTCCTTGTCCATATTCCACAATCAGCCTTTGCCATGCCACAAAATAAATCAGACCACATCCATTTTACAGATCATATTTAATAGTGATAAAATGAATAATTTATGATAAAGATAAAGAGGTTGAGACAATGTTTCTTCGAGGTCCTGAGAAGAGAGGCCTTCAAACGTGGTTTAGGTGGCACAAAAATGCACAACAGGCTTTCATGCGTTAGGCAAGGGTAAAAAATTGGATTAATGTTCTGTAAGGATGGCTTGTTCAGAGGGTTGAAAAACTCTGGTTTTGATTGGTTTACTTGTACCTGCTGATGTCAGTGGTGTTCGACTAGGCTTAGGGACCCCGTAGGTCTCTATCCATTCTGGCCTGAATACCTGATATCACTTATGTTACTTCAGATAATACATTGCTGCAGTTTATAAAGAATGTACTGTGCAGAAGATAAGTTATTTGTGGATCTGTTGATCTAAAATGTTGTGTTGGATGGACGCTTCTTCATCCATAATTATGGTGCTCATAGGTTTTCGTGCAGTAGAAGTTCAACCCACGCGTTTTACTAGGTAACCACCGCACTCTCCTCTGCATAATGTGTGGGACTTGTGACTGTCTTTGAAAGAAAGCTTGATGTATTGAACGTGTATTGTATTGACATAAAATACATTTGTGTTCAAATTTACATTTATATTGATTTTCTCTTGAATGCAATTAGCTTCCGCCATGTTTGGCCTCATCTAGTTTTGCTTGAAAATAATATATTAGCAATAGGAAATAAAAGAAGGTGCGGTGGGAAAAAAGGAGGCAACAGCTGTGGATTCCGTATCAGTAATAAGTCACTGCAGCATGAGGGCCCATTCATGCACCTCTACAGTAGTTTGTGATTGCATGCCATGCAGATTCCATGGGTAGATGTAAAACAGATGGAAGCTACACCCTGTATCTGGTCAAGCGAAGTCTTGAGCTTCACAAGGGGTCAACACCCATGCTCACATATAACGTACATTACAGTGGCCTCCTGCTCCCTCTCTTCCAACTCTCAACCTAATCACTGCCCTCTCTCTCTCTCCCGTAGGCCCTCATGCACTGGCAACTACCCCATAGTTTGACCATCAGTATACACAGATGTTGGGTTCGAACAAGTTCCAGAGTCCAGACACAGAATTTAGCCCATCTCTCCACCCTTCAACTGAGTCAGGTGTAGCTGGGTTTGGTGGTTTTTGGATGTTCATTTTCCCAAACCAGGTCTGACTGGGCTTAGTGGATCTTTGGATTGTCCTTTCCAGGTACCAAAGAGGCACTTTTAAACACTTGGGTCAGATGAACACTCTCTACACTTAATCACTATCGTTAGCTGGATGGTTGGTTCATAAGTCTACATTTTTTTTTTTAAACACTCATTTTTCTTTTAAAAACTTTTCCACTTTCGATGTCAATTTCTGAAATTTTTTTTTTTTTGGTGCTTAAATTAAACCGATGACGTGTAGGTTTTTTCCTTCAGTTCTGACCTCTGATTTCCATATCATTTAAAGCAGCGTCATATCTCTATGAACATAATATTCTTTAAAAAGTATTAACTCAGTTTTTACAAAAGCACTAGTCTTCCAAAAATTGCACCAATCACTTTATTTCACAAACCGTTTCCCAATTAGATGGATGATGGTAGCCTGATGGAAGTAAGTAGGAAGTCGCTGGTGAGATCGACCAATCAGCTTTGCCTCAAACTTATCCATGGTTTGGTTGCCTGGAGACTGGAAAAACAAATCAGGGAGTTACAGTGGGAGAAATATGGGGACTCCATGGTTGAGGATAACTGTTTATAGTTCAATACATGAGCATGAATGATGCTTCTCCCTCAAAGCTTGCAATACTGAATTATCCACTAGCCTCATATGGACAAGGGCATACATATCTTGTTCTTTTATTTACTTTTTAATACCGTTTTCCAATAAGCCAATGTTGGTTAGGAGGATGTTAGCTGATCATCTTGCCCTGGATTGCCCTCTTCTGTCAGGCATTCCCCAAGTCCCGTCAAGTCCTCTGGCCAGTCACCATCCAATGTGAATATTTCAGTCGTTTGGTGCTGGAATATTATTTTAGATTTTCATATTTGCGTATACAGTAAATGCTATAAAGAAAATAAAGTTAGCCCATAAATACCTACGCTACGCTATATCTGTTAAGTTATTTGGAATTTAAGTTGTTATGTAAATACAGTAAAAGTATTATTTTGTATGAGTGAAAGCTGATGTGAATAAAGAGTTAATATTTGACCTTTCATTCATCATTTCAATATTCGGTACGTTCGTGTTTTTGGCATTTCAGGAGAAATTTGATGGAATACATCATTCTGAATTCTATCCGATAGCGACTTTTTTTCTAAAGGACTCTGCAGGATGCTGCACCAAAAGTAATGCCATAAATTGCAAAAGCAAACCAAAAAAACCCAAAAAGCAACTAAATCCTGCATTTGTGTCTAGTTTTCACTACTGGTGTCCCAAAATTAAACCTATCACGAAATGGCGCTTGGCCTATGCTTGGGTACAAGGGCCTGATTGAGAGCTAGACGCAGGAAGCACAGCAGCTGCGCAGCTTCTGTGCGACAATATGCTAATGCTGCAGGAGGTGTCTTGCGTTAATAGATGCCTCCTGCAGGCTTGTGCGATCAGCTGCTGCGTCCGCAGATGCAGCATCGGATCACTTGGGAAACAATTCCCATCATCGCTCTCTCCCCGCCCCCAAATGGCTTGGGGACACTGCGTCCGATGGCTCAGGACCTGGTCTGCACAGTGCAGAAAACATTGGAGATGTACAGAAACCATTGGTTTGCATACATCTCTGAATATGGCCCAAAGTCACCAATAAGTGGCATCTTCTGTACCAAGCAGAGTGAAAGCCAGAAGGGAAATAGAAATGGTTCCATCACTCCCTGGTTTTATCTAAAGGTCATCAACCATGGGCAGGTTGTGATGAAAAACCAGCCCTGCAAATTTATGGAAGAAGTCCTAATGGGGGTGCGGTTTGTTGAGGGGGTGGGGTCTGTTGAGGGGGTGGGATATCTCCTTATAGGGCCTGAATGTACTCAATTGCGGCCTGCCTTGCGTATTTTGCTGCAGTTGTGTCTGAGACCAGGGGCGGATTGGGAACAAAAAGTGGCCCTGTAAAATTTTGTAGAAGTGGCCCGACATGAGTTGCTGTTCTGCCCCACAGATACGTCAGCCTACCGGGAATCTTCCTGGTGAGCCCTATAGCCAATCCGCCCCTGTCTTCAATGCAGTTCCGAGATCCGTTTTAAGTCTCCTATATCTGATGTAGCTGAGTATGAGTATGGCCTCTAATGTGCGCAATGAAGTGTCTGTGTACGCACTTTAGTGACACGACTCCGTGGCTCTCCCTTAACACGACCGTAAGAGGGAACATTGTTTAGCTACCTTCCAATCACCAACTCGGGAACGGCCAGCACTTCTGAAAGACCTTTCTGATACTGCGCATCTCAATCGCGTCTGCGCCTCTGTGCGTGTACGCATGCGCCATATGAGTTTTTAGCAATTTTTGCACACTTCTTTGTGAGGAGACATGGGAAACATGCTTTGCCACTGTGTCCTAAGTACAGGGCTTGGGAAACGCTGACTATTGTACATACTAAAAATATTCAAAAATTATAATTTTCTTCAGCCATAGATCCATTAGGAAACTCCTAGTAAATAACGGTAGAGCAGTGGTGCGCAAGTATACGCCGGACTATTGCTGGGTGTGCCTGCTTTGTAAATAGAGACAGAGTTGACTGGTTTTCAAGTACCATAACAATCTGGCTGATGCATAAAATAATGACCTGAAGGTAAAGGTCTTAAATTATGCCGAATTGTAATATTAGACACTTCGATCCGCCCATCTCTAGTAATCACTGATAGTGAACCGAGCTAGGAATGGCCATCGGAAACCGATGGTTGGCCGCCATCGATGTTTTCAATCCAATGGAGATGCTTTTCCTATTCAATGCTAGGATTGAGATAATTGTCACCATCGAATGCATTTATGATAGCTAACTATTCAAATCACATGACAGAATCCAATATGGCCACGTCCATGCAGCCAGACTGTTTGATTACATCTGATAATGCAGGCCTGCAGCGTGTTGCAGACAGCTTGGGGATGCACGCATGACAGGGAGACAGCACATGTGAACATGGCAAGTAAGGCTAAGACCCTGATGTGTGACACAATGGCTACATGTCATTACAAGGCAGCAATGCCCTGCGATGACGATTCTATGGTGTCTTTCCAATGACCATCCTATACTGGAAGTCTAATATGAAATGTTACATTGTTCACTTACTGGGCCTGATTTAGAGTCACACACTATGCCGACATTCATGCAAATGGCTGATTTTTTTTTCTGCTCGTGCATATGAGTCACACTGCGCAGGTACAGTATCTGCATTTTGTACATACAGATTTGCAGTACAGATTATCAGGAATATATGGTACGGTGGCTGGGAGGTGGCTGAGTGGCAAAAAAGATGGACGGCGATGTTGTGTGTTATGGGAGTGTCTCAGGTGCGTTGCTGAAAGCGGTTGCGTACAAAGGACCAGACTAGCAGACGTATGCAAAGCCAATGGTTTACGTGCATCTCTAATGTTTTCAGATCTGCACTTGCCCAGGATCTGGGTTTGCGACAGCAGTCGGAGTTCCCCTTATGCCGCACCATGGGGGTGGGGATAGGGTGGCAGCAGCCAGTGTTCAGTGGGGGGGTGTCAGCACCATTTTCTGGACGTGCAGAGACCTCTCCAGGAGAAGCCAAGAGAGGAGACGCAGCTGGCCACTTCTGGGGGCATAGCCAGGCTCTCATATCATTAGGCCCTGCCCACTGTCGTGGTAAAATGGCACGATATGCAGGTCCTCTAGGAGGGGTGACAGTTATGCAATTTTGTGTTATTTAGCCCAGCAACCTCCATATGGCTTTGCCTGCTCTTCCAGGGTGCTCGGTACTACCCAAAAAATCGTGAGTCCCCTGCGTTCCCCTGAGTTCCAGGAGAATAGGCAACTCTGTGTCAGTGGGATTAAGGGGAGGTCTCCAGGCCTTGAATGCGGTACATTGATTTGTACATATTTCCTATTTCCAGCACAATAAATAACTGCTATGTGCCAGCCTATTACAGTGACACAGCTGCAGGCAGTACCGTCTCCCTAACGCTGAGTGCTATTATCTCGCACGTATCAGAGGAAGAGACATTAAAAACATAAAATGATGAAAAAGTATAAATCTGTAAAACCATACGGAATATCTGATTGCAATTCCCAAAGCCGGCCGGATGATTTCTGCTGCACCAGTAACAAAAGTCGCTGATTCCTGGCCTGCATGTCCAGGTCACATACAGTCAGGATAATATCACAGAATCAGAGAGGATGGATGAAGTAAGTGCTGCTGCACTGATGGAAGCACCTTTATACGTGTCCTCAGCAATGCAGGGACATCACTCACCCGTAGAAAAGCCGCCTCCTGCCTAATAGCTCTGCAGAGGGAAAACTTCATTTCCTCTGAGCACTGTTATAGCTGGATAACAGGCGTCGTTCTGGTTACACTGTCAGACACCAATGAGGCAGCTCAGAAATCCCGTTACTGTCATTCCCGAATTGTTACATTTATAGCCCCATGCCCAGCTCCCGTAGTGCCAGGGGACAGGAACCTGCTTACATTCATTTGAAATATAGTATACAGTAAATGGAAAGATGTATATACTGTATATACTATAGGGTTGCTTCCCAATGTTCCACTCATGTTCAAGAGCGGCGGATGTGAGCTGCCGGCAGCGGGCGACTCTGTGCACAACATGGCAGCTGAGCTATTTGCATATTTACGCAAATCCCCTGCGAGCAATATCGCAGCTGCGCAGGCAACGGAGTACGCTCCTGAATCAGCCCCAGTAACACAACAATACAATGTCTGCAGAACCTTGCACTTTGACCTTGCCCCGAACAGCTTTTGTGCATCTGAAAGCATCACTGCATAGTATACATAGCATACATTATGTGCGGCACTCGGCTCCTGTCACTGTGTAGGAGCCGGCACTGCAGCCACAGCACTCTCTGGGGGCAGCCTGCATCTCCCGGACCTCCGGAGTGACAAAAACAGGGGGTTGGGTCGCAAAGCTCCGCCCCTTTCTCACAGAGCCCCGCCCATCTCATGAAGCCCCACCGCCTTCATGCAGCACTGCACCAGGTGTCACTGCAGTAAGTGACACCTCTGAATAGGTCAACACCATATGGTTGACATATACAAAAGGTCAACGGGTAAAAAGTCGACAGTGCATAAGGTCAACAGGGTCAAAAGGTCGACTTGCCAATGGTCGACGCACAAATTGTCGACATGGTTTTTGTGTTTTTCACATTTGATAGGTTTACTATCCACGCTGACACCTATTGGGAATAGCGACATGGTCCGAAGCATGGCGAGAAAGCGAGACCACGAGGGTATACTTTTGTAATGATGGTGGTCAGATAACATGAAATATACCAGATCTGGCACAAAAAAACATGTGTCGACCATTTGTGTGTGTTGACCTTTTAAACATATCGACTTTTGATCCTGTCGCCCTTAAGCCCTGTCGACATTTTGTACATGTGATAAATGCTTGTGAGAGAAACAGTGGGTCCATGATTGCAGAGGTGACAGTACACGCCATCTGCAGAGCCTTACATGCATGTACAGCAACGGGGGTATTACATAGGCTGTATGGCGTATTCCCATGTAAGCAGACTTCAGTAGGGGATTGTTGGCGCAACTGTGGGCTCAGAGCTGGACAGAATAGTAGACCGGTTTCAGGGGCGTATCATTTGTATGGATGTGTATTTCGTGGAAAGTCCACACTGATGATGACTGGGAACAAGCCAAGCATGAAGTCATGGGGTCTAATTCAGACCCGATCGCAAGCAGGCGTTTTGTTGCACTGCTGCGACCAGGTAATCACCGCCTACAGGGGGAGGGGGTAATCGCTGTGCAGGGGTGCGATCGCATGTGCAGGGAACTGCACAAACAAAAGTTTGTGCAGTCTCTGCACAGCTCAGGATGATACGGGCCGGAGCTGACGTCAGAACCCTCCCTTCATATGGCTAGACATGCCTGCGTTTTTCCGGACACTCCCTGGAAACGGTCGGTTGACAACCACAAACGGCCTCTTCCTGTCAATCTTCTTGCGATCGCTGGTGCGATCGCTTTCTTCGTTCTTCTCGTGACTGTCCGGCGTTCTCCATCGCTAAGGGGGTCTCGCGCCTGCGCATTGCGGTGCATACGCGTGCACAGTTCAGACCGATCGCTGCTGTGGGTCTGAATGACCCCCTTGAAGTAATGCGCGTTCTGCAAAGATTCACAAGACTCTGCATTTGGATGACTATTCACATTTGTTCCTACAGCATGCGCGCAAAGCCAGCGCAGTAGCCCCAGTGCATCTGAGAACTTATAGTATTCATCATGACTAGTGATGAGCGGGTTCGGATCCTCACTATCCGAACCCACCCGAACTTCACCTTTTTTTTCACGGGTCCGAGCAACTCGGATCCTCCCGCCTTGCTCGGTTAACCCGAGCGCGCCCGAACGTCATCATCCCGCGGTCGGATTCTCGCGAGATTCGTATTCTATATAAGGAGCTGCGCGTCGCCGCCATTTTTCACTCGTGCATTGGAGATGATCGTGAGAGGACGTGGCTGGCGTCCTCTCAGTTTCTATGTTCAGTGGGCTGCAAATTGTGCTGCAAATATCTGTGCTCAGTGTGCTGCAAATATCTGTGCTCAGTGTGCTGCAAGTGCAAATATCTATGTTCTCTGCCTGAAAAACGCTCCATATCTGACTGTGCTCAGTGTGCTGCAAATATCTGTGCTCACTGTGCTAATTGCTTTATTGTGGGGACTGGGGACCAGCAGTATTATATAGTAGGAGGACAGTGCAGAGTTTTGCTGACCAGTGACCACCAGTATTATACATTCTCTGTCTGAAAAACGCTACATATTTGTGCTGCATTGTAGTATATAGTAGGAGGACAGTGCAGAATTTTGCTGACCACCAGTATAACTATATATATAGCAGTACGGTACAGTAGTCCATTGCTCTACCTACCTCTGTGTCGTCAAGTATACTATCCATCCATACCTGTGGTGCATTTCAGTTTTGCACAGTTTGCTGACCACCAGTCTATACTATATAGCAGTACGGTACAGTAGGCCACTGCTCTACCTACCTCTGTGTCGTCAAGTATACTATCCATCCATACCTGTGGTGCATTTCAGTTTTGCACAGTTTGCTGACCACCAGTATATACTATATAGCAGTACGGTACAGTAAGCCACTGCTCTACCTACCTCTGTGTCATCAAGTATACTATCCATCCATACCTGTGGTGCATTTCAGTTGTGCACAGTATATATAGTAGTAGGCCATTGCTATTGATATATTACTGGCATATAACTCCACACATTAAAAATGTGGAGGGTAAAATAGGGAAAGATCAAGATCCACTTCCACCTCGTGCTGAAGCTGCTGCCACTAGTCATGGCCGAGACGATGAAATGCCATCAACGTCGTTTGCCAAGGCCGATGCCCAATGTCATAGTAGAGAGCATGTAAAATCCCAAAAAATAAAGCTCAGTAAAAAAAATCAAAATCGTCTGAGGAGAAGCGTAAACTTGCCATTGTGCCATTTACGACACGGAGTGGCAAGGAACGGCTGAGGCCCTGGCCTATGTTCAAGGCTAGTGGTTCAGCTTCACCTGAGGATGGAAGCTCTCATCCTCCTGCTAGAAAACTTAAAAGAGTTAAGATTGCAAAAGCACAGCAAAGAACTGTGCGTACTTCTAAATCACAAATCCCCAAGGAGAGTCCAATTGTGTCGGTTGCGATGCCTGACCTTCCCAACACTGGATGGGAAGAGGTTGCGCCTTCCACCATTTGCACGCCCCCTGCAAGTGCTGGAAGGAGCACCCGCAGTCCAGTTCCTGATAGTCAAATTGAAGATGTCACTGTTGAAGTACACCAGGATGAGGATATGGGTGTTGCTGGCGCTGGGGAGGAAATTGACAAGGAGGATTCTGATGGTGAGGTGGTTTGTTTAAGTCAGGCACCCGGGGAGACACCTGTTGTCCGTGGGACGAATATGGCCATTGACATGCCTGGTCAAATTACAAAAAATAAATCACCTCTTTGGTGTGGAATTATTTTAACAGAACTGCGGACAACAGGTGTCAAGCCGTGTGTTGCCTTTGTCAAGCTGTAATAAGTAAGGGTAAGGACATTAACCACCTAGGAACATCCTCCCTTATACGTCACCTGGACCGCATTCATCAGAAGTCAGTGCAGTGGCAAACGCAGGATTTAGCGAGGGGGGTTTCCGTGGGTGGGTGGGTGTGTATGTATATGCGCAGGTATGTGTACTAAATATATATATAGATATATACACACACACAAACATACATACATATATATGTACGGAGGCAGGACGGCACTCATTGAGACTGGTAAACCATAGAAAATCAGCACAGAACGCTGAAGCTGTTTGTCAACGTTTCAGAGTTAGACTCCTTTAAAAGAGTCTAACTCTGAAACGTTGACATACAGCTACAGCGTTCTGTGCTGATTTTCTATGGTTTACTAGTCTCTATGAGTGCCATCCTGCTTCCGTACATTTTATCTGATTCTGACGTGCCATTCATCATTTGCAGATATATATATATTATATATATATATATATATATATATATTTGTGTGGTCGTCTGGCACTCTGGATGATAAAAAGCAAAGATGCCAGGGTGGCCTCCTGAAATTAATATATCTGGTAATCCTCCTTGGGTCCTGTGATAGGACCTCTATTGAAGAAAAATAGGTGGCACTCCAAGGACTTAAATAAAGTCAAACTGTATTAAAAAATAATAATTTCATGGATCAAAAAACAACGTTTCAAGGCTCTACAGCCTTTCCATCAGGTTATGCATTATAGGTGAGGTGAAAAAAAACAGAGGTATTTTGTTTATTGATCTCACCTATAATGCATAACCAGATGAAAAGGCCGTAGAGCCTTGAAACGTTGTTTTTTTCACCATGAAATTTATTTTTTGAATACAGTTTGACTTTATTTAAGTCCCTGGAGTGCCGCCTATTTTTCTTCAATAGAGGTCCTATCACAGGACCCAAGGAGGATTACCGTTTTTTTAGATATATATATCTCACATATATATATATATATATATTCACAAACTCACACATGTAAACACACATACATACACTCACACATGTAAACACACATACATACATACATACATACATACATACTGTACATACAAGCACACACACAAACCCACATACATACATACATACATACATACATGCATTCATATCATACAAAAACACACTTAAACAATGATTTCAAACTTACATACAGAGGGGCGGCCACGGCAGCGTGAGGCAGAGTGCGGACGGAGGGAGCTGCTGTGGCTGAGCATGCGCAGCCAGCAGCTCCCCCGGCACCCGGGATATTCTCTAAGCAGAGAGCTGCATAGCTCTCTGCTCTTGCTGCAGCTCCGTCCGCGATCGCGGTTGCGGCTTTTGCCTTTGTTGAGACGGAGACAGCTGTGTCTCCGTCTCAAAACATTTTTTGGGGTCATCAGGGGGGGTTTCCAGGTACTCGGAAACCCCCCTGTGTGCGCCACTGCAGTGACAAGTTCAAAAACTTTGGATGACAGCGGAAGCAGTCCACTGACAACTAAATCCCTTCCTCTTGTAACCAAACTCCTGCAAACCACACCACCAACTCCCTCAGTGTCAATTTCCTCCTTACACAGGAAAGCCAATAGTCCTGCAGGCCATGTCACTGTCAAGTCTGACGAGTCCTCTCCTGCCTGGGATTCCTCCGATGCATCCTTGAGTGTAACGCCTACTGCTGCTGGCGATGCTGTTGTTGCTGCTGGGAGTCGATCGTCATCCCAGAGGGGAAGTCGGAAGACCACTTGTACTACTTCCAGCAAGCAATTGACTGTCCAACAGTCCTTTGCTAGGAAGATGAAATATCACAGCAGTCATCCTGCTGCAAAGCGGATAACTCAGGCCTTGGCAGCCTGGGTGGTGAGAAACGTGTTTCCGGTATCCACCGTTAATTCACAGGGAACTAGAGACTTGAATGTGGTACTGTGTCCCCGGTACCAAATACCATCTAGGTTCCATTTCTCTAGGCAGGCGATACCGAAAATGTACACAGACGTCAGAAAAAGAGTCACCAGTGTCCTAAAAAATGCAGTTGTACCCAATGTCCACTTAACCACGGACATGTGGATAAGTGGAGCAGGGCAGACTCAGGACTATATGACTGTGACAGCCCACTGGGTAGATGTATTGCCTCCCGCAGCAAGAACAGCAGCAGCGGCACCAGTAGCAGCATCTCGCAAACGCCAACTCGTTCCTAGGCAGGCTACGCTTTGTATCACCACTTTCCATAAGAGGCACACAGCTGACAACCTCTTACGGAAACTGAGGAACATCATCGCAGAATGGCTTACCCCAATTGGACTCTCCTGGGGATTTGTGACATCGGACAACGCCACCAATATTGTGCGTGCATTACATCTGGGCAAATTCCAGCACGTCCCATGTTTTGCACATACATTGAATTTGGTGGTGCAGAATTATTTAAAAAACGACAGGGGCGTGCAAGAGATGCTGTCGGTGGCCCGAAGAATTGCGGGCCACTTTCGGCATCCAGCCACTGCGTGCCGAAGACTAGAGCACCAGCAAACAGTCCTGAACCTGCCCTGCCATCATCTGAAGCAAGAGCTGGTAACGAGGTGGAATTCAACCCTCTATATGCTTCAGAGGATGGAGGAGCAGCAAAAGGCCATTCAAGCCTATACATCTGCCTACGATATAGGCAAAGGAGGGGGAATGCACCTGACTCAAGCGCAGTGGAGAATGATTTCAACGTTGTGCAAGGTTCTGCAACCCTTTGAACTTGCCACACGTGAAGTCAGTTCAGACACTGCCAGCCTGAGTCAGGTCATTCCCCTCATCAGGCTTTTGCAGAAGAAGCTGGAGACATTGAAGGAGGAGCTAAAACAGAGCGATTCCGCTAGGCATGTGGGACTTGTGGATGGAGCCCTTAATTCGCTTAACCAGGATTCACGGGTGGTCAATCTGTTGAAATCAGAGCACTACATTTTGTCCACCGTGCTCGATCCTAGATTTAAAACCTACGTTGTATCTCTCTTTCCGGCAGACACAAGTCTGCAGAGGTTCAAAGACCAGCTGGTGAGAAAATTTTCAAGTCAAGCGGAACGTGACCCGTCAACAGCTCCTCCTTCACATTCTCCCGCAACTGGGGCTCCGAGGAAAAGGCTAAGAATTCCGAGCCCACCCGCTGGCGGTAATGCAGGGCATTCTGGAGCGAGTGCTGACATCTGCTCCGGACTGAAGGACCTGCCAACGATTACTGACATGTCGTCTACTGTCACTGCATATGATTCTGTCACCATTGAAAGAATGGTGGAGGATTATATGAGTGACCGCATCCAAGTAGGCACGTCAGACAGTCCGTACGTATACTGGCAGGAAAAAGAGGCAATTTGGAGGCCCTTGCGCAAACTGGCTTTATTTAACCTAAGTTGCCCCCCCTCCAGTGTGTACTCCGAAAGAGTGTTTAGTGCAGCCGCTCACCTTGTCAGCAATCGGCGTACGAGGTTACTTCCAGAAAATGTGGAGAAGATGATGTTCATCATAATGAATTATAATCAATTCCTCCGTGGAGACATTCACCAGCAATTGCCTCCAGAAAGTACACAGGGACCTGAGATGGTGGATTCCAGTGGGGACGAATTAATAATCTGTGAGGAGGGGGATGTACACAATGAAAGGGGTGAGGAATCGGACGATGGGGAGGAGGTGGACATCTTGCCTCTGTAGAGCCAGTTTGTGCAAGGAGAGATTGCTTCTTTTTTGGTGGGGGCCCAAACCAACCAGTCATTTCAGTCACAGTCGTGTGGCAGACCCTGTCGCTGAAATGATGGGTTTGTTAAAGTGTGCATGCCTGTTTATACAACATAAGGGTGGGTGGGAGGGCCCAAGGACAATTCCATCTTGCACCTCTTTTTTCTTTCATTTTCTTTGCATCATGTGCTGTTTGGGGACTATTTTTTTTTGAAGTGCCATCCTGTCTAACACTGCAGTGCCACTCCTAGATGGGCCAGGTGTTTGTGTTGGCTACTTGTGTCGCTTAGCTTAGCCATCCAGCGACCTTGGTGCACCTCTTTTTTTCTTTGCATCATGTGCTGTTTGGGGACTATTTTTTAAATCTGCCATCCTGTCTGACACTGCAGTGCCACTCCTAGATGGGCCAGGTGTTTGTGTCGGCCACTTGGGTCGCTTAGCTTAGCCATCCAGCGACCTTGGTGCACCTCTTTTTTTCTTTGCATCATGTGCTGTTTGGGGACTATTTTTTAAATCTGCCATCCTGTCTGACACTGCAGTGCCACTCCTAGATGGGCCAGGTGTTTGTGTCGGCCACTTGGGTCGCTTAGCTTAGTCACACAGCTACCTCATAGCGCCTCTTTTTTTCTTTGCATCATGTGCTGTTTGGGGACTATTTTTTTGAAGTGCCATCCTGTCTGACACTGCAGTGCCACTCTTAGATGGGCCAGGTGTTTGTGTCGGCCACTTGGGTCGCTTAGCTTAGCCATCCAGCGACCTTGGTGCACCTCTTTTTTTCTGTGCATCATGTGCTGTTTGGGGACTATTTTTTGAAGTGCCATCCTGTCTGACACTGCAGTGCCACTCCTAGATGGGCCAGGTGTTTGTGTCGGCCACTTGGGTTGCTTAGCTTAGTCATCCAGCGACCTCGGTGCAAATTTTAGGGCTAAAAATAATATTGTGAGGTGTGAGGTGTTCAGAATAGACTGAAAATGATGGAAATTATGGTTATTGAGGTTAATAATACTATGGGATCAAAATGACCCCCAAATTCTATGATTTAAGCGGTTTTTGAGGGTTTTTTGTAAAAAAAACACCCGAATCCAAAACACACCCGAATCCGACAAAAAATTTTCAGGGAGGTTTTGGCAAAACGCGTCCGAATCCAAAACACGGCCGCAGAACCGAATCCAAAACCAAAACACAAAACCCGAAACATTTCCGGTGCACATCACTAATCATGACAGTCACTGCCAGAACCGCAGGGATAGAAGGGATTTCATTTAATTTAAGAATTAGGCTGAACTGTGCAGTGTTCTAGACAGAGAACATAGAGCTTCTATTCCATGACATGTGGTTTGCTGTCAGAGAAGATCTTTAAGCGCAATGCACCTTTCCAGACATTTCTCCATTCTCACACCTTGGAGTGTTTAGGGTATGTGTAACCGGCGTAACTGCCTCACCTTGGGGCAATTCTAATTTGTTGACACATCTCCTGAGAGTGAAGAACATGAACCGGAATACAGAGGCGCAAAAAACCAAGCGGTTGCGAAACAAATGGTTAAGGAATAATCTTTGATGCAGCAAAGACATGACAGCTATTCTTGATGTGAAACAAGGTTGTTGTCAGTTTCTGAAAATAAAAATAAAAATCAAATTTAGCAAAAGAACAAGGAAAGTAATTTCTCTGCGGAAAACAGACTTTTTGATGTGATAAGTGGTAATGTTCACCCAATGGCAGGTTTGTACAGGTTTGCTAAAACAGGGGCAGCCCAAGTAGTTATCGCTACAACAGTTCTGGGCAGGAAGATGAATTGAGCTTGATGAGTGCAATATCTGTAAATATGTATCCATTTGCTGACAGAGAGCTGCCATGTTAAGTTCTTATAAAGCAGGAGGATCTATGCTGTACTAGCCAAGACTCAAAGGCGGGATTCAAATCTTGCAGCTCCCCTCCCGCTCCCATCGCGCCCGCCGGCAGTATTCAAATGTTACTGCCAATGGGCGCCATATCAGCATTTCAGCTCGCCACCCCCTGGGGTGGCGAGTTGAAATGCACGAAAAGTGACCCGTTTGGACGCCCAAACTGTACTTTTCGTCGGGTTTAGCTGCTCTAAGCGGCTAAACCCGTCTCTTATGGGCGCGATCAGCGCGATAACAGGGGGCCATAAAATATCGCCCCGTGATCTCCCGTCACTTTAGACGGGAGATTTGGGGCAATAAAAGATTTGAATACCGCCCATTGGCCCTCATTCCGAGTTGTTCGCTCGGTATATTTCATCGCATCGCAGTGAAATTCCGCTTAGTACGCATGCGCAATATTCGCACTGCGACTGCGCCAAGTAATTTAACAATGAAGATAGTATTTTTACTCACGGCTTTTTCTTCGCTCCGGCGATCGTAATGTGATTGACAGGAAATGGGTGTTACTGGGCGGAAACACGGCGTTTCAGGGGCGTGTGGTTAAAAACGCTACCGTTTCCGGAAAAAACGCAGGAGTGGCCGGAGAAACGGAGGAGTGTCTGGGCGAACGCTGGGTGTGTTTATGACGTCAAACCAGGAACGACAAGCACTGAACTGATCGCAGATGCCGAGTAAGTCTGAAGCTACTCTGAAACTGCTAAGTAGTTTGTAATCGCAATATTGCGAATACATCGGTCGCAATTTTAAGAAGCTAAGATTCACTCCCAGTAGGCGGCGGCTTAGCGTGTGTAACTCTGCTAAAATCGCCTTGCGAGCGATCAACTCGGAATGAGGGCCATTATGTGGACAGGACACTTGTAGAAATATGGTAGTGTGCAATGAACAGTTTTTATTTTTTATCAATAAAAGAGAGGTTCTGACATTTGAAAAAAAAAAGGAAAATGACAAACGCACCCATCTTTTTAATGTATTGAAATATCCTTTTTACGTCATGCGTAAATATCACACATTTATTGCAAAGTCCAATTATACTGTAGTCTAAATTACATTTGAAGCAATGTGTAATAAAAAACCCCAAAAACCCCTGTAATACCATCCACCTCCCTCTCTGTCCACTTTGGCACAGACTACAGTTTCCAGATTAGATTTTCAGCTGTTGGCATCATGATAAATACTGGAGCGCTTGGCTTAGCTCTAACACGCTCTCTATGGTATATAGAGTATTGGTGAGAAGGTAGTGATAGCAGGGCTCTGCTGGGCCATATGGAAAAGACGTGAAAGGACCCCACTTCAGTATTAGCCACAGCCGTGGAATTTTCTTTGCATCTTCATTCATCTATATATTAATCATGTAAGGTCTGTGCTGGAGAAAAGGAGGAGCCGCCATTCTACCGGGAATGGGGGTAAGTATGGGGGCTTGGCGAGAAGGGGGTCGTTGGTACAGGTGGAGTGGTGGGGGCTGGATTTTTGGTAATGAAGCGGGGGGGAAGGGGGGATGCAGGACAGAGTGGGGGTGGAGCTGCAGAGATGGGGGTGGGGGCTGATCCATACCTTTTTGTTTGCCTCCTTTTTTTCTGCTGCAGATTCATACAAATATTGTGTCATACTCAGCATGCGATCTGTATATGTTCAGTAGATGAAGCCAAGAGGCCCCAGTCTACGGAAGCTACTGTACCATGCAGATTGGGAGTGATTTAAAGGTAAAGTAGCGGCTGCGACTCTTGCTCTAATTTAATGCCGCAGAAAGAGATCACGTTCTTAGTGCTGAATAGGCTCACTATTGGGCAAGGGCATGGGACTGTCCTGCACCCCAGTGTGCTTCTTCAGGGGACTTATTGTTCATTTTTGATAGGTGTTCTGACCTGAGCCGGATTAAGAGCATGGGGGGCCCGGGGCACTTAAGACAGAGGGGCCCCTATTCATCAAGAGAAGGGAAGGGGGGGGGGGGTTGTGTGTGTGTGTCACATACCAGCCACCGCACGATCACACTTCGCTTCTGTCCCCGGCAACCGCACAGAGAGCTGAGCGACGGCTCAGCTCTCCAATCATGTATGAGTGAAGCAGCCTGCCGCTCAGCCATTGGGGCAGACTACTTCAGTCATACATTATTGGACAGCTGAGCCGTCGCTCAGCTGTCCTGTCTGTACGGCTGCAGTGCGGACGAGAGCGCAGCACCACAGATCGGATCGGAAGAGAGATCCGATCTGTGGTGTGACAGGGGGCCCTTTTGGAAAGGGGGGCCCGGGGTACGTATCCCCGGGACCCCCCCTTCATCCGGCTCTGGTTCTGACACCCTCAGCCAGTGTCAAGTGAGGGGAGGTGTTGGCTCACATAGCCCTAGGAGGCGGGGCCTGTTGCACTCTGAAAATGTGCGCTTCCGGCAAGGGTGTGTGGACTTGCTAAAATGGGTGTGACCTCACTAAGATAGGCGTGTCCTCGCAGGAAATATTACCTTACACCCCAGTTTTTGACCCTGCAGCAACAGACCTCGGCCACCACTAGAAAAAAATAAACATTCCACCATTTTAAGCCCCACACAGTTATGCCCCTGCACCATATTATGCCCCCTGCACCATATTATGCCACACACCACAATGCCCTACAGTAAAGCTTCTAATTACTTTTAAATGACCTGCTCATTGGCAGAGGTTTCATGCGCTGGGTGTCACGGTCATTGCCAGGGGCTTCATGCACTTGGTGTCATGCTCGTTGCCAGCGGTTTCATGTACTGGGTGTCATGCTCGCTTTCGGGGGTTTCATGCTCTCGTTGCCAAGGGGGTGTAAGTATATTCGCTGGCGGGCGCAAGCACAGATTTCTGACTCCCCCTTCTCCCTCTTCCCTGGTACTACTCCGCTGGGGGGGTGATGTTTCATGGAACAACACGGTTGCGTCGTGGCATCGTGACGCAGCCGCCTCATTCTGCAAAACTCTGCCCTCCCAGCAGAGTACTAGGGAAGAGGGTAGAGGGGGAGAACAATGGAGCCACAAAGTGCTGCGGTGGGTGCCCTGTGCAATCCCATGGCTCGCCCGACCCAAGAAACGGCACTGCATACAAGGCACCTTCAGACTGCAACACATAGCTGTTGGGACTACTGGAAGACCCCTGCAAAGTCCTAACTCTGTCAAACTTGACAGGGGTCTGGATGTGGATGATCTGACCAGGGGAAAATGGTCTTTAGTGATGGGATGTTTAATTATGAGTGGCTTTGAAATTCTGCAGACCATCTTGCACGTTGTTCTCAACGTGCCTGGACAGGATATGTTGAGCAGGAGAGCAGTCCATCTCTCTTAGTATTTCTCAAATTCAGGAGTATCATAAACATACCAGAAACATCTCTATAACATTTGTCTATCAGGTGGTTCACAGAACGTATTGCCCTTTCTGTTAGTCCATTGGGCTGTGGATAGCGAGGACTGCAGGTGACTTTTGAGATGTCCCATTCACTGGTGAAAGTCTGAAGTTCACCACTCATGAACTGCATGGCAATGTTAGTTAGTAGCTCGCATGGTATGCGAGTGCGGAAAAGAGACGTTTTATTTTGTTTATGACTGTGGCATTTGTCAGTGTTGGCAGATAATCTACCTTGAACCAACCGGAATATGAATCCACTAATATAAGATGCTATTTCTCCCTCCATTCAAAAGATCTGCAGCAACGATGGACAAAGGGAGGCCAGGAACCACATGGAGAGTTAGCGGTTCCATTCCATGATGGGAATGTAAAGCATTATAGGGGCACAGGCAGAGACAACCCGCTCAGTGTCAGCAGCCACAGAGGACCAAAACAGGGCATTCTTAGCCCGCCATATGGTGGCCTCATGCCTGTGGTGCTCCTGGTGAACCTGCTGAGCACAGAAACCTTTAAGAGCATAAGGCAACACGAAATGTTAACCATGCAGGGGGGTTGCATCTGAGGGGGTTAATTGATCTTGGAAGGTGAAAATAGACCTGAGGCCATGAGACAGTTCCTTGAAGGAAGAAGGCCAATTAAGCAGGACATGATGAGACAATCATTGGCAGAGGTCATCCTTGAGTGTTGCATCACAGAGCTCCTCCATGTGTCTAGAAGAGTGAATATCAAACTCCATGACATCCAGGTCATCATCACCATCAGGTACACCGGAGTCCGGGAGGTAAGAATGTGATAAGTGATCAGTGACATGGATGTCCTTTCCTCTTTTGTACAGTACATCCAGATGGTACATTTGGAGCTTGAGCATGGAATGTTGAATTCATGCTGAGGCAGTATGAAGGGGTTTGCAGAGAAATGTAATCAGGGTTCATGGTCTGTCTTAACCAGCACTGGACACCCATACAGTAGATGAACTCATGAAACTTTTGACAATCAAAGACTAAAGCCAAGAGTTCCTTTTCAATCTGAGTGGAACGAGACTCAGCCTCAGTAAGAGCCCTGGAAGCAAAACCAATGGGTTTGTTACACTGCAGGCAGACGGCAGCAACACCATCCTGGGAGGCATCGGCAGAGATAACAACAAGAATAAGCACATCCAATTGAGCATGCAGTGCAGTTGGAGCACTGGGCTGGAAATGAGCATAGCCTTGAGTCATGAACCAGTTGTGCAAAAGCTGGTGAAGTGGGGCTGAAATTGTGAAAGGTAGTTGGTCAACTAGCGGAACCGCGATGTGAATGCAGCGCGACATGTCGCACTGCATCGCCATTGCCATTTGCATTGCTGCCAACTACCATAGGAATCAATGCAAGTGCCTGCCGTCCCCATTGAAATAAATGCATAGCCGGCGCACACGCATAGCATATGCCCCCGCTATGACGATGTGGCATGCATCGCGGTAACAACATAAAAGGACACATCTGTAAATCAGTTTTATGGTATCTGTCAAACCTAGGGGTAGTTAGTTTTACATTACTGTGCACTATATGAAACTGAAGTGGGAAATCTGTGGATTGCAGCATGGTCACACCCATGGTCTCGAGTACCTGGCCATCGAAAGCAAATAGATTCACAGTGTGAGAACAAGGTGTTTAGGGATTTGTGTGCTGGAAGAGTTCACATAACAAACACTTACTGTACGCCAAACACTTCCTGTATGCCAGATACTTCTGTATGCCAAACACTTCCTGTATTCCAAACACTTCCTGTATGCCAAACACTTCTTGTATAACAAATACTTCCTGTATGACAAACACGTCCTCTATGACATACAGTACAGTAGGATCAGTATTCTGAATGACGGCATATCAGCCCCAACCCATTTTATATTGCTTGATATCAACAGGGCAGGGCCGGTTCTAGCCCTTTTGGCACCCCGGGCGGAAAATAGGGACGTGGCTTCACACAAGGGGGCGTGGTCAGTTATGTCCCCTGTAGAGTTGTGCCCCCATTTGTGCCCCCTGTAGAGTAGCGCCGCTTACACAAAAAAATAAAATAATACTTACTATCCCCGCTCCTGATTCCCGACCGCTGCAGACCTCCGCCGGCGCCGCTCCTCTGCTCGGATCTATGGGAGAGATGTCATGACGTCTCTCCCATAGCACAGCATAGATAGACACTAGAGGTCAATTATGACCCCTAGCGTCTGTGTCAGTCCCACAATGCTGTGTGGTGCATGATGACGTCATCGCGCACCGCACAGCAAAGGTCCTCTCCACGAAGGGAAACTAGACGGGTAGCGTCTAGTTCCCTTCACAGCGGGGGACACAGCGGACACAACGGGGGGCACAGTAGCGGATCTTGTCATGGTGCGGCGCCCTCCGGAAGGCGGCGCCCCGGGCAAAGGTCCTGCTTGCCCGTGGCAAGATCTGCTACTGCAACAGGGCCATCAAGAGCTGAGCAGAGCCACTTAACATGAACTATTTTTCTTTTCATAGTGTGTGGAATGCTTAATTTAATATCTTTTGCAAATCATAAATTTTTAGCCTATTAACATGCATAATACCGTGTGCAGAAAGAGAAAATCAGTAAACATATCAGGCAATTCTTAAATTGATTTTAACAGTATTTATTTTTGCGATGCTCCGCTTATGGGTTACTTGTAAACGCTGTGTGTAAAAGATCCCTATTAATATACAGCCAAGGCACTGTTTAAGGCGGCTGTTACTGTTAATTAAGTAGGATTAATAAAATATTTATATCGAGCCTGTGGTGCGGCAGGTTTAATGGCGAAGTTTGTGCCTTTGATCAAGTCGCCCATTTCTAATAATGAAAATTGTTACCGCAGCGGGTGCATGTATTATTGAGGGGGAAATGACACAAAAGGGTTAGTCTGTGATCACGGCTGAACTGGAGATTAAATATTGATCGTCTTAGAAAGGTTTTGGTCTGTGGAGCAGCGAGACATTTTGCTTTGGTTGTATTTTCTGTCTTAGTAGGGACATTGCAAATTAGGGAGTATTATATTTTTTTACTGGATCAGCTGAAACTACAGCATCACGGAGTGTTATAGAATACCCTGGGTTCCTTGGAGCTGAAGCATTTCACCCCCTAGCCCTACAGTATATACAATTAGTATTCTCCACTATCCTCTACCACAGTGGAGATAATTAGGTTATGATTTAATCATTGCATCCTATTAAGTAGGTGTTTCACCTTCAGATGACATCTCATTTGCCACGGTCCTACAGAAGAATGCCAATTTCCATAGGTGAAGGTCAGAATACACGTGGAGGCATTAATGTTTGCAGTCAGTGTGCCCTCTTTCAAAGGGTTCAGTAAGATTTCCCGATGGACGGTATGCCGGTGGTCAGGCATAGCCAGATTAAGGTGGGGGCACCGGGCATAATGTACACCGGGGCGTCCTGACATCTCTAGCTTTCCCTCTTATGCAGCAGCAGAACCAGACAGCCAGAATGTGTATAAGTATTACAGAGGCTGCTGCTATTCGTGCATGTGACAAGATAAATGATAGATTTTTTTTTTTAAAGTTTCGCTGGCCGATCCTCCGGGATAAGGTAAGGTGAGATGTTATTTTTATTTATTGTACTTTGATATTTGCCCGATTAGGGGTTTTCACGGTTCTCAAGAGGGGCGGGGCTCACCTGAAAGTGGGTGTGTCTGGGCACAGAAGACAGTGCGTTGTCATAATTTAGTAGGCCTAAATGTCAGGAGGTGCCTGCGCCTAGATCTGACTAAGCTAAGAGAGTATTATTATTTACAGCATTTCTGGTTCTCAGTAGGCGTTACATAGGAGCGGAAATGACTGTTCTACCAGAAACTTGTTAGTAGTTCAGGACTGGAGCTGAGAACCCTGGAATGAGGGGTTAGATCTGCTCCTATAGCCCTATATCTGTCATGTATTATATACAGATGTGTGGCTACATTAGTGTGTAGCAGTTACACAATAGCTGTGTATGTAACTAGATAGTGAATTGTGTCTTTCTGTAACAGGTCTCCAGATACAACTTGGCTGACACAGTAACAGTCTCTTTGGTAAAGGGGGATGGACATCTTGGAATGAGGCTGACTCAGAATGACGAGAACTTCCTCGAGGTTTCCGACATAGTAAAGAAAGGACCACTCTTCAATGTACTACAGATAGGTAATATAATCATTCATATATGTAACAGCACATTAAGTACAGGTTGAGTATCCCATATCCAAATATTCCGAAATACGGAATATTCCGAAATACGGACCTTTTTGAGTGAGAGTGAGATAGTGAAACCTTTGTTTTTTGATGGCTCAATGTACACAAACTTTGTTTAATACACAAAGTTATTAAAAATATTGTATTAAATGACCTTCAGGCTGTGTGTATAAGGTGTATGTGAAACATAAATGAATTGTGTGAATATACACACACTTTGTTTAATGCACAAAGTTATAAAAAATATTGGCTAAAATTACCTTAAGGCTGTGTGCATAAGGTGTATATGTAACATAAATGCATTCTGTGCTTAGATATAGGTAACATCACCATGATATCTCATTATGGTATGCAATTATTCCAAAATACGGAAAAATCCGATATCCAAAATACCTCTGGTCCCAAGCATTTTGGATAAGGGATACTCAACCTGTATTATCTAAATAAGAACGTAAAGTATATGTATTAGTACAAAGTAAGAGTAAAAAGGCCCTTATATGACAATGGCAATATATGGCATGCTGTAAGCTCTCACGTGCAGGGCCCTCTGCCCTCATGTGCTTCTCCTTCCCTTATACTGCCATCTACTCCCTACAGCGGCACATAACCCTCGGGTTCTGCCGCCCTGCTGCTTATTTGGCTATAATGACCGCTGATGCAGCAACATGTATAATCCATGTCCTGCTATAGTCTGGCCTGTAAGTCGCTGCTTTCTTCTATTGTTTATACTGTTCCTGATTATATTTTATATTCAACTATGTTATCATTTACAGGAGACGAATTAATAAAGTTTAACAACAAAAAAGTTCTGGGATGGGCCGTGAAGGAATTCTGGGCTCATGAGAGGAACACCAAGCCTGGAGATAAGATCGAGATATTAGTGTACCGCGGTCGCCCAGAAGGTTCAACTTTATGAGTAGATGATTCGTCAGAGGAAGGGTGAGTTCCATATAAGCGCTATCTATATATGACCAATGCATACTGTAACAATACACAGCTATAATGGAATATACTAGAATGGTTCCTATTGTTATAATCATTACTGCGTATGCACATTTAGGACTCAGCCATGTGTATATGATAACGCTGCCACATCAGGTGGAACATAACAAGCAGAAAATAGCGCTAATGCAGGTGACAGCCTGATGTAGAGTAGGCCGCCCAAACATCAGACAACTTGATGAGAATAAATCAGAAATATATATTGTGTGGCGTAACCCGTGGGCGAGGCAGTATTGCCACGTGGTGTCCTCCTACATCTTTAAGGAATATTCTTCCATCTGTCGGGAAGAGGTCACATGCAGCGGGTCACTGAGGGGGCGTGGCTGAGGGGGCGTGGCTGGACCCACCCCCTCACAACATAACGCTGTAAATTACAGGTGTCGGGAGGGGACAGAGCTAAGGTGATGCGATTCTATGAGAATCAGGTCATTGTGTCACCCATATCTCCCACTTCAGTAGGGAGTCCGCTGGACTTCCTATATAAATGTGGATGTTCCAGAAGAGTAGGCGAGGGCAGCTTAATAGTATGTGGAGAAAAGGCGCTAATTGTTCAACTAGCGAGCACAGCACTAATGAGCAAATGATTTACTCACTCTTTATGTTTTACAGACCAGCACCAGCAGTTCAGCACGCCGCATCTAGCAGAGGACCAGCAGATAATTCCACACCTGCTGTATCACCTGTTCCTCATCATGCCGCATCTGCAATATTTCCAACATCAGCAGTTCAGCGTGCCGCATCTGCCCTATTATCAGCAGTTCAGAGATCCACATCTGCCATAGTCCCATCACCAGTTCCTCAGAATGGAGCATCTGTCATAGATCCGGCGGAGAATCAGAATGGCGTATCTGTCGTAGATCCGGCAGAGAATCAGAGTGGCGCCTCTGTCGTAGATCCGGAAGAGTATCAGAATGCCGCATCTGTCGTAGATCTGTAAGAGAATCAGAATGGCGCATCTGCTGTAGATTCGGAAGAGTATCTCTGAGTGGCGCATCTGCCAGTAAGCGTAGTGTTATCATCTCACACGCAGATAGGGTTGAAATATCACACGCAGCGCATGTTATAATCTCGCACGCAGCTCGTGTAGAAATCCTACATGCAGATAGTATTGAGATCGCCCACGCAGATCGCATTGTTCTCCCACAGAGAGCCAGAGGAAATAAGGTCAAGAAAATCAGTTGGATGGGCAGATTTGTTAACTTCGTAGATGAAGCAATTGCAGATTTGAGTGACTGCTACAGCGCACCAGGATTACTGTGGTGCCTGTTGTAAAGCTGAATGAAGCACAGCGTAAGTGTCATGGCTCCTGGCACCACTGCCAGTCACTTACCTCTCAGTGGCTGAGGAGGTCTCCAGGGCTCTGCTGACCTCCTGCTGCTTCCATTCCAATGAACTACTCCAGCATAGCCGTTCCATCCCGCTATACCAGAATAGCCAGTTCCAGCCCGGCGACTAGCCGATCCCAGACTGGCCTATCAACCTAGCCAATAACAGCACGGCATAGGTTTCCCAGAGGTTTCCCCCACAGGGGGTTTTACTCTGAGGATGACTCTTCGTGAGTCACGAGACTTAAATTACCAAAAGATCCAAGTTGTAAATACAATCTCTGATCCCTTTTCCCTCTACATCCGTCTCCTTGTCTTTATTTGAGTTGAAGTTCATGGGGTGGTGTAATCTGGGCTGAGAAGAGAGGGGAGGGGGGCATCAGCCATCATATAGATCCTGTGGGGGGAAATGAAATGTCATCGCACCCCCATTAAGATGGGAGATCAAGGAGAGAGTTTCAAATTCCACCAGTTATCGCGCTGATCGCGCCCATTACAATCGGGTTTAGGCACGCAAAGCACCTAAACCCGATGAACGTAATGGGCGCAAGCGTGCAAAGACTTGTTTTGGTGCCGAAACGGGTCTCTTTATGCGCATCGCAACTCGCTAGCCCTGGGGTTAGCGAGTGGAAATTAGCTTGTCATGCCCGTCGGCAGCAAGATTAGAATAGCTTCCGGTGGGTGTGATCGCCGGCAAAGGGGGGGGGGGGCATTTGAATCTTTCCCTGTGGGTGATAATAACCAAGGACGTGATGCAGATGAACGTCTCACTGAATAGAAGAGGGATCATGAAGGACGAAGCATCAGTGCAGGGCCGGTGCTACGGTGTTTAGTGCCTCCCTGCAAACTATAAATTTGTACCTTCTCTCCAATATGTAATAAAGAGACAGCATGCACCGAAGGCACGTGCCACATAAAGGGGTGTGGTCTCACAAGGAAGGGGTGTGCACACGCAATTGTACCCCCAATTTACATTACACCACACAGCAGCACAATCTTATTCACATTACACCGCACGCAGTGCTCCTGCTTCATATTATACCACATATTAGTGTCCCTAGGTCACTTTATGATACACAGTACTGCCTTTTATTTGGGGAGTAAAGTGGACCTGGAGAGTTGGCGGAACTGTGCCCTAATCCCCATACTGTGTAAAGGAACAGTGCGTGCCAAAGGCGTGTGCTGCAAAAACGGGGTCACAAGGAAGGGACATGACCACACAATAGTACCCACAATTTAAATTACACCACACAGTAGCACAAAATTACCATTACACTGCACATAGTGCCGCTATTTCATATTATGTTACACAGTATTGCCCCATATTCATGTTATACCACACAGTAGTGCCCCTTATACACAATGCCCAAGATAGCAGTGCCGCTTATACACATAATAATGGCCACAGTATCAGTGACACTTACACACATAATAATGCCCACAGTATCAGTGACACTTACACACATAATAATGCCCACAGTATCAGTGATGCTTACACACATAATAATTCCCACAGTATCAGTGACGCTTACACACATAATAATGCCCACTGTATCTGTTCCGCTTACACACATAATAATTCCCACAGTATCAGTGACGCTTACACACATAATAATGCCCACAGTAGCAGTGACACTTACACACATAATAATGCCCACAGTATCAGTGATGCTTACACACATAATAATGCCCACAGTATCAGTGCCGCTTATACACATAATAATGCCCACAGTAGCTGTGCCGCTTATACACATAATAATGCCCACAGTATAAGTGACGCTTACACACATAATAATGCCCACTGTATCTGTTCCGCTTACACACATAATAATTCCCACAGTATCAGTGACGCTTACACACATAATAATGCCCACAGTAGCAGTGACACTTACACACATAATAATGCCCACAGTATCAGTGATGCTTACACACATAATAATGCCCACAGTATAAGTGACGCTTACACACATAATAATGCCCACAGTAGCTGTGCCGCTTATACACATAATAATGCCCACAGTATAAGTGACGCTTACACACATAATAATGCCCACAGTATCAGTGATGCTTACACACATAATAATGCCCACAGTAGCAGTGACACTTACACACATAATAATACCCACAGTATTAGTGACGCTTACACACATAATAATACCCACAGTATTAGTGACGCTTACACACATAATAATGCCCACAGTAGCAGTGACGCTTACACACATAGCAATGCCCACAGTATCAGTGACGCTTACACACATAATAATGCCCACAGTAGCAGTGACACTTACACACATAATAATGCCCACATTATAAGTGACGCTTACACACATAATAATGCCCACAGTATCAGTGATGCTTACACACATAATAATGCCCACAGTAGCTGTGCCGCTTATACACATAATAATGCCCACAGTATCAGTGATGCTTACACACATAATAATGCCCACAGTATCAGTGATGCTTACACACATAATAATGCCCACAGTAGCAGTGACGCTTGCACACATAATAATTCCCACAGTATCAGTGATGCTTACACACATAATAATGCCCACAGTAGCTGTGCCGCTTATACACATAATAATGCCCACAGTATCAGTGATGCTTACACACATAATAATGCCCACAGTATCAGTGATGCTTACACACATAATAATACCCACAGTATTAGTGACGCTTACACACATAATAATACCCACAGTAGCAGTGACGCTTACACACATAATAATGCCCACAGTATCAGTGACGCTTACACACATAATAATGCCCACAGTAGCAGTGACACTTACACACATAATAATGCCCACAGTATCAGTGGTGCTTACACACATAGTAATGCCCACAGTATAGGTGACGCTTACACACATAATAATGCCCACAGTAGCAGTGACACTTACACACATAATAATGCCCACATTAGCAGTGACACTTACACACATAATAATGCCCACAGTAGCAGTGACGCTTACACACATAATAATGACCACAGTATCAGTGCCGCTTATACACATAATAATGCCCACAGTATTAGTGACGCTTACACACATAATAATGCCCACAGTAGCAGTGACGCTTACACACATAGCAATGCCCACAGTATCAGTGACGCTTACACACATAATAATGCCCACAGTAGCAGTGACACTTACACACATAATAATGCCCACATTATAAGTGACGCTTACACACATAATAATGCCCACAGTATAAGTGACGCTTACACACATAATAATGCCCACAGTAGCAGTGACGCTTGCACACATAATAATTCCCACAGTATCAGTGATGCTTACACACATAATAATGCCCACAGTAGCAGTGACGCTTACACACATAATAATGCCCAGAGTATCAGTGATGCTTACACACATAATAATGCCCACAGTATAAGTGACGCTTACACACATAATAATGCCCACAGTAGCAGTGACGCTTACACACATAGTAATGCCCACAGTATAGGTGACGCTTACACACATAATAATGCCCACATTATAAGTGACGCTTACACACATAATAATGCCCACATTATAAGTGACGCTTACACACATAATAATGCCCACAGTAGCAGTGACGCTTACACACATAATAATGCCCAGAGTATCAGTGATGCTTACACACATAATAATGCCCACAGTAGCAGTGACACTTACACACATAATAATGCCCACAGTAGCAGTGATGCTTACTCACATAAAATTGCCCACAGTAGCAGTGATGCCTACACACATAATAATGCCCACAGTAGCAGTGACGCTTACACACATAATAATGCCCACAGTAGCAGTGACGCCTACACACATAATAATGCCCACAGTAGTAGTGACGCTTACACAAATAATAATGCCCTCAGTAGCAGTGACGCTTACACACATAGTAATGCCCACAGTATCAGTGACGCTTACGCACATAATAATGCCCACAGTATAAGTGACGCTTACACACATAATAATGCCCACAGTATAAGTGACGCTTACACACATAATAATGCCCACAGTATCAGTGATGCTTACACACATAATAATGCCCACAGTAGCAGTGACGCTTGCACACATAATAATGCCCACAGTATCAGTGACGCTTACACACATAATAATGCCCACAGTATCAGTGATGCTTACACACATAATAATGCCCAGAGTTTCAGTGACGCTTACACACATAATAATGCCCACAGTATAAGTGACGCTTACACACATAATAATGCCCACAGTATAAGTGACGCTTACACACATAATAATGCCCACAGTATAAGTGACACTTACACACATAATAATGCCCACAGTAGCAGTGATGCTTACTCACATAAAATTGCCCACAGTAGCAGTGATGCCTACACACATAATAATGCCCACAGTAGCAGTGACGCTTACACACATAATAATGCCCACAGTAGCAGTGACGCCTACACACATAATAATGCCCACAGTAGTAGTGACGCTTACACAAATAATAATGCCCTCAGTAGCAGTGACGCTTACACACATAATAATGCCCACAGTAGCAGTGACGCTTACACACATAGTAATGCCCACAGTATCAGTGACGCTTACGCACATAATAATGCCCACAGTATAAGTGACGCTTACACACATAATAATGCCCACAGTATAAGTGACGCTTACACACATAATAATGCCCACAGTATCAGTGATGCTTACACACATAATAATGCCCACAGTAGCAGTGACGCTTGCACACATAATAATGCCCACAGTATCAGTGACGCTTACACACATAATAATGCCCACAGTATCAGTGATGCTTACACACATAATAATGCCCAGAGTTTCAGTGACGCTTACACACATAATAATGCCCACAGTATAAGTGACGCTTACACACATAATAATGCCCACAGTATAAGTGACGCTTACACACATAATAATGCCCACAGTAGCAGTGACGCCTACACACATAATAATGCCCACAGTAGCAGTGACGCTTACACACATAATAATGCCCACAGTAGCAGTGACGCCTACACACATAATAATGCCCACAGTAGCAGTGACGCTTACACACATAATAATGACCACAGTATAAGTGACGCTTACACACATAATAATGCCCACAGTAGCAGTGACACTTACACACATAATAATGCCCACATTAGCAGTGACACTTACACACATAATAATGCCCACAGTAGCAGTGACACTTACACACATAATAATGCCCACAGTAGCAGTGACGCTTACACACATAATAATGACCACAGTATCAGTGCCGCTTATACACATAATAATGCCCACAGTAGCTGTGACGCTTACACACATAATAATGACCACAGTATAAGTGACGCTTACACACATAATAATGCCCACAGTAGCAGTGACGCTTACACACATAATAGAGGCCACTGTATCTGTGCCACTTATACACATAATAATGCCCACAGTAGCAGTGACGCTTACACACATAATAGTGCCCACTGTATATGTGCCACTTATACACATAATAGTGCCCACTGTATCTTTGCCACTTACACACAGGCCCACAGTATCAGTGCTACTTATACATATCCCCCCAGCACCACCATCCTTCCCTGGCTCTTCTTGCACATATATATATATATATATATATATATATATATATGTATATATATTTATATATTTATATCATACATGCACACAGGCTCGGACTGGCCCACAGGTTTACAGGGGAAACCACCGGTAGGCCCCACTGCCTGGGGGCCCCTCCTCCTCTAGGTATCAGGTTCTAGACTGTGCACTTGAATTATACATCATACATATGTTACCTTATACTGCATAGGATTATGATGTATTCTCTACAGTACATTGCTGTCATTAATCTGGCACATTATCATGCATGCACTAGCATCAATTACTATATAAATGATCATGGAGTCCAGACCAGGTACTCTATAATGGTTAGCCAAAACTCTGTGGTGGCTGACCACACCCCCTTTGGAGGCTGGCCACACCTCTAATCCTGGGCCCCTACCACTGCATACCCCCGGTGGGCACTTCAAGCTCCAGTCCGACGCTGCATACACACACATGTAATATATAGGTCTGGTAAACAATAAATATGGAAACACACACTTGCAGCAAGGAGCATTCATTACAGAAAAGGTTTTCAAGGAGTTAAACTCACTGATGTCAGGGTCGGAGCTGCCCTGGACACACTCAAGCTTCCCATCAACATGTACAGGGGGAGGGCTCAGAGACCCGTGCATCAGCATGTACAGGGGGAGGGCTCAGAGACCCGTGCATCAGCATGTACAGGGGGAGGGCTCAGAGACCCGTGCATCAGCATGTACAGGGGGAGGGCTCAGAGACCCGTGCATCAGCATGTACAGGGGGAGGGCTCAGAGACCCGTGCATCAGCATGTACAGGGGGAGGGCTCAGAGACCCGTGCATCAGCATGTACAGGGGGAGGGCTCAGAGACCCGTGCATCAGCATGTACAGGGGGAGGGCTCAGAGACCCGTGCATCAGCATGTACAGGGGGAGGGCTCAGAGACCCGTGCATCAGCATGTACAAGAGGAGGGATCAGACACCCGTGCATCAGCATGTACAGGGGGAGGGCTCAGAGACCCGTGCATCAGCATGTACAGGGGGAGGGCTCAGAGACCCGTGCATCAGCATGTACAGGGGGAGAGCTCAGAGACCCGTGCATCAGCATGTACAGGGGGAGGGCTCAGAGACCCGTGCATCAGCATGTACAGGGGGAGGGCTCAGAGACCCGTGCATCAGCATGTACAGGGGGAGGGCTCAGAGACCCGTGCATCAGCATGTACAGGGGGAGGGCTCAGAGACCCGTGCATCAGCATGTACAGGGGGAGGGCTCAGAGACCCGTGCATCAGCATGTACAAGAGGAGGGATCAGACACCCGTGCATCAGCATGTACAGGGGGAGGGCTCAGAGACTCGTGCATCAGCATGTACAGGGGGAGGGCTCAGAGACCCGTGCATCAGCATGTACAGGGGGAGAGCTCAGAGACCCGTGCATCAGCATGTACAGGGGGAGGGCTCAGAGACCCGTGCATCAGCATGTACAGGGGGAGGGCTCAGAGACCCGTGCATCAGCATGTACAGGGGGAGGGCTCAGAGACCCGTGCATCAGCATGTACAGGGGGAGGGCTCAGAGACCCGTGCATCAGCATGTACAGGGGGAGGGCTCAGAGACCCGTGCATCAGCATGTACAGGGGGAGGGCTCAGAGACCCGTGCATCAGCATGTACAGGGGGAGGGCTCAGAGACCCGTGCATCAGCATGTACAGGGGGAGGGCTCAGAGACCCGTGCATCAGCATGTACAGGGGGAGGGCTCAGAGACCCGTGCATCAGCATGTACAGGGGGAGGGCTCAGAGACCCGTGCATCAGCATGTACAGGGGGAGGGCTCAGAGACCCGTGCATCAGCATGTACAGGAGGAGGGATCAGACACCCGTGCATCAGCATGTACAGGGGGAGGGCTCAGAGACCCGTGCATCAGCATGTACAGGGGGAGGGCTCAGAGACCCGTGCATCAGCATGTACAGGGGGAGAGCTCAGAGACCCGTGCATCAGCATGTACAGGGGGAGGGCTCAGAGACCCGTGCATCAGCATGTACAGGGGGAGGGCTCAGAGACCCGTGCATCAGCATGTACAGGGGAGGGCTCAGAGACCCGTGCATCAGCATGTACAGGGGAGGGCTCAGAGACCCGTGCATCAGCATGTACAGGGGGAGGGCTCAGAGACCCGAGTGCACAAGAAATGTTCTTTGCTTCACTTCATAAATCACCAGCAGCCAGGAACAGAAAGTAAAGGCAGACAGCCGGTGCGGATGGAGTGAAACCCCTCCTGCATGCTCTGCTGGGAGGGAGAGGGAAGGGAGATCTGCTGGGGGAACTGGAGCCTCATACTGCCGACACCACTGTCGATAGGCGTCGATTCCATGGATGCTCCCGGGCCCGAGCACCCACGGACACTCAGGAGCACCCACGGATCCAGCCTCGCTGCCCCAGTTGCCGCTAGCCGCCGCAGTCCCTGCAGTGCATTGAGATAGACACCATACTGTATGTTAGACATGTTAGTGTATGATGCGCTCTGTGCCTGTGTCCTTCTACATAGAAGTCTATGGGCGCATTCCCTAGTGTTAAGGTTAGAGAACGGCATGGTAGAGGGGGTGCAGCTGGATCCGGAGATGCCATTGAGGGTAGTAGCCTATGCTGATAATGTCACAGTGATTGTGTCATCAGAGGAGGAGGCATGTGAGGTAGACAAACTAATCTGTGAATACTCTGAGGCCTCAAGCTCCATAGTGAATCAGGATAAGTGTGAAGCTTTCTGGATGGGGGAGGGGGGCAAAGCGTTCAGCCTCCCCAAGGCCAGTCATCAAATAAAGATCTTGGGCATTCGGTTCAATCATGGCGATTATGCCACTGCAAATTGGGCTAAAAATTTGGAGGATGCAGCCAAGAACGTGGAGGCCTGAAGAAGATGCAAGTTTTCTCTGAAGGAAAGGGTTGACCTGTGTAAGACTTACCTGATTCCAACATTTTTATATGTCAGTTATGTATGTTTTTTGCCACGATCCAGGTGGACCAAGTTATGTTCCTTGTTCTTCATGTTGTTATGGGGGAACAAGATGAACATAGTAAAGAGAGGCATTACAGGTCGAGTATCCCATATCCAAATATTCCGAAATACGGAATATTCCGAAATACGGACTTTTTTGAGTGAGAGTGAGATAGTGAAACCTTTGTTTTCTGATGGCTCAATGTACACAAACTTTGTTTAATAAACAAAGTTATTAATAATACTGTATTAAATGACCTTCAGGCTGTGTGTATAAGGTGTATATGAAACATAAATGAATTGTGTGAATGTAGACACACTTTGTTTAATGCAAAAAGTTATAAAAAATATTGGCTAAAATTACCTTTAGGCTGTGTGTATAATGTGTATATGTAACATAAATGTATTCTGTGCTTAGACTTGGGTCCCATCACCATGATATCTCATTATGGTATGCAATTATTCCAAAATACGGAAAAATCCCATATCCAAAATACCTCTGGTCCCAAGCATTTTGGATAAGGGAGACTCAACCTGTACCTACAAACCGAGGGAAGAGGGGGGACTTGGGATGATAAATCCTGTGGTCTTCTTCATAACAACTTTTTTGAAAATTAATTTTGGAGGCCTCTTTTTAGAGAACCCCCTTGGTGGGTAGCTGGTTTTAGGGAATGGGGGTCACCTTTCTATGGAGCATGGCTAGCTGGTGGTCGATTGAAAACTTTTTTGTGTTTGGAAAGGATACCTCCCGATCTACGTCATTCAGTGCCTGAAGGTAAGAAGGCAGTGGGGCTTGGAAGTGGGGGAGTTAAGAGACCTTAGGAGGAGAGAGTTGGAAAAGAGGGTCCTGCAAACCCACTTTCATGTTCCGCTGGCCTTGAGGGATTGTCCAGGGGATGTTTGTTCAGAGGGAATCTCTCTGATCAATTCAAAAATAATTCTGTTAAAATTTAGGGACACTGCCTGGCTCTCCTTTCAAGGGAAGCTCTATGTTAGGGGGAATGTAAGATTTAGAAGTTCCAAGGATCGTGGGTGTCCGCGGGACGAATGTCTGGGAAAAGAAGAAGAGACAATGGACCACTTCTTTCTGCAGTGTCCCTTTAACATAGAAATTTATAGGGAAGTTTCAAGAACCTTGGGTATTCCTTGCCTATCGGGGCTGAATTACCTGGAATGGGTCTATGGGACATTCAAAAGGTATGAGGCCTTTGAGTTTAGAACTATTTTCCTAGTTAGTCTAGCAGTTAGGTATCACGTATGGAATGCACGGTGTCAAGTATCTCTGAGGGGCAAAGTCCTTCCCTGTAGGGAGGTGGTAGTTTTAATTCTGCACGAGGTGAGGAGCATGATGGAGCTGGAGAGGGGGAGGTTAGACATCGTCGACTGGTCCCGCTTGTGATGCCAGTTGAAGCCCCCTTAGTGGGTGTTGGATGACTTCCCTCTTTCCAGTCTATTGGCTGATACTGTTTTTGCACTTTCAAATCCTTTTAGGTTTGTATAAGTATATTTTTGAGGAAATGGTTTGCATGTATTGGATGGGCTATAAACATGCTCTATTCTTTCCTTGTTTAGTGTTGTCAGTCTTGGTTTGAGGGGAGAGTGAGTGGGGATATATGGGTGGTTGAAAGGGGGCTTAAAGGGTATGAATGGGGATGAAAGTATGATGGTGGAGGGAAAATGAATGGGTGGAAGTTTGGAGTTCAGTATGTGCTCCTTGAGATGGAAAGGGATAGGAGAAAGGTGGTTTAGAATAAAGATTGCCTAGGAATTTAGAATCAAGAGGAGGATTCAGAAAGGAAGGGGTTGGGTGGAAAGGAAGGGGGGAATTAAAAAAGTTGTTTTTGTTAATTTTTTATATATAATTTTATAAATATGTGGAATATGTAAAAAAAATTGATTTTTTTTCTTGTTCAGAACTACATATGGAATATGCTATTACCTTATTTTTTTTAAATTGTAAAAATGTAAATATGTGGTTGCAATTTTTAATAAAAAATATCCCCCTAGTGTTAATCCCCTTCTGCCAAGTGTCACTCGGAGGCGGAGCTATGTGATGCAATCCCTTGCCCCTCCATCTTAGAGAGACTGAGTCCTTTGAGTGTGTGCAAGCATGCTGAGCTGAGACCGGGAGCAAGTCTCAGTTATAGAGACTTACAGTGTTCCTATGCATGTATCGCGGCTCCGGAGCTGACGCTGAGCCGGGCGCTGCATCTTCTCTACAGCAGGAGTCAGACTGCACGGCTGTGCAGTCCTCCGCCCCTCACCACCGGAGACAACTCCTGATAAAAACCGCTACCACTGCTGTTACCTTGTATGATATAAGGGTCCCTAATTGCCTATATCAGTAGTACATCTGAGTCACCTGTGTTCACTGAATACACCTGCATTACTGTTTAAGTCATTAACTGTGTGGACTGCCATCAGTGTACCAGGCAATTCCGGTACACTCTGCCAACAGGTTATGGACCTAGTCCCGTGCCCCAGACCTGCGTGTGCCTTAAGATTAACCCCCTGAGTACTTTTAAATAATCACACTGACAAAGTTTAAAGTGACATTTTATTCAAGTGCAGAAAGGATGTATAGCACAGGACACAGCATGAACTTTGCCAAGCTGAAAGGTTCAGATAATTATGCTACATGGAAGTTTGCCATGGAGATGCAGCTTAAGCGGGAAAAGTTGTGGAAGGTTACTATAGACCCAGGAACAAGTCCTAACCCAGATGATGTAGAGAGAGCCATTGGGGTAGGTGCCGATAGGAGCCAGAGTGATAGGTTTAGCTGTGGAGCAGCATGTCTATTCAATAGTCAGTGGGAAAATGTCAACTAAGGACATGTGGACAGCCCTGCAAAATGCATATGAAGACAAAAGTCTAATGTGAAGGATAAGTTTGAGACGCATGCTATGTGGAATGAAACTGAGTGCCTGCAAGGACATGAACAATTACATTGATAAGTTATTGTCAATAGCTCAGCAGTTGGCATCTGTGGGGGCACAGGTGGATGAGGAAGAAGTGGCAATGGCTATGTTACAGAATCTGATGCCAGAATTTGATTTTTTTGGTGGTTGCGTTAGAGTCAAATGACACTAAGCTGACAACAGAGATTGTAAGGTCCAAGTTGCTGCACTTCCAAGAACGTATTCCAGTCGAGACCATAGCTGAGGGTTCTGCCTTGATCACAAAGGGTACACAGTCCAGAAAGCACAAGTTCAAGTGTTTTGTATGTCACAAGATAGGACATAAAGCTTCAGATTGCAAGATGAGAAATTCCAGTGGTGCGCAGAAGCAGCATGACAAGCCAAACGAGTCAGCACTGAATGTAGCAGACAGTCACAGTGGGATTACTGGTACATGGACTCGGGGCCACTAAACATTTCAGTTTCAATAAGAATTGGTTCAATTCTTTAACACTGTGTGTTCCTACTACAGTTACAGGCATTGGAAATAAAATCCTTACTGCATTACAAGCTGGGACAATCACAATGTGTTTAAGAATTTGAGGAGAAACAGTTGTTTCATATTTCCAAGATGTGTTGTAAGTGCCTGATTAATGAAGTAATCTCATTGCTATCAGCATCCTAGAGAAAAAGGTCTACAGAGTCCAATATCAGAAGGGAAAATGTATGGTGCAAAATAAAAAAGGGACTGTTATTGTTTCAGCAACCTGGTGCAACCAACTATATGTCCTGGACACTAAGGAGTGTACTGCAATGATGGCTACTGAGGAAAAACAGTCATTGGAGCTGTGGCACAAATGCTTGGGTCATCTGGGATATTACAACATCCAGAAACTGCTAGATGGAATGGTAACAGGGATCACCGTGAGAAACGCTGAAAAACCCATGTGTGAGAGTTGCATAAAACGCAAGCAAACTCGCAACCCATTTCCAAAGTCAGTTAGTAGAGCAGAGCAGAGGCAGAACTCTGAGAGGCAACGGAGTCAACTGCCGTTGGGCTCCTGCTTTGAAGGGGAGAACTTCCCCTCCAGTTCTGTGTGTTCAGTGACATTAATCAATTAAGTTAATTGACAGCAGCCGGTATCTCTTCCGTAGCCAACTTCCCCACTAGTCACTACACCTTACAAATCACACACTCTTTATTATAGATACACTGGAAGCAGACAACTTACTGATGAAGCTATTTGCTCCTATAAAGGAAACATGAGAGTTCTAACTATATGAAGTTATTTCTCTGACAATTACACGTAACTTCATATAGCTAGAACTTTCATACTTCCTATGCAAGAGCAGATATCTCCACCAGTAAGGTGCATGCTTCCAGTGTAATAGGATGTGGGTTCTAATCCTGGATATGTCACTTGCAAATTAATTGTCAGAGAAATAATCCGCATTGGGAGGGACTGAGCAGATCTATGTAGTGTGTGGCTGGACCCCTACAAAGATCTGCCCAGTTGCAACGATTTTGTAGTAGCTTCATATAGTTAGAATCTGCAGGCTTGAGATATACAGGTTGAGTATCCCATATCCAAATATTCCGAAATACAGAATATTCCGAATTACGGAACTTTTTTCGTGAGAGTGAGATAGTGAAACCTTTGTTTTCTGAAGCTCAATATCCACAAACTTTGTTTAATACACAAAGTCATTAAAAATATTGTATTAAATGACCTTCAGGCTGTGTGTACAAGGTGTATATGAAACACAAATGAATTGTGTGAATGTACACACACTTTGTTTAATGCACAAAGTTATTAAAAATATTGGCTAAAATGACCTTCAGGCTGTTTGTATAAGGTGTATATGAAACATAAATGCATTCTGTGCTTAGACTTAGGTCCCATCACCATGATATCTCATTATGGTATGCAATTATTCCAAAATACGGAAAAATCCGATATCCAAAATTCTCCCGGTCCCAAGCGTTTTGGATAAGGGATACTCAACCTGTATATATATAGTCACCAATATTTTTCTTGCCTCCGGGCAACTGGGACAAACTTACGCCACTGGAGCAGAGACACCATTAGCTCTAGTGCACACAGACGTATGCGGTCCAATTGAGGTAGAATCAATCAGTGGCTATTAGTGATGAGCGGGTTCGGTTCCTCGGAAACCGAACCCCCCCGAACTTCACCCATTTTACACGGGTCCGAGGCATACTCGGATTCTCCCGTATGGCTTGGTTAATCCGAGCGCGCCCGAACGTCATCATCCCGCTGTCGGATTCTCGCGAGATTCGGATTCTATATAAGCTGCCGCGCGTCGCCGCCATTTTCACTCGTGCATTGGAAATGTTAGGGAGAGGACGTGGCTGGCGTCCTCTCCATTTGTGCTTATTGCTTAATTGTGGGGACTGGGGAGCAGCTGTATTATATAGGAGGAGTACAGTGCAGAGTTTTGCTGATCAGTGACCACCAGTATACGTTGTCTGCCTGAAAAACGCTCCATATCTGTGCTCAGTGTGCTGCATATATCTGTGCTCACACTGCTTTATTGTGGGGACTGGGGACCACCAGTATATTATATAGGAGGAGTACAGTGCAGAGTTTTGCTGACCAGTGACCACCAGTATACGTTGTCTGCCTGAAAAACGCTCCATATCTGTGCTCAGTGTGCTGCATATATCTGTGCTCATACTGCTTTATTGTGGGGACTGGGGACCAGCAGTATTATATAGGAGGAGTACAGTGCAGAGTTTTGCTGACCAGTGACCACCAGTATATATAGCAGTACGGTACGGAAGGCCACTGCTCTACCTACCTCTGTGTCGTCAAGTATACTATCCATCTAGATTCTATACCTGTGGTGCATTTTAGTTTTGCAGTTTGCTGACAGTGACCACCAGTATATATAGCAGTACGGTACGGAAGGCCACTGCTCTACCTACCTTTGTGTCGTCAAGTATACTATCCATCTAGATTCTATACCTGTGGTGCATTTTAGTTTTGCAGTTTGCTGACAGTGACCACCAGTATATATAGCAGTACGGTACGGAAGGCCACTGCTCTACCTACCTCTGTGTCGTCAAGTATACTATCCATCTATATTCTATACCTGTGGTGCATTTTAGTTTTGCAGTTTGCTGACAGTGACCACCAGTATATATAGCAGTACGGTACGGAAGGCCACTGCTCTACCTACCTCTGTGTCGTCAAGTATACTATCCATCTAGATTCTATACCTGTGGTGCATCTTAGTTTTGCAGTTTGCTGACAGTGACCACCAGTATATATAGCAGTACGGTACGGAAGGCCACTGCTCTACCTACCTCTGTGTCGTCAAGTATACTATCCATCTAGATTCTATACCTGTGGTGCATTTTAGTTTTGCAGTTTGCTGACAGTGACCACCAGTATATATAGCAGTACGGTACGGAAGGCCACTGCTCTACCTACCTCTGTGTCGTCAAGTATACTATCCATCTAGATTCTATACCTGTGGTGCATTTTAGTTTTGCAGTTTGCTGACAGTGACCACCAGTATATATAGCAGTACGGTACGGAAGGCCACTGCTCTACCTACCTCTGTGTCGTCAAGTATACTATCCATCTAGATTCTATACCTGTGGTGCATTTTAGTTTTGCAGTTTGCTGACAGTGACCACCAGTATATATAGCAGTACGGTACGGAAGGCCACTGCTCTACCTACCTCTGTGTCGTCAAGTATACTATCCATCTAGATTCTATACCTGTGGTGCATTTTAGTTTTGCAGTTTGCTGACAGTGACCACCAGTATATATAGCAGTACGGTACGGAAGGCCACTGCTCTACCTACCTCTGTGTCGTCAAGTATACTATCCATCCATACCTGTGGTGCATTTCAGTTGTGCGCAGTATATATAGTAGTAGGCCATTGCTATTGGTACTGGCATATAATTCCACACATTAAAAAATGGAGAACAAAAATGTGGAGGTTAAAATAGGGAAAGATCAAGATCCACTTCCACCTCGTGCTGAAGCTGCTGCCACTAGTCATGGCCGAGACGATGAAATGCCATCAACGTCGTCTGCCAAGGCCGATGCCCAATGTCATAGTAGAGAGCATGTAAAATCCAAAAAACAAAAGTTCAGTTAAATGACCCAAAAATCAAAATTAAAAGCATCTGATGAGAAGCGTAAACTTGCCAATATGCCATTTACGACACGGAGTGGCAAGGAACGGCTGAGGCCTTGGCCTATGTTCATGGATAGTGGTTCAGATTCACATGAGGATGGAAGCACTCATCCTCTCGCTAGAAAACTGCAGTGCCACTCCTAGATGGGCCAGGTGTTTGTGTCAGCCACTTGGGTCGCTTAGCTTAGTCACACAGCTACCTCATTGCACCTCTTTTTTTCTTTGCATCATGTGCTGTTTGGGGACTATTTTTTAAATCTGCCATCCTGTCTGACACTGCAGTGCCACTCCTAGATGGGCCAGGTGTTTGTGTCGGCCACTTGTGTCGCTTAGCTTAGTCACACAGCGACCTTGGTGCGTCTCTTTTTTTCTTTGCATCATGTGCTGTTTGGGGACTATTTTTTTGAAGTGCCATCCTGTCTGACACTGCAGTGCCACTCCTAGATGGGCCAGGTGTTTGTGTCGGCCACTTGTGTCGTTTAGCTTAGTCACACAACGACCTTGGTGCGTCTCTTTTTTTCTTTGCATCATGTGCTGTTTGGGGACTATTGTTTTGAAGTGCCATCCTGTCTGACACTGCAGTGCCACTCCTAGATGGGCCAGGTGTTTGTGTCGGCCACTTGTGTCGCTTAGCTTAGTCACACAGCGACCTTGGTGCACCTCTTTTTTTCTTTGCATCATGTGCTGTTTGGGGACAATTTTTTTGAAGTGCCATCCTGTCTGACACTGCAGTGCCACTCCTAGATGGGCCAGGTGTTTGTGTCAGCCACTTGGGTCGCTTAGCTTAGTCACACAGCGACCTTGGTGCATCTCTTTTTTTTCTTTGCATCATGTGCTGTTTGGGGACTATTTTTTTGAAGTGCCATCCTTTCTGACACAGCAGTGCCACTCCTAGATGGGCCAGGTGTTTGTGTCAGCCACTTGTGTCGCTTAGCTTAGTCACACAGCGACCTTGGTGCGTCTCTTTTTTTCTTTGCATCATGTGCTGTTTGGGGACTATTGTTTTGAAGTGCCATCCTGTCTGACACTGCCGTGCCACTCCTAGATGGGCCAGGTGTTTGTGTCAGCCACTTGTGTCGCTTAGCTTAGTCACACAGCGACCTTGGTGCACCTCTTTTTTTCTTTGCATCATGTGCTGTTTGGGGACAATTTTTTTGAAGTGCCATCCTGTCTAACACTGCAGTGCCACTCCTAGATGGGCCAGGTGTTTGTGTCGGCCACTTGGGTCGCTAAGCTTAGTCACACAGCGACCTTGGTGCATCTCTTTTTTTCTTTGCATCATGTGCTGTTTGGGGACTATTTTTTTGAAGTGCCATCCTGTCTGACACTGCAGTGCCACTCCTAGATGGGCCAGGTGTTTGTGTCAGCCACTTGTGTCGCTTAACTTAGTCACACAGCGACCTTGGTGCGCCTCTTTTTTTCTTTGCATCATGTGCTGTTTGGGGACAATTTTTTTGAAGTGCCATCCTGTCTGACACTGCAGTGCCACTCCTAGATGGGCCAGGTGTTTGTGTCGGCCACTTGGGTCACTTAGCTTAGTCACACAGCGACCTTGGTGCATCTCTTTTTTTCTTTGCATCATGTGCTGTTTGGGGACTATTTTTTTGAAGTGCCATCCTTTCTGACACAGCAGTGCCACTCCTAGATGGGCCAGGTGTTTGTGTCGGCCACTTGTGTCGCTTAGCTTAGTCACACAGCGACCTTGGTGCACCTCTTTTTTTCTTTGCGTCATGTGCTGTTTGGGGACTATTTTTTGAAGTGCCATCCTGTCTGACACTGCAGTGCCACTCCTAGATGGGCCAGGTGTTTGTGTCGGCCACTTGGGTCGCTTAGCTTAGTCACACAGCTACCTCGGTGCAAATTTTAGGACTAAAAATAATATTGTGAGGTGTGAGGTGTTCAGAATAGACTGAAAATGAGTAGAAATTATGGTTATTGAGGTTAATAATACTATGGGATCAAAATGACCCCCAAATTCTATGATTTAAGCTGTTTTTTAGGGTTTTTTGAAAAAAACACCCGAATCCAAAACACACCCGAAACCGACAAAAAAAATTCGGTGAGGTTTTGCCAAAACGCGTTCGAACCCAAAACACGGCCGCGGAACCGAACCCAAAACCAAAACACAAAACCCGAAAAATTTCCGGTGCACATCACTAGTAAAATGTCACTGGAGGCGTGGTCCAGGAAAAAGCCAAGCATCAGGCATCTTCGTGTCTTCGGGAGCAAAGCTTTTGCACATATACCAAAGGGAAAAAGGAGAAAGCTAGATCCAAAATCCATAGAATGTACAGTATAATGCTTGAATACTGCGACAAAAGCAAAGGATACAGACTTTGGGATGTTACAAGTAAACGTCTTCTTAAATCCAGATATGTGGTATTCTACCAGACCGCACCACTAACTGGAGCAGTGGAGCAATAAGAACATGTATTATTGGATGTACAGGCAGCAGAAAGCGTGTCTGAATCTGAGAGTGTCAAAGCAGACAACAAGTCAGGGAATAGAAGTTCCATGAGGAGCAACACAGGTATTCCAGCCAAGAAATACAGTGAGGAGTACGCAAACATAGTTTACTGTGAACCTCAAAACATACAGGAAGCAAAGTCAAGCAGTGATTGGACAGAGTGGAAGTCAGCAATTGATACAGAACTGTCAGCACTATATGATAACAGTACATGGACTATGGTTGATAGACCAAGTGACCGTAAATCGATTAAGAACACGTGGGTTTTCTGCAAGAAGTTGAATGCAGACGGGAAAGTAGCTCGTTACAAAGCCCTCCTTGTTGCCAAGGGATATACCCAGAAGTATGAGATTGATTATGGAGAGATCTACTCACCAGTTGCAAGGTATAGCACCAGAAGGTAAGTGATTGGTATTGCTACACTACATGATCTACTGTTATATCAGCTAGACTTTGATTCTGCATTACTGAATGGAGAGTTAGTTGAGGAATTTTACATGGAGCCACCTGAACACTATGATATGGACATATTCCAAAATGAGAATGTTTGTTTATTAAAGAAATCACTATACGGCCTCAAGCAAAGTGGTCGTTGCTGGTATGTAAAGTTGGATGCAGCGTTACTAAAAATGAACTTTGTTAGGTCTGAGATTGATCACTGCCTATACCACAAAACTATCAAAGAGAAGTTGTTCATCATAGCTGTCTATGTGGATGATTGGCCTGACATCACACATGCAGTGAGTCGGGCAAGCCAGTTCGCAAATAATCTTGGGAGACAACACTGGATTGCAGTAAAGAGAATACTAAGGTACAACTTCACTAAACCTGAGATTTAATGAAGTTGTACAAAGGTACAACTTCACTAAAGCTGAGATTTACAAGATCAACAGACACCAGTTTAAAAGTATTCTGTGACGCCGACTGGGGATCAGATGAGGATGATAGACGTTCTTATACTGGATGCCTGTTTGCACTGGCAGGCGCAACCGTAAACTGGGCAAGTAGGAAACAACCCACAGTTGCTCTTTCTACAACAGAGGCAGAGTATATGGCACTCACAGAAACTTCAAAAGAAGCACTTTGGATAAGAGAGACTTTATGTGAGTTAGGTCTTCTTTACCACAGTGAGATGTTCAACATAAAGTGTGATAACAAGGAAGCAATTGATCTTTCTTGTAACACAAAGCATCATGGACGGTCTAACACATTGCTATAAGACATCACTTCATCCGTGAGTTGGTGTAAAACAAGTCCGTCAATATGGAATATGTTGCAAGTGAAGAAAATATTGCCGACATGTTGACAAAAGGACTGCCATCACACTTTTTACATGCATTCCTGATGGAATGTGGACTAAAATATGGTTAATGTTGATTTATTCTTACTGTTTTGCTTCACATTATGTTTTTGTTTACAGGAATGACTTTATTGATTTGTTTGATAAAATGTCATATTCTTTAAATACAGTATGTGACCGGTGACAGTCTTAAGTGAGGGAAGTGTTAGTGTATGATGCACTCTGTGCCTGTCTCCTTCTACATAGAAGTCTTTGAGCACATCCCCTAGTGTTAATCCCCTTGTACAAAATGTGTCACTCGGAGGAGGAGCTATGTGATGCAATCCCCTGCTCCTCCATCTTAGAGAGACTGAGTCCTTTGAGTGAGTGCAAGCACGCAGAGCTGAGACCAGGAGCGGATCTCAGCTACAGAAACTTACAGCATTCCTTAGCATGTATCGCGGCTCTGGAGCTGACGTTGAGCCGAGCGCTGCATCTTCTCTACAGTGGGAGTCAGACTGCACGGCTGTGCAGTCCTCCGTCCCTCACCACCGGAGTCAACTCCTGATAAGTACCGCTACCACTGCTGTTACCTGGTATGATATAAGGGCCCCTAATTGCCTATATCAGTATTACATCTGAGTCACCTGTGTTCACTGAATAAACCTGTATTACTGTTTATGTTCATAAGTGTGTGGACTGACGTCACCGCACCAGGCAATTCCAATACATTCTGCCAACAAAACAGACATTAGGTCGACAGAGTCAAAAGGTAGACATGAAAAAAGTAGACAGTACAAAAAGGTAGACAGGGTCAAAAAGTCGATATGAAAATGGTTGACATAAAATAAGGTAGACAAGTTTTTTATTTTTTTTATTGTACTTGTTTTTGGATTTTTTCATACCTTCTCTCTCCATGTCGGCATACAGTTTGTTATAAATTCTGGCTGAATAAAGATGCAACACTTTAAGATGGAAAGTCAGTATCTTGATTTTTTTATTTTTGTTTTCCACATAAAAAGTTATTTTAAATATAATAGTCACACATAGATATAAAAACAAGTAAATAGAATCACATTTAGAAGCACCCAATGTTATATTTCTTTAAAAAGGGGAAAGAACCGTGTACAGTATATAGAATGCAACCACGATTTTTGTACGTATTTAAAAATGAATGAAAGTCCAATGTCCATACTGTCATGACTGTGGTTTTTGTGAACCCGGAGTCTATGTGAAGTTCGTGCGGGTAACTGGAGGACTATATGTATATTTGGCTGGTCTGTGGGAATCAGTGAGATGAAGTAGTAAGACCAGGGTCGAACCCGGGCCTTGGCAGAGGGAGCTGTATCCTGACCACTGGATCACCAGGGGCTTGATGTTGACAGAAGGATGGTGAATGAATTGGTGAGAATGAACTGGATATACTGTCACAGGAGTAGGTGTTAGTGTAATCAAGGTTACTATGAAATAGGTTCTCTGGAGTTGCGCAGAACTGGGAGGAGAGCTGAAGACCATAGGTGTGCGCAGGGGGGGTGCCTGGTGCGCACAGGCACCCCCTAATGTCTGGCACCCCGATCTCACATGCCTGATGCAGCGATCGCCGAGCAGGCTGGTTACTGTCCCCTCTGCGCTGCACCCTGTCAGGACTGCATTACCGTCACATCCGCCACATGCCCACCTCTCTCCTTCTATGCTATGCCAACTCCAGACACTGATGAGGAGCAGCATGCAGCCAGCGTTCCTCTTAGGAAGACAAATTCAAAACTAGCGGGCGGCCGGCAGCAGCATTGACACGTCACTCGTTTTTCCAGCAGCAGCAGTACTAGTCTGCGACTGTCAGTGTCAGTGAGTGGCTGACTTGTAAGTAAGTTGCTGCAGCTTGCAGGGGAAAGAGAGGGGCAGCCAGACGAGGCTGAGGAGGAGCAGTGCAATTGCAGTGAGTGCCATCATGGTTGTTTGTTTGGTGCACACCACAACATCTGACAATGTATCTGCTTTATTAGGATTGGCACAAGGGTGGTTATTTTATATTGCGTTGACGTCAATAGATGGTGCTAGACACGCCCAAAAGGCGGTGCTAGACACACCCCTCCAACGGTGCACCCCCTAATAAAATGTGCTGCGCACGCCTATGCTGAAGACGTTGAACCAGACTGGTTAACGGTGAGACTGAGAACCGCACTATGAACCGGGCTGGGTACTGGTATAACTGGAACAGAACTGCACTCCGGGCTGGTACCGAATATAACTGGAAACGCAACTGTATGTAGAACAATGACTGTGGCTGTGACTTTAAGACAAGGCTGAAGAGTCGGAGGTGTTGAATTAGCGGCGTTGTTCCTCTGCTTTGTGACGGGCCCGTCACGTATTTGGTTTGTGGCAGCAAATGTTTAGCCGGTGTAGACAGGAGTGAGTGACTGCTTACACGTTTTTCATCAGATACACGGCACTATTCCATTTGTGGCAAGCTTCCATAAGGACAGTTACTCTTTCTTTTTTACCTATGGACATTGGACTTTCATTAATTTTTTAATACATACAAAAATCGTGGTCGTATTCTATATACTGTACACGGTTCTTTCCCCTTTTTAAAGGCATAGAACATTTGGTGCTTCTAAATGTGACTCTATTTACTTGTGTTTATGTTTATGTGTGACTATTGTGTTTAAAATAACTCTTTATGTGGAAAACAAAAATTAAAAAAATCAAGATACTGATTTTCCATCTTAAAGTGTTGCATCTTTATTCAGCCAGAATTTATTGCTTGGTAACAGTAATGTAAATCAGCGCGGTAGCCACATCAATTTCTTTTGCCTATGTGAGAATCTAGAGATCCATATAATTGGACCTTTGAGCTGTTCCGTTTAGTCAGTGTTCACACAGACATGACTGGGCAAATTGCTGCTATTAAAATAATCTAGATATGTAGTCATTTTTATTATATTCTTAATAGCGCCTGGAAATTTATTTTCAAAATTTCTTTTCAGCTTGTGATAGAGTTGGTTTTAAACCTTATGGCGAGCGCAGCAAGCCACCGAGCCCGAAGCATGGCGAGCGAAGTGAGCCCCGAGAGGGGGTGCCTTTCTACAATTGGGGGTCCCAGATGACATAACTATCCACACAAGCCCCAAAAATGCCCAAAAAAGGTGTCAACCTTTTGACCTTGTCAACTTTTTTAAATGTTTACTTTTTTAATGTCTACCTTTTGACTGTATAACATGTGGTGTCTATCTATTGGCTGTCTAAGGAGACACCACACCCATTTTACTGACTTGCTGGTATTTTGTTCAGACATTAATCCCCGTGGCATGTGGAGGGGTGACGTTACTACTAAGGCCAGATGGAAGGGGAATTCTGTGGTTGGACAGCATGTGGAGAGTCACTATGGTACAGTTGTCCGACATTGGGAGTCATTCCGAGTTGATCGCTCGCTAGCTACTTTTTTCAGCGCTGCGATCAGATAGTCGCCGCCTATAGGGGAGTGCTTTTTCGCTTTGCAAGTGTGTGAACGTATGTGCATCTGAGCTCTGCAAAAACATTTTGTGCAGTTCCTGAGTAGATTTGAACTTACTCAGCCGCTGCGATCTCTTCAGCCTGTCTGGTCCCAGAATTGACGTCAGACACCCGCCCTGCAAACGTTTGGACATGCCTGCGTTTTTCCAAACACTCCCAGAAAACAGTCAGTTGACACCCATAAATGCCCTCTTCCTGTCAATCTCCCTGCGATCGGCTGTGCGAATGGATTCTTCATTAAATCAATCGCTCAGCAACGATCCGCTTTGTACCCGTACAACGCGCCTGCGCATTGCGGTGCATACGCATGCACTCCCAGCCCTTCCCTGTCACAACTGAGGGCCTGAGCTGGAACCAGTTAAATAATAAATGAACTTGGGAGCGATGAAATATGAACTGAAATGTAGAACTTGAGAGCAGAGAAATAATAATACCGGTGGAGAGTGGTAAAGTGTAGAAAGGACACCGGCCCTTTAAGGGAAGCTGTACTCTGCTGGAAGCTGAGCTGGAAGCAGGTAATGTTGTAGCTGGAAACAGATGAATCCACAATGGATTGGAGAGTCAGGCTACACCGCAGGTGGAATGCTGGTGCGGGTCTCTATGGTGGAAGTCTTGAGACAGGAGCTGGAACCTGGAAGACAATCACAGGAGAGAGACAAACAGGAACTAGGTTTGACAACCAAAGCACTGACGCCTTCCTTGCTCAGGCACAGTGTATTTATACCTGCAGCAAGGAAGGGATTGGCTAGGCAATTATGCAGATTAACAATACTGACAACAGATTGGAGGAAATGATCAGCTGACAGAATCCAAGATGGCTGCGCCCATGCAGACACTTGGAGGGAAGTTTGGTTTGTAATCCATGTGGTAATGAAAACAGTAATGGCGGCGCCGGCCACTGGAGACAGGAGACGCCAGGCTGACAAGTGCACATCCAACCACGCGGACACAGCGGAGGCCGCGGCTGACGTAATCGCCACTCTGACACTCTGCATGCAGAAGCTCAGGGACGGCGGCGGAGGCCGCGGGAGACGCCATGCCAGATGTAATAAGGCGTTACTGTGACAGCGTCTCAGAGAGACAGGAGAGGATGCAGGAATGTGAACATTAGGATAACAGATGGGATCCGGTCCTGGAGCGCTGAGCCAGCCTTAGGAGGCATCTGATGGGTAAGAAATGGCGTCCAGATACCCGGATCGTGACAGCACCCCCCCCTTTTGGAGTGGCCCCAGGACACTTCTTTGGCTTTTGAGGAAACTTGGAATGGAATCTCCGGACCAAGGCAGGAGCATGGACATCAGAAGCATTGGTCCATGAACGTTCCTCAGGACCATAACCCTTCCAGTCAATAAGATATTGTAGTTGACCGTAACGGTGACGTGAGTCCAGGATCTTGGCCACTTCATACTCAACGCCTCGTTGAGTTTGGACTTTCGGAGTTGGAGGAAGTGAGGAATGAAACCGATTCAAGATCAGCGGTTTCAACAGGGAAACATGGAATGTCCTGGGTATTTTTAAGAAGGGAGGCAACTGGAGTCTGTAAGCAACAGGATTGATGACTTGTTCAATCTTGAAAGGACCGATATAGCGAGGTGCAAACTTCATACTGGGAACTCTTAACCTCAAATTCTTCGTGGATAACCATACCCGATCACCCACCTTGAGAGCAGGAACTGCTCGACGCTTCTTATCCGCAAACTTCTTGTACCTGAACGATGCCTTGAGCAGAGCTGATCGTACGCTCTTCCAGATATTGGCAAACTGATGCAAGGTGATATCCACTGCGGGAACAGAAGTTGCTGGAAGCGGTTGGAACTCAGGAACTTTAGGGTGGAATCCAAAGTTAGTGAAGAATGGTGTTGAAGCAGATGAAGAATGATACTGGTTGTTATGACAGAACTCGGCCCAGGGAAGTAATTGAACCCAGTCATCTTGAGAGGAGGACACATAGATGCGGAGGAAGGCCTCCAAGTCCTGATTCACCCTCTCGGTTTGACCATTGGTCTGAGGATGGTAAGCCGTGGAAAACTTTAGCTTGACTTGGAGGACTTGACATAAACTTCGCCAGAATTTGGCTGTGAATTGAACTCCTCGATCTGAGATAATTTCTTCAGGAAGACCGTGGAGTCGGAAGATCTCTTGTATGAATACTTGAGCCAACTTGGAAGCTGACGGAAGACCGGTGAGAGGAATGAAGTGTGCCATCTTGGTGAACCGGTCAACTACCACCCAGATGGTATTGAACTTGTTGCACATGGGTAAGTCTGTAATGAAATCCATCGACAAGTGGGTCCATGGTCGACGGGGAACGGATAGTGGAACCAGTTGCCCCGCAGGCGACTGGCGGGATACTTTATGTTGGGCACACTTTGGGCAAGATGCAATAAACTCCAAGACGTCCTTTTTCAGAGTTGGCCACCAATAGGACCTAGAGATAAACTCCAGGGTTTTTTGGATACCTGTATGTCCGGCAAAACGGGAAGCATGGGCCCAATGCATGAGCTTCTTCCTTAGCATCGGCTTCACAAAACTTTTCCCTGATGGGGGCGTAGAGTCCATCCCTACCGTGGAGAATGCCAACGGATTTATAATAGGATGCTTGTCTGATGCTTGCTTGTCTGAAGACTCTGACTCATTTTCTTGCTCCCATGAGCGGGAAAGGGCATCGGCCTTGCGATTCTGAGAGCCCGGACAGAACTGGAGTTTAAAGTCGAACCTGGAAAAGAAAAGTGCCCATCTGGCCTGACGAGGGTTGAGACATTGTGCGCCCTTCAGGTATAAAAGGTTCTTGTGGTCTGTAAGTATGGTGATTAAATGAGAAGCTCCCTCCAACAGATACCTCCACTCTTCTAGAGCGAGCTTGATGGCTAGCAACTCCTGGTCGCCAATGGCATAGTTGCGCTCAGCTGGGGAGAACTTCCGGGAGAAGAAACTGCAAGGATGTAAATGGCGATCTTTAGCCCTCTGAGATAACACCGCTCCTACTCCAACGGAGGAGGCATCCACCTCTAGGATGAAAGGAGAGTCGATGTCAGGCTGTTTCAGGACAGGCGCAGAGATGAACCTCTGTTTTAAAAGATGAAAAGCTTGCATGGCTTCTTCAGACCACTTGGACGGGTTAGCACCCTTCTTGGTGAAAGCAGTAATAGGCGCCACAATGGTGGAAAAGTCTCGTATAAACTTTCGGTAATAATTGGCGAACCCTAAGAACCTCTGGACCCCTTTGAGGGTTAAGGGTACCGGCCAATTCTGAATTGCTTGTAGTTTCTCAGGATCCATCTCTAGTCCGGAACCGGACACAATGTACCCTAGAAACGGAATGGACTTGACTTCAAAGACGCATTTTTCTAATTTGCAATAGAGATGATTGACACGGAGACGGGACAGAACCTCTTTAACCCAAAAACGATGTTCCTCTAAATCGTTGGCAAAAATGAGGATATCGTCTAGATAGACCACGACATGACGGTATAGAATGTCTCTGAAAATCTCATTGACAAAATGCTGGAAGACAGCTGGAGCATTGCTCAATCCGAAGGGCATGACGAGGTACTCATAATGTCCGTCACGGGTGTTAAAGGCGGTCTTCCACTCGTCACCCTCACGGATCCGGATGAGATTGTATGCACCTCGCAAGTCCAGCTTTGTAAAGATGGTAGCTCCGCTAACTCTATCAAAGAGCTCAGTAATCAGGGGTAAAGGATAACGGTTCTTGATGGTAATGTCGTTCAAACCTCTGTAGTCGATGCACGGCCGCAGACCACCATCTTTCTTTTTTACAAAAAAGAAGCCTGCGCCGGCTGGGGAAGAAGAAGGTCGAATGAACCCCTTTGCTAGGTTCTCTTTAATGTATTCCTCCATAGAATGCGTCTCAGGCAGAGACAACGGATAAGTTCGGCCTCGAGGTGGAACCTTCCCTGGAACGAGATCAATCGGGCAGTCCCATTCTCTATGAGGAGGAAGGATATCAGCAGAAGCTTTACTGAACACATCCGTGAAATCTTGATATGGAGGAGGTGGAACATCAGACGACCTGGGGGAGGAAGAACAGACAGGCAATACTTTAAACAAACATGTCTCTGCACAGGAGGAACCCCATGCCAGGATTTGCGTAGTCGTCCAATCAATTGTAGGATTGTGAAGACGGAGCCATGGAAGGCCCAGGACCACAGGATGTGTGGCTCTTGGAATCACTAAAAGTGAAATAAGTTCGGAATGAAGAACTCCCACTCTCAGACGAACTGGTAGAGTCCTTAGAGCAATAACAGTATCAAAAATTTTACTGCCATCCACGGCAGTTAAGGAAAAGGAGGAAGGAAGTCTCTCGGTGGGTAGGGACCACCGTTTAACATAGGCTTCAGTAATAAAGTTCCCAGCTGCTCCGGAATCAAGGAGAGCAATGACGTTCCGATAACGTTGAGCAACTTGAAGCGAGACTGGGAGATTACAATCATGAGGAGATGGAGAGGAGATCATTACTCCTAGCCGGCCCTCTCCTGGGCGAGCTAGGGTTTGGAGTTTTCCCGGACGTTCGGGACAGGCATTGATGGTGTGAGACGGAGCTGCACAGTAAAGACAAAGAGACTCAGAGAGACGTCTTCGGCGCTCAGCAGGAGTTAAACGGGAACGGCCAATTTGCATGGGCTCATCTTTAGATGGTGACAGTTGACGAGGAGGAGGAGCAGAAGATTTTGGAGCAGATGATCTTCCACGCTCAGTTGCTCTCTCTCTGAAACGTAAATCAACTTTCGTGCAGAGTGAGATTAGCTCATCTAACTTAGAAGGTAAGTCTCTGGTAGCTAACTCATCTTTAATAAGCTCAGATAAGCCATGCCAGAATGCAGCATACAGGGCCTCGTCGTTCCATGCCAGTTCGGATGCCAGGATCTGGAACTGTATCAGATATTGTCCTACAGTACGTGACCCCTGGCGTAAACGGAGAATCTCGGATGAAGCTGAGGTTACCCGGCCTGGCTCGTCGAAGATGCGCCTGAATGTTGACACGAATGCAGTGTAAGAAGATAGCAGGGTGTCGGACCTCTCCCATAACGGTGATGCCCAGTCAAGGGCGGAGCCACTGAGAAGAGAGATGATGTAGGCAATTTTTGTACGGTCACTGGGAAAATTGCCAGGTTGTAGCTCAAACTGAATCTCACACTGGTTGAGAAATCCCCTGCAGAATCTTGGAGATCCGTCAAATTTTGCTGGCGTTGGAAGATGAAGACGTGGAGCAGAAATGGGTAAGGTGGGTGGGGTTATAGCTGGAGTCACTGTGGTTGACGCACCAGATGCGCCTGATCCACGGAGAGTTGTCTGAATCCCATCCAGCCGAGTAGAGAGATCCTGGAGACAGCGGATGATGTGGCCCTGTGCAGCCTCCTGATGTTCTAGTCGGGCTGCCAGTTCTTGCATCGGCCTGGCCGCTGGATCCTGGTCTCCGGCTGGATTCATTAGGTCAGTGCTTACTGTCACAACTGAGGGCCTGAGCTGACGGGAGGCAGCCTCAGTTGTAGGGGCTGAGATGTACCGGAACCTGGGAGGTTGTATCAGACCCCTGGACATGTAAGTAACATGAATAATAACTGCCCGAAGGCGTGACCACGACAACTTGGATAAAAGTCAATGATGTTTATTATGACAACTCCGCAACACAGCAGCAGTAAAAGAAAACGTAAAAGTCAGCAAATAATAAATACAGTTCCTGGGTACTACAGGATGGCAGGAGCCACAGGGCACTGGTAGAGTGAGATAGTTCTTATGATCTTCTAGATGGAAAGTCCTTACCAGGCCCGACTGTAGCAATGGAGATAACCCAGGATTGTGCCAGCTGGTGTTCCAGGAAAAGCTGGGTTGCTGAAGGTAAAACAGCTGCTGTGGATACTGGCTGGAACCAGACTGTTGTTAGCACGGAGTGGATACTGGCTGGAACCAGTTAAATAATAAATGAACTTGGGAGCGATGAAATATGAACTGAAATGTAGAACTTGAGAGCGGAGAAATAATAATACCGGTGGAGAGTGGTAAAGTGTAGAAAGGACACCGGCCCTTTAAGGGAAGCTGTACTCTGCTGGAAGCTGAGCTGGAAGCAGGTAATTTTGTAGCTGGAAACAGATGAATCCACAATGGATTGGAGAGTCAGGCTACACCGCAGGTGGAATGCTGGTGCGGGTCTCTATGGTGGAAGTCTTGAGACAGGAGCTGGAACCTGGAAGACAATCACAGGAGAGAGACAAACAGGAACTAGGTTTGACAACCAAAGCACTGACGCCTTCCTTGCTCAGGCACAGTGTATTTATACCTGCAGCAAGGAAGGGATTGGCTAGGCAATTATGCAGATTAACAATACTGACAACAGATTGGAGGAAATGATCAGCTGACAGAATCCAAGATGGCTGCGCCCATGCAGACACTTGGAGGGAAGTTTGGTTTGTAATCCATGTGGTAATGAAAACAGTAATGGCGGCGCCGGCCACTGGAGACAGGAGACGCCAGGCTGACAAGTGCACATCCAACCACGCGGACACAGCGGAGGCCGCGGCTGACGTAATCGCCACTCTGACACTCTGCATGCAGAAGCTCAGGGACGGCGGCGGAGGCCGCGGGAGACGCCATGCCAGATGTAATAAGGCGTTACTGTGACAGCGTCTCAGAGAGACAGGAGAGGATGCAGGAATGTGAACATTAGGATAACAGATGGGATCCGGTCCTGGAGCGCTGAGCCAGCCTTAGGAGGCATCTGATGGGTAAGAAATGGCGTCCAGATACCCGGATCGTGACATTCCCTGGATTACCAATATTAACAGCAAACAGGTTACATAATCCTAGAGGACACATAAATGTACTTACTGTACTTGCTTTTCCTCGTTTGCAAATAGTCATTTTTGAAATGCAAAACTGTACTGACAATGCAACATCCCCCGTGCCCAGAGCAAAATGACGGTGTTTGCAGAAGTCTACACGGGCCGAAGGGGAGATAAGCGGAGCAAGGATGTTCCTTATGACATACGCACTGAGAATACAAGATCCTACTTTTGCAGAGCATTTCAAAAAAATACAAATATTAGTTTTGCATTGTGAAGTAATTGAAATGAGAAAAACGGGTGGAGAGGGAGTGTTTTAGGTGACGCATGCGAGTAGCTGAGAAAACTGTTCTGGCGAAGTGATGAGTTTACCCATAAGGCTCTGGGATCGGGATGCGCTATGCATTGCATTTTGGATGCGTTATTACATCACACCACTTATTGGGGTGCACAACTGTGTTAATAATGCTGGTATGCACAAAGAATTGCAATTAAAGGGCCTTATTCAGCCTTGCATCGTACCCGCAACGCGATCACATTATGCTGATTTTTTGGCTAGTGCACACGTGCAGGGCTCGTTCTGCGCTGGTCGGGCAATGCCATTGCTTTGCAGAGATGTGAACGCCTCTGCCTGATTGACAGGCAGAGATAATCACGGGGCGGCGACGCGGCATTGTAGGTGCATGTTGGCAAAAACGGGTCTGGGACGTTTTTGGGGCAGCCACGTGACATCACACGTGGCCGCTGCAACAGGTAAGATGGCGGCTGTGCGCCTGCCTTCGCAGCCAAGCTGCGCAGACAAGGGTTACCCTTATTTTGCCGGGTCTGCGATGCAATCACAATTGCATTTACAGATGGCGTTGCCTACTGGGTCCAAGCTGCGGAATGTATGGCATTCTGTAGTTTGGTACAAATGGGAAATGCAGAGCTTTGGCCGCATATTCACTTTAGTACATCTCGCCCCGAGCCAAATACCCACCACAGCGATACCATTTTGATAAATTGCTGCGATTAAAAAATAAAAATCCTTATTGCCGCAGTCAGGGGTGTACTGATAAATAGGCCCCTAGGTTGTTAAACCTCATATAGTCTGAGGATTGTCCGTAACATAAACTATAACCTTAACACTTAATTATAATAAATAAAGACACGGAGACTTGAATTTGGCAGAAATTGTTAGCTATTTATTTAAGTGAACCATTAACTGTGAATAATTAAACTAAAGTATGGTGGCCAGAAAGAACGGCTTAACAACCCTATTCCATAGATAACTATCTTATAAAACAGAACTGACGTAAACCTTCCAACAAACAAATAGGTATCCGCTCAACCTCCATCCTGACTACCCACCCGTGAAGGTGATGAGGCTGCCACCCGTGAAGGCGGTCCAGCAGATGTAAAACCAGTCAGCGAAGGAGAGCGCACCTAAAATCAACAACCAAATGACCTCCAATTCACTCTTTAATCCAACAAATGTTAACTTGCCGTTCTTTCCCGCCAACAGCGAAGTTCTGTTCCACAGAAACTACGCACCGCCACCATACCCCTAACCTACCGAACCAACCACTGAAAACAGATCCTCCAAAAACATAGATAGTCCCTGTCCTGTCAAGTGCACACCATCCGGTCTAAACAAGTAGAAGTGCCGAAACTTGATCCGCTGATGCCAAACCACAGCACCGCCACCACAAACTTAGCCACCGTGGCATTCACCTTCTGGCGAACCACATCGATCGCTCGACCATCCACCACTCCACGCCAACACAACCGCGGCACCATACAAGACCAGATAAGCCTACCGCCTGGCTAAGCGTCAGAAATCACTTGCAGATCCTGAATAATGGCCAATCGAAGATTCACTGCCTTCCTCCTACCTAGGTCATTCCCTCCTAAGTGAATCACCAACAGTTTGGGGATGCCAAACCGCCGAACCTGCTCCATCAGCTCGCTTTCAGGTCATGCCAAAGCATACCACGCACACCTATCCACCACACATCATCCGAACCCACAAAGCAAGGAGCCCCTACCGTAGCCAAAAATTTGGCTGCCCAATAAACATAGGAATGGCCAATCACCCACACATCACACACATCCACCCGCCAACCTAAAAGGGGAAAAACAGATAAACAAATGTGAATATGGGAGATAAAACCAAACCCAGCCCAGAACAGGAACCAACTATCAGAACGAGGATCTGCCAAAAAGAAAAATTTGAATAGAGGACTATAACTGTCCTCTTGAACAAGCTTCAGGCCAATCGAAGCAACAGAAAGACACAAAAGGAAAAAACAAAAGGGGGGGGGGGAGAGGTTAGAGCTGGGGGGGGGGGGGGTTTGAGGGGAACACAGAATAACTCGGCTGGAGGTGAAACGTAAAAACATGCTGAGGAACTTGTAATTAGATGCCAATTAGCCGAATTGAATAAATTAAGCCAAATCAGTTCGTCAGTTCAGGCAAAAAATCGCGAAGCACTCCAGACCCCCACTGCCAGCAGTGGCGCGTAGCTAGCCATCCGAGTAGGGAGGACAGGGGAGACAAACAATACAGCACGGACACACTGAACTGAAACACACAACGCAGTAACACAAACAACATGTTAGTAGCAACAAACTCGCTTACGCAACAGCGGGCCGAATGTAACGCTTATAAGCCGCCGACTTCCAGCGGCCCAAAGCCTTAATTTCGTCCACAGCGCGCCCTGCAGATGCTGCGGAAGTGGCGGCCCCCGATTCTAAAGGAATGTGAACTAAAGTCCCGAGGGGAGAGGCCCAAACTGGACAGGCAGCGCCGCATCATCCATGTAAATTGGTACTTCGTCAATGGCGACCCATCGTAATGTAGCAGCCAAGACCCTTCAGACAAGGGCCTGACCTCCGCATACCGACTAGCCAACGCCACCGGACAACAGTCCTCACCACCCGATGGTGCCAAAGAGATCCAATGACCTCTACCCATCTGATCAGTTTTGGAGCGGTGCAGCCTGCACAGCACGGACCCCCCACCCACGACAACATCCGCGCGCCGCATCATGGCCTCGGACTTCTTAGAAGCCGCAACCAGCTCAGAAACCCTGAACGCACCATGGAAAAAGCCAGCTGAAACAGGAGCGCTTCAAAACGGGAGTCCGCCACCCCCGCCACCAAGAGGGAAGAAAGCAGGGACGCATCAATAGGGCGCCGACCATCAGGAGGGACCGGTGCCGAGCGCGCCCAACCTCTAAGCGCCCTCGCCAGCAGGAAATCCTTCGTAAAATCTGGCATACCCTTCAATTTAGAATAAAAGGATATCCCGGCGAGGTATCGAGACCACGGCCCTCGATCTCCCCGTTACGAAGAGTTGCCAATCGAAGTCTAGAAACAAGCTCTGACCCCTCTTACCTCTAGGCCCTTGGTCACGGGAAAAGTCTTCCCACTCCTTCCAGGCCCGACGGTATCAAGCGAGAGTGGACGGAGCCAAAGACAGCTCTGCTAGCCCTTCCAATCCGCCATGATGACCTGCCAAACATAAGAAGGGCAGGGCAAACCTGCCGAATCAGCCTCCGGGGCCAGCAAACGGAACCTATCCCACTGCCCCCTGGACAATGCATCGGCGATCCCATTATCAACCCCGGGGACGTGTTGAGCCCTAAACAGAATATTGCTGCGCATACAAGTCAGCACGAGTCACGACAACACCCGGAGGGCCTTAGCTCTTTGGTTGTTAACCGCGTGCACGACCCCTAAGGTATCGCAGCGGAAGAGAATACTGCGATCGCGAAGGCGCTCTCCCCAAACCTCCAAGGCCACCATGATGGGAAAAAGCTCCAGCAACAACAGGTCGCCGGTCAGCCCCTCCCGCGACCAAGACTCGGGCCATGAGGCTGCGCACCAAGCCCCGTCTAGGTAACAACCGAACCCCGACGAGCCCGCCGCATCCGTAAACAACTGCAGGTCGAAACTGTCAACGAGCGGGGCCATCCAGATCAGCACACCATTGAAATCCGCCAGAAACGAAACCCACATAGCGAGGTCCCGCCTAATCTCAGCCGAGAAATGGACAAAATGGTGCGGCCTGGACACCCCAGCCGTGGACCGTTCCAACTTCCGACAAAAAACCCGGCCCATGGGAATCACCTGACAGGCAAAGTTCAACAGGCCTAGGAGGGATTGAGCCTCCCGCAACGTCACCTTACGCCGCTCCGAGCACGACGCAATGGACTCCCGAAGTTTCGCAACCTTGTCCTGAGGCAGCCGGCAAGCCCCCGCGACCGTATCGATCTCGATACCTAAAAAGGACAAACAGGAAAGGGACCCCTCCGTCTTGTCTTCGGCCACAGGGACGCCAAAATGCCCCAACAAGGCACGCAGCAAAAACAGCAGGAAACCACAGCGAGGAGAACCCGCGGGCCCCACGCACAAAAAATCATCCAGGTAATGTGCATTCCTGCTACCTCCGCAAGAAAACTACGCACACCAATGTAAAAAGGCTGAACTTTTCGAAAAAGGCACACGAAACGGAACACCCCATAGGCAGACACTTGTCTACAAAGTATTCCTCCCCGACGCGGAAACCCATGAATCAAAACGACTCCGGGTGCAAAAGGGAGCAAGCGAAAAGCAGATTCAACATCCAGTTTATCCATGAGGGCCCCGGGGCCACAGCCCCGAACCATGTCCAAAGCATCCTCAAAGGACTGATACACCACCGAACAATATTCCGGCGAAATTGCATCGGTCACCGAGGACCCAGATGGATAAGACAAATGTTGAATGAGCCGGAACTTACCCGGAGCCTTTTTGGGCACGACCCCCACCGGGGAAATAATCAAATCCTCGACAGGCGGCAGCGCAAAGGGGCCCGCCATTCTCCCCAGGCGAACCTCCTGCTCAACCTTTTCCCGAAGCACGTCGGGGAAATCCCGAGCAGACTGCAGGTTCCTGGCGGCCCGAACTAAAAACTCCCCCCACCACTGGTAAACGAAAACCCGACGCAAAACCCTCCCGCAGAAATTTTGCGTCGTCTGTGTTTGGGTACCACCCCGACCATTTTAGCATGGCCCCCAAATGAACCGGGGTCGGCGCCTTAACTAGCGGCAAGCCCCCCAACTGTTTTTCCGGCTGGGCCCGCGGCCGCCCTGGCACCCGGTCGCCCCCCGCGGAAGCAATTGGAAGCAGGGTGGGATCCGTTACATCGTAAGCAAAGGTGGCGAAAACGACACCGTTGCCCGAGGGGGCACGTGGAATTGTTGAACGCGAAACATTTCCCCTTCGCCGGCGCCTGCAGCGGAGAACGGGCCGCGGTCCAAGGGCGGCGCGGCGGAGCTTCAACCGCGGCCCGAAACTGACACGCCGCCACGGCCTGCGCCACAGCCGCACCGTTAGTCACCATGTTCATATCCTGCGCTCGCGTGACCCGAAGCCATACCTCCACATCTTTGCATCCGAAGTCAATGATGTGCAGGCGATCCTGCTTCTGACGAAATTGCTTGTCATAATGCAGCCACGAATCGTCCTTAGACTGACGCTGCATGTCATGCACGAGGTGGATATACCTGATGACGTTCATGTGTTCATCAGAGCGATCCTCCAAGTAGCACGCCGCGAAGACACACAAACCAGTTGTCATACGAGCGGAAGGCCTCCGCCCCAATACCGCCCTTCGCAAGCGCTTCCTTACCTTCCCTCTTGGTGTCCTCCGTCAACGTAAAAAGGTTGACGTATTCCCCTCGTCTAATCTTCCTCCTGCAACTCTCACGCAACCCTCGCAAGACTGGCGTGCACTCGCAGCGAACCACGCCCGGCAAATTACGCCTCCTCATTTCCCGACGGGAACTACAACTACTCTTCCGAGACCGTTTATCCCGGTGCCGCGCCTCACGCCGCGCGTACTTGATAGCCCTCTTCCTAGCCTTTGCGGTGCTACTAACCGCAGACTGGCACGACGAAGAAGAGGAAGAAGATCTACTTGATGTACTGCCGTACGAGGAAGAAGAGGACCCCAGCGACATAGCAACTGTATCGGCGTCCCACTCACCAGCAGGCCCGCCTACGGAAGGCGAAACGTCGGCCACGACTGGCTCCTTGTCCTGATCGCCATCCGGATCCGCACCTGAAAAAGAAGGGACAACCGCCACAGGAGCCGAAGCCCCCCCGGCGGGAATGAAAGCAGACGCCCCTGCGGGCGATGGGGTAGCGCTACCCAGCAATGCAGCGGCGGAGCCCAGACTGCGACACGCCTGTAGAAACAGCGCCATGGCGGGACCAGAAGCACCTGGGAGAACGGCCGCATCGACCGAAGCGGGAACCCCGAGGATGGCTAGCCGCCCTAAGAACCCCCATTCTCTCCTGCGGTGCACCACGAGCCACAGTGCTGTCCCGGCCCCCACTGGCCCCACCCCCACCAGGAGAACTCGCTGACCCCCGCCTCCAGGCATCACCCCCCCCCCCCCCCCTCTGCCCCTCTGGTCCAGTACCGACACCACCAAAGGCCCCCGGGAGCCCCCCTGCTAGAGCGAGGAGAGCGCCCAGGGAGTCCAGCAGCCCCACGGCGCTAGCCGCCCTAAGAACCACCATTCTCTCCTGCGGTGCACCACGAGCCACGGCGCTGCCCCGGCCCCCACTGGCCCCACCCCCACCAGGAGAACTCGCTGACCCCCGCCTCCAGGCATCACCCCCCCCCCCCCCCCGCTGGTCCCGTACCGACACCACCAAAGGCCCCCGGAAGCCCCCCCTGCTAGAGCGAGGAGAGCGCCCAGGGAGTCCAGCAGCCCCACGGGCGCGCGCACGCGCCCGCGACACAGAAATCGCCTGGCTTAAGGGACGGCCAGTGGAAGAGCCACTGGCCCCATCCCTACAAGCAGTCCCCACATTTTCTGGGGAGCCGCCGGTGACTCTCAGCAGTGGAGGGTGCAGGGAACGCGCGCGCACGCGTCCCCGCGCCGCAGCAGCCAGCGGGGGATTCACACCAGCGGGCACCCCGGCCGGCTTCCCCCGCCGGCTGCCAGATCCAGTTTGCCACCTGCCGCCACCCTGTCCCCCGCCAGCCGCGGCCTAGCCGGCGAAGGGGCGGATGCACGCGCCGCCGCACGCGCCCGTGGACGGGCGCCCACAGCAGCGCCAGCAGGCTCAGCCCCGGCCGTGAGCAAAGTGCTCAGGCTCGGGGCACCGGATGCCGGCTCCCGAGCAGGAGCTGCATCAATATAGCGGGCAGGGGGGCCAGAGGAGCGGCGGGGACGGGGCATGGCAGGCCACAAGTTCATACCCTCCAACAGTACCTTTTTAATAGGTACAGTACCTTTTTTTTTTTTATGGTCTGTAACGATTTTTGTCTCTCCAAACTTCCATTGAAAGCATAGGAAAAGGGGCGTGGTCACGCCCCATTACCGGCGGCCACGCCCCTTTTCGGCTTTGTACCGATTTTTCTGTGTAAAATGTTGGAGGGTATGCAAGTTAATCCAAGGTAATGGGGACAGAGGGGCACAGTATAAAGCACACTGCCACAGCAGCAGCACACCTAAATTCAACAATGGCAAGCAGCACAGCAAGGAGACAAAGGGGGGAAGAGCACTCACCCTCACAACGACAAAAGCAGAAGAGGCTGACCCAGCCCACCCAGCCCCTTTCTCAGGCTTAAGAACCCATTCCACCTACCCCCAACATTCATTCCTATTGGCTAACAATAATACTCCCATAATGCCTTACCGTCCTGCCCCCAGACTAGCTGAGGTTTAACCCACTCCTCTCCTATAAGGATGGAGAGGGTGACCTTCTGGTGCCCCGCCGGCTTGCTCTAATCAAATAACTGGAGACGAGACTTGTAATTTTGTGCAAAGAATAAATGGTCACAGCTTTATTTCCACCTAATACCAAAAACACACCATTGCAGGGTAAAAAGGAGAGGAAGCGGTGCACGGCTCTCCCGCTGTTTAGAGAAACGCCTGGGGCGTGCCTTACCGGCAACGGCCACGCCCCCTCCCCGCCTGAGGCGTACCCGGCCCGCCCTTGCGGGCCGACGGACCACGCCCCCTGCGCTGGGGGACCAGCTACCATGCGCATAACACCCTACCACGGCGCGCAACCCGTATGGCCCCTGCCGCATTTAGCTGGAACCAGGCGTACGGCCTACTAATTGGTGACTTATGCGAGGCATTCTGACAATCCCCCCTTACCATGCCTTGTGCACCGCTCCTTCCCCGCAACCCGCTGTGACAAGAAAATACAAACGATTTACACCAAACCATGTTTATTGCGATAAAACAAAACACCGTAATAACTTTTCACAACGTGTCATTTGTAAGCAAGTGATGAAAAAAAAAAAAAACAACTGCCTAAGTCCTGCGCTCCCTTGGCCCATACCCCTGTCCTAGCTACTACCAACCCTGTTCCTTGCCAACTCAGGGCGGGTGGGTGGGCTTCCTTTCCTGTGTGGGGAAAATGGAGCTATTAACTCCCTCCCCCCCGGCTGCTGCTTTATCTGCCTCTCCCTCCTCCCCCCCCCCCGCCTCTGGGCCGCACCTTTTACTGGCCCAGGGCTCCCTGCAGGTGATGCAAAGGGGAGGGGGTCCTGCCTCCCTGCAGCCAACCCCCCCTCCCCCGGCGTTCACGCCTTCGGGCCGCCCGGCACCCCTCCTCCTTATCCTGCTGCGGCGCCATTGCTGCCCCCTTCGCCCCTGTTCTGTCAATTCGTTCTCCTTTATGCTGCCTATCGATAATCATCCCCACAGTCTAAGTCCTGCAGCGACACCGGGCCTTTAGTAACAGATTTCTTGGTACCGTCAATTATCACTTCACCAGTGTAATTTGGCCGTCACGTATACTGTACACTTTGCTCTCGGAAACTCCCAGTATCACTACTTTGTCTAAATACTTCTACATGTTTACAATGACTTTTATGATTAATCGTTCAGCTAATTCTGAATAAGATTTCTGTCTTACATAATAGTGAGATCTCTGGGTAAACAGACTTAACTAACCCCTTGTTTATTTTTCTGTGCAGCTTTGTTACATCCGTAAATCAGCTTTCCTTAGAACTGGGATGGGCAGCAAAATTAGTAGTTTGGTTTCTTAGCAACTATCACCCATAAAAAGATGAATATAATCCAAGCAAGGCATCGAGCTTTCGCAAACAACGCACTTCATTAGTTAAGGGAGTGTTTCACTTTTTTGCTAGTGTTTTGGACTTGTCGCTGTCAGCTCACTCAGGAGAGAAGTCACATATTGTGTACGCAGAGTGCGATCATAAGACGCGCCAATGGATGCCACGCCATCCCCTCCGCTCTTCAGCTTCAGGCCAGGTTGGAAAACACTCTATGAAAGCAGCATGAGCGGAAAAGTTCAGAGAAAAGTTAAGATAGAGGGGAGAGAACTTTTACAGCCGCCCTTGGAGGTCTTCACGTCGGAGGAATTGCAGATACTTAATATGAGCCCCGAGAGGGAAAGCTGCCTATCATATCACATGAACTTTGTCCCAAAGCAGATTGCGCACTTAAATCATTTGACAGTCTTGTACATGGACACCAACGGCCTGGAAGAAATCCCACCAGAGATTGGGACCTTGAATCGCCTCCTCAGACTCACCCTGAGTAATAATTCCCTGAGCTCCTTGCCTGCCGAACTCGCAGACCTCCAGGGCCTACGGAGCTTACACCTTGCCAATAACCATTTCTCATCCTTTCCCGCCGTCGTTTGCCAGCTGTCCAGCCTGACTTTTCTGGATGTCAGCGACAATCAGATTGAGGCCATCCCACCCAGCATTAAGCAGCTGAAAAATCTGCAGACGTTCTTGTTGGCCCTAAATTGCGTTGAGCGGCTGCCTGAGGAATTCTGCTCCCTGACAAAGTTGTCTTGCCTGTGGCTTGGACACAACAAGTTGAAGGAACTTCCGGCCAATTTTGGAAACCTGGCTTTGCTGGACTGGGAATACAATCATTGCTCTTACAACTTGGAGGGCAATCCTCTCTGTCGCCCTCCGATAGATGTTTGTAGCAGGGGGCCAAAGGAAATCGAAGCATATTTTGCATCCTGTTAATAAATACAGGGGACCATCATCCAATGTGCAGCGGGTGTGTTGCAAAATACAAAAACTCCTAAAAAAATAAAAAATATATTCTGAAAGGTTTTTCCGTGTATATCTGGGAAATCATTACAACTTTGACTTTACGGGCTTGTATAAACAGATATGGGAACAGGAATTCAATGCACTTTAGCAAAGACAAGTTAATGTAAGTGAATGGTCCAATAGGCCTCCCCTCATATCATAACAATGACTTTTGTTGCCTATAGCATCCAATCATATTCTACCTAACATTTCTCTGTTGCACCCTAGAAATTGATAGACACAATCTGATTGGGTGATATGGGGACCACCTCTACTTGCCTGTTTAAGAAGCTTTAGCAAATCTACCCCCCATGGTCTCCCAGATAAAGGTTTTTGCCCCGTTTGAAATGTGTATGTGATGTGAGGATAAGTATTGCATTTGGGAAACTGGGTGTCCCTATTTTCTCATTGGAAATATAGGGTCTATTTATGAAGCAGTGAAAAAATGGTGGACAAGTGAGCCAGTGGAGAAGATGTCCATGGCAACCAATCAGCATTGAAGTAACATTTATAATTTGCATATTTTACATTTGTACGGAGCAGCTGATTGGTTGCCATGGTCAACTTCTCCACAGGCTTCTCCACTCTTTTCACTGCTTCATGAATAGACCCCATTGTCAGATATCTCTATGCAAACTTTAGTTCGTGGGGCTGTATTTATGCAATGTGGACACTTCTGAGTATGTATCTGTGCTGGTTGTATACATTCTATAGTGCCCCCTCTTTATACTGCCTCCTCCCCTCTTATGACCCAACCCTTCATATACATCAGCTATTTTCTCAGCACAATACATGATAATGCGTTGATCACACTGGGCCTGATTCTGATTTGCAAGCAAAGTAGTGATGGCCATCAACCATTGATGCTTCAAAATCATCGATAGTCTATGCCTGACATTGACTACTTTTACCATTGATTGAGGGGAACTAGATGGTTTCGCCGCCATCAAAGATACAAAAACACCCAATGTTGTTTTTTTTTAGCTAACATGCCGGGACATGGAGCCCCTCAAACAAGGCCACGAAAATGGCCCGCTGCCCATTGAATGGTTAAGCAGGGGTGACCGTCAGTGGGTAAAACCATCGATGGTTCCCTTACCTATGATTTCACACCATCAAGGTTAACCATCAATGGTACAATTGATGGTGACCATGGACGGTTAACCCACTGATGGCCATCCCTAAAGCAAAGCAAAAAAGCAAGCAACTGGGCAAAGCCATGTTGCACTGCAGGTGGGCAGATGTAACATGTGCAGAGAGAGTTAGATTTGGGTGGTCTGTGTTTAAACTGAAATCTAAATTGCAGTGTAAAAGTAAAGCTGTTTAACATATGTGGGCTACATGCAAAAGCAGACAGTATTTGCCCTGCACAGAAACAATATAAATGTGTTTGATTTCCCCGCATTGCAACATGGTTTGTTCCAGACACAAAGGAGGTCATTCCGAGTTGATCGTAGCTGTGCTAAGATTAGCACAGCTACGATCGTTAACTCAGACATGTGGGGGGACGCCTAGTCCGCCCCGCATGTCAGTCCGCCCCCCTCCCCCCCGCACAAATACAAAAGCTTGTATTTGAGGAGTAACTCCCGGCCAGCGCAGCGCCTGCGGCTGGCTGGGAGTTGCTCATCGCTCCCGCTGGCCGCAGCGGCTGCGTGACACATCACGCAGCTGCTGCGGCCCGCCCCCCCAACGGTCCGGCCACGCCTGCGTTGGCCGGACCACTCCCCCTAAACGGCGGCTTAACGCCGCCCTTCAGCCCCCTCCCGCCCAGCAACCACCTCTGTCTCAGAGGCGATTGCTAGGTAACAAAACCTGCCACGCGCTGGCGCACTGCGGTGCCGGTGCATGCGCAGTTCCGACCCGATCGCTGCACTGCGACAAACTGCAGCAAGCGATCGGGTCGGAATGACCCCCAAAGTTACTTGTTTTTTTTTTGCTTTACTTACAAATCTGCATCAGACCCAGTATACGTGACCCACTGACTGACTCCAGTGCTGCTGTAATACTAGTTGTGCTTGCAACTGGTGTTATACAGTAAAGCTACAGCAGTGCAAAATAATGATGTATATCGATTTCAAATGATGACAACAAATGCAACTTAGGACTCAATAATATAGCAATACTACAGATAAAATGGGCGAGGCTTGCAGCAAGTTTTTATAAGCCTGGGATATACGTTATTGCTGCTGAAATATCCTTATAGTATACAGGGATTTGGATTTATGTCTTGTTTTTACTGTGCAATGTTGAACAGCTTGCTGCACCGCTGCCCCATAAATTAATGTGGTCAGAGGCAGAACTCTGGGAGGCAACGGAGTCATCTGCCGCCGGGCTCCTGCTCTGAAGGGGGGCACCTCTCCTCCCATTCTGTGACACCGTTGAATTAAGTTATTTGATAGCTGCCGCTATCTCTTCAGTGGCCGACTTCCTCACTGGTCCCTGCAACTTACAAATCACACCCACTTTATTATACTGTAGAAAGGTACACATTTTACAAGTGTCATACCCAGGATTAGAAACCATGACCTATTACACTGGAAGCAGACACCTTACTGATGAAGCTGTTTGAGAATTCTAACTATATGAAGATACTTCACTGACAATTACACGTAACTTCATATAGTTATAATTCTCATGCTGACTGTACAGGAGCAAATAGCGCGATATGTAAAGTGTCTGCTGTCAGTGTAACAGGTCATGGGTTCTAATCCTGTGCATGACTGCTGAGAAATGTGTGATTTAAAATTAAAAGACATTGAAATGTATATATACAGTATATACATTTTTTTTCTTCAGAACACTACACACACACACACACACACACACACACGCACGCACGCACGCACGCACGCACGCACCAATAATTACCTTGCCTCCGGGCAACTGGGACAGACTTACGCCACTGAATGTGGTGAAAACATCTCAAACATACTGCAGTGCAAAAAAAATAATAATAATATTTTACTTCTCTACAGGCCAAAATGTGCGGCTGGTTCCACCTGTGTCAGAAGATTACACATTATGTTTTCAAAATGATAATTAGTTTCTGTGTTTTTATGCATTGTCAGATGTGTGAAACATTTGCATAGAACCTGCTAAGAGGAAAGGATTAAATTCTTTGAAGTGGAAACAGTTTCTTTTTTTACTTTAACAATTAGCAGTTTGAACAGACCAAAATGTGCGGCTGGTTCCACCTGCGTCAGAAGATTACACATTATGTTTTGAAAATGATAATTAGTTTCTGTGTCTTTATGTATTGTCAGACGTGTGAAACATTTGCATAGAACCTGCTAAGATTAAAGGATGAAACAGTTTTTTTTTTTTTACTTTAACAATTAGCCATTTGAAACCATCGGATGCAGATTTGTGATGGAGGAACTTATTGGGTAATGGTCGTGGCGGGGTAGGGAATGATAAATTGATGAAGAAAAAGCTGATTTTATAGCTAGAATCTCCACAAAAAGATTTTGCTGTACAGATACTGTAAGATAAAAATATGTATAGCAAGGACAGGTTTTTTTTTTACAGAGGAACGGGCACGTGTGAACCTCCATGTGGACCCCCTCCTCTGCACAGCACAGTAGTCTCCGGAATTGTGCCAGCGTCAGTGCCGCAAGCAGGGGGGGGGGGGGGGTTCCGAGCACCCAGAAACCCCCCTCCACCAAAAAATATATATATATATATATATTTTTTTTGCTGCATTTTGCGAGCCGAGTATTATTAATGGCTGTCTAGTGTCCTCTGCAGCCTGCTGTCTTCTTGGTGCCACTTGTAAGTGCTTAATAAAAGTTGACTTTATTTTAATTATAGTACATATATATCCATGTGCATACATACATACACATGTATATACATACATATAAACACACATACACACACACACCCACATATGATATATATACATGTGTATATATACGTGTACTGTATGTATATATATATATATATATATATATATATATATATATATATAGATAGGAGACTGGGCGGCACTCAGGAGACTGTTCAATCAATTTTCTTTATTGCAAAGACATCCTACAATTGTTTCGGGCGTCCGCCCGTCGTCAGGGATGTACAACATAGAATAAACCAACATTAAATACCCTCACAGAGACTTCCCACAAACATAATTTAAAATTAACTCACCCCACCTGCGTGTCAGCCCTCCGATCTGCACACCACGCTGACCGCTGCTCTCACACACTGTGCAGCGGCTTCCATGCGGCGGGTGACGTCATCGGAAGGCGCCCGCAAGCAGGGACGAGCATAACAACACGTTGCCGAGGCAACCAAACTAAACAAAAAACAACTTCATGCGCACGGAGCATCTCATCTATGAAAAAAAACAGAACATAGATTTTACGATGCTACCAAATCATATGACCAAATAATAACAATGCAAATAAGCAAAAGAGTTATACAATAATACAAAAAATAAAGAAAGAAAACATATATTATAAAAAACACGTATATAAAACATGAGACACTGCAGACAAAATAAGATCCACCACCTAATAAAAAATATATTAGCATCATTATATGTCCAGAACCCTCCCCAGGTAGTTTCATTATAGCTATTTGCTTATAATAATTTATTTATATTGCCATTCAACACAAACAGCATATGCCAAACACCCATATTTAGTTAGACATTAATTTATGGTATACTAAAAACGCCTCAATGGACTTACAAAAAACTATGCAGTCCATGCTGTTCATTCAGCCCTTTCGGGGACAATGTGTCCAACCTGAAAATCCACTGACTTTCTAACTGAAGCAATTTCCTACCTCTATTACCACCACGAATAGACGGTGGTACATGGTCTATTATCTTACTTCTAATGCTAGCAATACTGTGCGACCGTTGCGCACAGTGGCGAGCCATGGGTTGGTCACTAGAACCTGACTCAAGGGCAGCCCTGATTGCAGACCTATGGTTTGCCATCCTTTCTTTAAATTGACATTCTGTCTTACCCACATAGAAAAGACCACATGGGCAAGACAGAACATACACAACGTACCGTGAGGTACATGTGAGTGGAAAATTGATAGAATATTTTTTACCTGATCTAGGATGGCAAATAAAATCCCCCACCAGCATAGAGCGACAGGTAACACATCCTATGCACCTGAAGCATCCAGGTTTACGTGATAAGAAATGCGGAACAGATTTTACTTTCGTCAACTCCGTTACATCAACCTTGACTAGTAGATCTTTCAAGTTTTTTCCCTGGAGTATGCAGGCATAATCCTAGCATTATGAAGGCTTGGAAGATCCTTATCAGTGTTTACAATAGGCCAGATTTTTTTAATTTCTTTATTAGTTTTTTGACTGGCCTCTGTGTACCTATTTACCCAAGGGATCCTTTGCTGGTCACCATCTACAATAACTTTACCTTTAAGAGAAACCTCCCTGGGGATTTGCAAAACCCTCTGTTTGGTGGCCAATAATAATTTGTTATCATAGCCCCTTTGCTTGAACTTAGCCACCATACCATCCAGTGCACCATCTATTTTAGAAGGATCACTTGTGATCCGTCGTGTTCTAAGCATCTGGGAATATGGTAATCCATATTTTAATGAGGGAGGGTGGAAACTATCAGCTTTAAGGACAGTGTTACGATCCGTCTCCTTAACATATAAGGATGTACAAATTTGGCCATCCCTGCATGAGATGGTGACGTCTAGAAAATTGACATTAGTGGTACTCATATCATAGGTAAATTTTACAACACTGGAGGATACATTATGACTATCCAAAAGATCACGTAAACTTTCCTGAGAACCACCCCATACAATCAGCAAGTCATCAATGTATCTAACATACATGATGACCTGATGACTGAAGGGGCTGTCCAAAAGAAGGGGTTTTTCAATCCAACACATGAACGCATTGGCGTACGACGGGGCCACATTGGACCCCATCGCACAGCCCAGGCGCTGCAGATAGAAATCACCATTGAAGAAAAAGTAGTTTCTTGTTAACACCAGAGTTAGTAATTCTAGAAAAAATTCCTTAGGCGGACCAACATAATGGGGGTTATTCTCAATCAGTGCTGCTACCGCCATTATCCCCAGTTCGTGGGGTATACACGTATACAGTCCAACCACATCTGCACTGCAAAGTACTGTACCTGTTGGAAGTGAGCCTAAAGCATTCAACCGTAACAATAATTCATTAGTATCTTTGAGATATGAAACAGTATGTTGGATGCATGGATTTAGTAAAGCATCCAAATAAACTGAAACTGTTTGAAATAAAGAACCCCTGGCAGAGATGATTGGTCTGCCAGGGGGCCTCTGACTATTCTTATGGAGTTTGGGCAAGGTATAAAATAGGGGCACCACAGGATATGTTGTTTTTAATGCTGTAAATAATTCATTAGATATCCATGAATTAGTGACCGCCCTAGATAACACCCTGTCCAACTCCATTTTGAACTCATTCGTAGGATCCTGTGTCAATTTTTCATAGATGTCAACATTTGATAATTGCCTATTACATTCAGCAATATAATCTGGCAGGTCCTGTACGACTATCGCCCCACCTTTATCAGCACTTCTGATTATAATATCAGAACGAGATTGTAGATTCTTTAGTGCCTGTCGTTCAGGACCCGTCAGATTATTATGACCACTACCATCCTGTTCATAATCATTTCCCAGCCTCTCCATGAGCCGTGAAAACGTTTTAATGGAGGGGTTATTTGACACAGGGTCAAATTTAGACTTAGGCTGTATACTCTTAAGCTGTTTAGGTACATCAGTAATAGTTGTAGTTAATACTGCCGGAACAGTTTTAAAATGTTCTCGTAATTTTAGTGTCCTGTTGAATTTAAATGATTCAACCTTCCACTGAAATGGATCGTGGCGGACAGTGGGAATAAAAGAGAGTCCCTTCGCTAACACCTGATATTCAAAATCATCAAGTGGAGTTCTAGAAAGGTTAAAGACAAGGTCCCTTACTTGCGAGCCTTTGTTTTTGTCTTGTCTTTTGCTTTGGCCACCTCTCCTCGTCCTTTTGGCGGTTTGCCATACGTGGCCCGGGTTTTTACCCCTAAAGGGTGTTCCTGGCGAGATGTTGTTGCAACTTGTACGTCGTTATCACTTGCGGAGGTGCTTGATCCTTCATAGTCGGTGAATTGTGCCCTTGCTCTCCGGTTACGATTGAATGGCCTCTGTTGTTGACGTGCCCCTGGAGCATTCAACCAAACATAGACCCTGTTTTGATCATAATCCTGTTGGACCACACGTTTTTTATCACGTTTAAACTTGATTAGGTCTTTTTTATATTGGTCCAACTGTGCAGACAATTTCTCCAGCCAGTTTGTTTGAGTATCCTGTATTAACACCGGCTTATGTTTTGATTCAAACTCAGAGATTTTAGCTTTTACAGCTGTAAGCTCCTTAGATGATTCTTCAATGACCAATAGGAGCAGGTCCATGGAACATTTATTGAGAATGCCGACCCATTTCTTACAGAAAAGCACATTATATCGCCCAATTGTAGGGGTGTTTCTCACCCTGAAACCCCTAGGGATTTGCTTATCTTTGTAATAGTCAGACAGGGTCAGTGCATGATACGTATAATCTAATTCACGTTTCTTCAGAAAATAAAGGTCTTTGTACAGATCGGCATTATCAGGCTCCGAGGAATCAATCTGCACTTTACAGGTGTTGAGGATATGTTCAGCCTCTGCATCAGAGTAACTGAAAAATTCCCTTGTGTTTAGCTGGGCGATAGCACACCCTAATTCAGGAACATCCTCCATGACGTACAGCGTTCTTTAATATAAATGATGCCACAAAATGTCAGTGTCCCATGTGTTTAAAAAGAGAAGCATCCACTGCGAATATAGAAAGACACTAGCGTGGGGTGCCCTGCTATAAGATTTGCCCAAACAGCATATCTCAAATACAATATCATCCAAACAGCCGGCACTCCCCTTGCTTACATATCAGCTGCTCCGGTGCTCTCCCTAGGAACGAATTCCAATTGCAGATAGGAGACTGGGCGGCACTCAGGAGACTGTTCAATCAATTTTCTTTATTGCAAAGACATCCTACAATTGTTTCGGGCGTCCGCCCGTCGTCAGGGATGTACAACATAGAATAAACCAACATTAAATACCCTCACAGAGACTTCCCACAAACATAATTTAAAATTAACTCACCCCACCTGCGTGTCAGCCCTCCGATCTGCACACCACGCTGACCGCTGCTCTCACACACTGTGCAGCGGCTTCCATGCGGCGGGTGACGTCATCGGAAGGCGCCCGCAAGCAGGGACGAGCATAACAACACGTTGCCGAGGCAACCAAACTAAACAAAAAACAACTTCATGCGCACGGAGCATCTCATCTATGAAAAAAAACAGAACATAGATTTTACGATGCTACCAAATCATATGACCAAATAATAACAATGCAAATAAGCAAAAGAGTTATACAATAATACAAAAAATAAAGAAAGAAAACATATATTATAAAAAACACGTATATAAAACATGAGACACTGCAGACAAAATAAGATCCACCACCTAATAAAAAATATATTAGCATCATTATATGTCCAGAACCCTCCCCAGGTAGTTTCATTATAGCTATTTGCTTATAATAATTTATTTATATTGCCATTCAACACAAACAGCATATGCCAAACACCCATATTTAGTTAGACATTAATTTATGGTATACTAAAAACGCCTCAATGGACTTACAAAAAACTATGCAGTCCATGCTGTTCATTCAGCCCTTTCGGGGACAATGTGTCCAACCTGAAAATCCACTGACTTTCTAACTGAAGCAATTTCCTACCTCTATTACCACCACGAATAGACGGTGGTACATGGTCTATTATCTTACTTCTAATGCTAGCAATACTGTGCGACCGTTGCGCACAGTGGCGAGCCATGGGTTGGTCACTAGAACCTTTCTATGTGGGTAAGACAGAATGTCAATTTAAAGAAAGGATGGCAAACCATAGGTCTGCAATCAGGGCTGCCCTTGAGTCAGGTTCTAGTGACCAACCCATGGCTCGCCACTGTGCGCAACGGTCGCACAGTATTGCTAGCATTAGAAGTAAGATAATAGACCATGTACCACCGTCTATTCGTGGTGGTAATAGAGGTAGGAAATTGCTTCAGTTAGAAAGTCAGTGGATTTTCAGGTTGGACACATTGTCCCCGAAAGGGCTGAATGAACAGCATGGACTGCATAGTTTTTTGTAAGTCCATTGAGGCGTTTTTAGTATACCATAAATTAATGTCTAACTAAATATGGGTGTTTGGCATATGCTGTTTGTGTTGAATGGCAATATAAATAAATTATTATAAGCAAATAGCTATAATGAAACTACCTGGGGAGGGTTCTGGACATATAATGATGCTAATATATTTTTTATTAGGTGGTGGATCTTATTTTGTCTGCAGTGTCTCATGTTTTATATACGTGTTTTTTATAATATATGTTTTCTTTCTTTATTTTTTGTATTATTGTATAACTCTTTTGCTTATTTGCATTGTTATTATTTGGTCATATGATTTGGTAGCATCGTAAAATCTATGTTCTGTTTTTTTTCATAGATGAGATGCTCCGTGCGCATGAAGTTGTTTTTTGTTTAGTTTGGTTGCCTCGGCAACGTGTTGTTATGCTCGTCCCTGCTTGCGGGCGCCTTCCGATGACGTCACCCGCCGCATGGAAGCCGCTGCACAGTGTGTGAGAGCAGCGGTCAGCGTGGTGTGCAGATCGGAGGGCTGACACGCAGGTGGGGTGAGTTAATTTTAAATTATGTTTGTGGGAAGTCTCTGTGAGGGTATTTAATGTTGGTTTATTCTATGTTGTACATCCCTGACGACGGGCGGACGCCCAAAACAATTGTAGGATGTCTTTGCAATAAAGAAAATTGATTGAACAGTCTCCTGAGTGCCGCCCAGTCTCCTATCTGCAATTGGAATTCGTTCCTAGGGAGAGCACCGGAGCAGCTGATATGTAAGCAAGGGGAGTGCCGGCTGTTTGGATGATATATATATATATATATATATATATATATATATGCATGTCTAATATGCTATATGTATATATATATATATATATATATATATGGTGGGGGGGGGATGAGGTATTTCAAGCGACCAAGGTGTCTAATCAATGATGAAGAAAAACAGGTACTATAAAATAGTATAATTTAATATTAGGAGTACAAAGCACTAAAAAAGAGTAACATGCAAAAAAAAATGGAATTAAAATGTAGCTAAGTCGGTACAAAAAAGAAGTAAAAAGGGAAGGGGGTTTAGGCTAAAAAATATCAAGGGCACACGTATCAGAATTCATAAGAATACATAAAAAACACTAAAAAAAATTTTTTTTTAAATACAAAATGCATAGGATAAAACACAGGAAAAGGTGAGGAGAGGTAGCTTATCTTTTAAGAGTATGAGATGAAATCAGAATGTCACCCAACGCGTTTCGTCCCTCATGGACTTCATCAAAGGGTAATGTAATGCTAGAGACAGAACATATTTATACCTTAAGACTATGGGAAGTGCTGCTGACATCACTTCCTGTTGGATTAATTGGTAAACACAGACCTATAGTAAAAATGCGAATCTGTGCGGGTACATGTGAAGGGAATATAATGGAGAACATTGCTAGTATGTTTTCTAGTTAAAACGAGACATAATTTTAGGTTTAAAACATCAAAAAACGGGTGTATCCGTCCACTTCCGGTCCGGAGTATGTTGCTGATGACATCCGCCCCATGTCCGCCCCACTTCCGCCCCACTTCCGGCGGCTGTGAAATGCTTCTGCGCATGCGCCTAGTAGGCACAGACGTGATAGACAATGTCCGTGCATTAGCTTCTTAGTTGGAGCGGCGGCCATCTTTTTGGTTATTTATGTGAGATGCGTCACAGTGCTTCCGTGATGCAAAGTTCTGTTTGATGCTTTTAAAGTCGTAAATGCGTCCATAGAGGTGGTGTGGCTCCCCATCGGGTATATAAAGGGAAAAGAAATACTTCATTCAGATGGCAGCAAAAAACGGAGGATAATAGAAATGAAATGTTTATATATATATATATGGGGAGAAATAAATGAAGCATATATATCATAAGTGGAGAAGGAAAAACATCAATTATTCATATATGAATGATGGTAAATGAAACAATATATATATATATATTTGAAGAGGCAAAATGAAGAAAGATGAAAATAAAATAAAAATAAAAATAAAAATACAAGAAAAATAAAAATAAAAATAAAATAAAAATGTATGCAAATGAAACATAAATAAAAGTAGAAATAATAAAATCAAAATGAAAATGGAAATGAAAATTATAACCGCATTGGTAGATGAAAGGCAGGAGGGAGGGAGGGAGAGGGGACTGGGAGGGACGGAGGAGGGAAAGTAAGGGGGAACTCATGAAACCTCGGGAACCGGGTGATGATGAGTCAATGGGTAATACCATTAAGAAAGTTTAAACTAGTTGTATGGAACTTAGTGGGATTCATCTTGCGAGAGTGAAAGTACTGGGTGATACTAGGTCCATACGTACTACGGACCAGAAAAACATCCATAAGCTACTGAGAGTTTGTCAGAAGTTTCCCCTTTTTGCCTCTATGTTTACAACACCCGGTCTCCCAAGGAGGTCTCCCATCCTTGCTTAGCTTCCAAGATCGGACGTTGTTGGGCGTCCCCAAGGAGGTATGGTTGTAATGTTTATGGCTGGGTTGGAAACATGTCCTCTCAGTTCAAAGGATGGCACTACTTGCCCAGAAGTTGGGGGAGTGTAGTGAAAGCAGGAACTACCAAGGTAGGATGAGAGATGTGAGGGCTTGTAATAGGGAAGGTGGAAGTTATAAAATTGACACATGCGGGTGTCCTACCAAGTGTAGTGGTAACTAACCCGCCACTGATGTTCCCTGGCGAACTCCCAAACAGGTACTGATCAGTTCGAGTTGTTGACCATATAATAAGATACGCCCCACCAAGGTGGTGATGTTCATGCGGATCAAGAGAGAAGGGAAGGGAGAGGTAAGCGTAAGGGTGGGAGTGGCTTAAATTATAAAAAAGGTGCTATCTCGTACCCTTCGTTGAAACCATCCGGATGGAGAGTATTAAGTTCGAGTATTTTGGAAAGACTTTCTGTTTGGATGGAGGTATCTACATATGTTACACCCAAAAGGAGTATCAGATTAAACAATTCATCAATTGCAACACCTCGTCAGTAATATACCTTCTGGAGTGTCCATGTAAACTGAAGTATATAGGGAAAACTAAAAGACCCCTTAAAATACGCATCCAGGAACACGTTAGGAATATTAAGAACAAAGTCCTCACCCATGCAGTTTCCAAACATTTCCATCTTTTCCATAACTCGGATCCAGAGACATTAACATACAAAGGCATCGAACTAGTAGCACTGGGAGCCAGAGGAGGAGACCTTTCAAATCTCCTTTCCAGGAGAGAGATGTATTGGATATACAAACTTAATACTCTCCATCCGGATGGTTTCAACGAAGGGTACGAGATAGCACCTTTTTTATAATTTAAGCCACTCCCACCCTTACGCTTACCTCTCCCTTCCCTTCTCTCTTGATCCGCATGAACATCACCACCTTGGTGGGGCGTATCTTATTATATGGTCAACAACTCGAACTGATCAGTACCTGTTTGGGAGTTCGCCAGGGAACATCAGTGGCGGGTTAGTTACCACTACACTTGGTAGGACACCCGCATGTGTCAATTTTATAACTTCCACCTTCCCTATTACAAGCCCTCACATCTCTCATCCTACCTTGGTAGTTCCTGCTTTCACTACACTCCCCCAACTTCTGGGCAAGTAGTGCCATCCTTTGAACTGAGAGGACATGTTTCCAACCCAGCCATAAACATTACAACCATACCTCCTTGGGGACGCCCAACAACGTCCGATCTTGGAAGCTAAGCAAGGATGGGCCCGGTCAGTACAAGGATGGGAGACCTCCTTGGGAGACCGGGTGTTGTAAACATAGAGGCAAAAAGGGGAAACTTCTGACAAACTCTCAGTAGCTTATGGATGTTTTTCTGGTCCGTAGTACGTATGGACCTAGTATCACCCAGTACTTTCACTCTCGCAAGATGAATCCCACTAAGTTCCATACAACTAGTTTAAACTTTCTTAATGGTATTACCCATTGACTCATCATCAGTCTTCACCCGGTTCCCGAGGTTTCATGAGTTCCCCCTTACTTTCCCTCCTCCGTCCCTCCCAGTCCCCTCTCCCTCCCTCCCTCCCGCCTTTCATCTACCAATGCGGTTATAATTTTCATTTCCATTTTCATTTTGATTTTATTATTTCTACTTTTATTTATGTTTCATTTGCATACATTTTTATTTTATTTTTATTTTTATTTTTATTTTTCTTGTATTTTTATTTTTATTTTTATTTTATTTTCATCTTTCTTCATTTTGCCTCTTCAAATATATATATATATTGTTTCATTTACCATCATTCATATATGAATAATTGATGTTTTTCCTTCTCCACTTATGATATATATGCTTCATTTATTTCTCCCCATATATATATATATATATAAACATTTCATTTCTATTATCCTCCGTTTTTTGCTGCCATCTGAATGAAGTATTTCTTTTCCCTTTATATACCCGATGGGGAGCCACACCACCTCTATGGATGCATTTACGACTTTAAAAGCATCAAACAGAACTTTGCATCACGGAAGCACTGTGACGCATCTCACATAAATAACCAAAAAGATGGCCGCCGCTCCAACTAAGAAGCTAATGCACGGACATTGTCTATCACGTCTGTGCCTACTAGGCGCATGCGCAGAAGCATTTCACAGCCGCCGGAAGTGGGGCGGAAGTGGGGCGGACATGGGGCGGATGTCATCAGCAACATACTCCGGACCGGAAGTGGACGGATACACCCGTTTTTTGATGTTTTAAACCTAAAATTATGTCTCGTTTTAACTAGAAAACATACTAGCAATGTTCTCCATTATATTCCCTTCACATGTACCCGCACAGATTCGCATTTTTACTATAGGTCTGTGTTTACCAATTAATCCAACAGGAAGTGATGTCAGCAGCACTTCCCATAGTCTTAAGGTATAAATATGTTCTGTCTCTAGCATTACATTACCCTTTGATGAAGTCCATGAGGGACGAAACGCGTTGGGTGACATTCTGATTTCATCTCATACTCTTAAAAGATAAGCTACCTCTCCTCACCTTTTCCTGTGTTTTATCCTATGCATTTTGTATTTAAAAAATTTTTTTTTTTTAGTGTTTTTTATGTATTCTTATGAATTCTGATACGTGTGCCCTTGATATTTTTTAGCCTAAACCCCCTTCCCTTTTTACTTCTTTTTTGTACCGACTTAGCTACATTTTAATTCCATTTTTTTTTGCATGTTACTCTTTTTTAGTGCTTTGTACTCCTAATATTAAATTATACTATTTTATAGTACCTGTTTTTCTTCATCATTGATTAGACACCTTGGTCGCTTGAAATACCTCATCCCCCCCCCACCATTTTTAGAAACCAGTAGGCATATATACCAGTGCTTACAATTTTTTGAGGTGCCTGAGCTGACGCCCTAAACTGCATAAGGGAGTGTCCATCAGGTGTTGTTCTGCTATTTACTACAGAACATATATATATTTTTTCCTCTACTGTTGTTTATAAACCTTAGATACTGTATCTGTGGCGCTGCCAGCTTCTTTTTGCACATATATATATATATATATACACACACACACGCTAGTTTTACGGTCCCAGCATATACTGGGTCACCTCAGTCACCACCCTCGTGCTTGTCTCCACCCAGTTCTGGAAACCCACTCATGCAAATCCTGCGTTTGCCACTGCGCGTCTACTGCGCATGTGCAGGTCTCCAGAAACATGGTGGCCGCCATGTTCCGGAGACCAATTTAACTACTGTGCATGCACAGCAGCCATGTTGGCTCCAATTTTCGCCACGACTGCAGTGCCTGATGCTGGACTATGGAAGGTAAGTATTATAATATGGGTGCATTATGTGCAGTGTGGGCCCCCTCTGGACCCAGGGGCCCATGTGCGCCACACCCATTGCACCCATTATAGAAACGCCAATGAGCAAGGGGGTTGGAACACAATGACACAATCATAGTGCCGTGCCCCGTACAGTACCACCCTTTTGGAGAATGTACCAACCAATTAGCTCCTAACTGACATGTTACAGGCTGGGTTTGAATAATGACAGTCAGGGGCTGATTAGTTGGTACTTTGGGCAGAATGCAGGAAGCTTAAAAATGCGGCCAAACCTCTGAAAATGCTATTTGGCTGGCTGCCACATTTGCACCAAGCCCCGGAGTGCGATAGATTCCAATGCTTGGATGTGGTGGGCGACGCCATCTTAGCATCACTCGGCGAATGTGTAGCTAGAACTCGGGTCTTAAACCCGGAAGTCCTATCATCGCAACGGACAGCTCTTACCGCAAGAGCGTCCTTTGTCATTTCCTTCATGCATACAGCGATATGCATAAAGTGAGCGCTGGGATGCATCGCAAGCAAAATGCGATGCTTAATGCATCCCACCGTTTATCGTTTCCCCATTTCTCTCTCTCCAAGCTTTGATACAGTACATATGCTGTGTTCTCTTAATCCACAAACTAAAACAAAAAGATATATATATATTTTATTGTATATATATTTTAATTAGCACTTGTAAAAATAATGGCGCTGGTCAAAACAGGCTCCCATAAGTGTGTCACTAAATTAATCTTTAGGATGCCAGATGCCACCCCTTGTGCCAGTTTCCGTGCCCAGGACTGTATTAGCCTGAATTGCCAAACCCAGTTTATCTCTCACAGACAGATGACAAATGGTCTCAGGCTCGGAAAGCTTTGTGATATTTTTTGCGTCAGTCATTACTCACTGTTCTTCTGTGGGGTATTGTGATTAAATGTCAGGGATGCATTGGGGAATTCTCAGTTCTGTGCCGCTAATAAAACATTTGTCTAATGTGTGAGGTCTGCACTTCGAAGCCACACAGAGCTGTCATTTATCATGTTCCGTCCTGGCTGCACGTAGATATCCCAGTATACTGTGTGCCAAACTGTCTGGCTGTATTCAATGCTCACATTTTATGTGACTGCAATATGAAAAACTCCCTAAAGTTTTGCTGTTACCGTGTGATATTAAACATTAAAAGTACCTCCAATCTGAATGCATTAGTAATACATGTCTGTGCTGCATATAAGGGGGCTTATTCGCACACAAAGTGTCTGTAGTGGAAGGTGGCTGCAGATGCTAGATTTACTACCGTATGCTAAGGCAAAATTCCGTTCAGGTAATATAGGGGTTCGTGTGTGCAAGTGGAAACCCGTGCTGCCATTGATGTTATGCCACCCGCTGCAACCGCCTACCTCCTGATGGGCAGTCCCCCGCACCCACGGAAGAGTAGCTGAATCTCCCGCATCCCTCCATCTTCCTAGTGAAGCTAGCAGGATAAAGAGATTATACCTGGGCATCGCGTCTCTGTATAGAAAAGGCGGGGCTAAATGATACAAATTCATGTGATTTAGTCCCGCCTCCTCCCTGTGGACCCACAAATTGATGTATTTTGATGCTAGAGGCGGGGCCAATGATCTAACTAGTCTGGCCCTGCCCCCATCACCACATATCGGCATCTCCTCTCCTGGAGATGAAAGAACAGAAGTAGGTAAGTACTTGTATGCACCATGACACTCCTGCACATCAGGGTAGCTACGAGTGATCGTACTGTCACTGCCCAGTACACTCCCCGAAACTCCCTACGTCACAGAAAGACAGACTTGGCTGAGGCCATTTAACTCACAGATAGGACAGTCATAGACAAAGATGCGCTGTATTCAAAAACTCGCCATTGGCGTCCATGAACATGAGATCCGTGTAACTGGGTATCAGCCCCAATGTGTGTATGGATAATGGTGTGTAGATAAAAGTGCTTAGGGGCAGGAGGCATGTGTTAGATAATAGAGCGCTCTGTACCTGTCTCCAATGCATAAAGTCCTGTGGGTGCATCCCCTAGTGTTCATCCCTCTAGTGCCAGTGTCTTAGGGAGGTGAAGCCTAGCGTATGTAGCTCCTCCATCTTAGAGAGCTGAGACCGGAGAGAGGAGCTTTAGTGAGAGAGACTTCTGTGTTCCTCCGTGTGTCTCATGTGCCACGCTGCTGGTTCTAACATAGAGCCAGGCGGTGCATTGCTTCTTACAGCGGCAGTCAGACTGCACGGACGAAAATATGGCATAAAGCATCAGCTAACAATTGCCTACACACCAGAACAGAATGGCATGAGTGAGCGTACACACCGCACAATGGGGCAGATGTATTAACCTGGAGAGGACATAAGTAACTGATAAACCAGTGATAAGTGCAAGGTGATAAACCCACCAGCCAATCAGCTCCTAACTGTCAGTTTGCATATTGGAGCCGATTGGCTGGTGCCTTTATCACCTAGCACATATCACTGGTTTATCACTTCCTTATGCCTTCTCCAGGTTAATACATCTGCCCCAATAGGTGAAAAAGCACGGATCTATGTTAAGTGATGCTGACCTGGAAAAGAAATTTTGGGCAGATGCAGTATCTACCGCAGTACACCTAAAGAATCATGCACCTACAGTGGCCGTCAAAGGGAAAACGCCACTGGAGGCGTGGTCCAGAGAAAAGCCAAGTGTCAGTCATCTTCGTGTCTTCGGGAGCAAAGCTTTTGCACATATACCAAAGGAAAAAAGGAGAAAGTTAGATCCAAAATCCATAGAATGTGTAATGCTCAGATACTGCGAAGAAATAAAGGATACAGACTTTGGGATGTTACAAACAAGCATCTTCTTAAATCCAGAGATGTGGTATTCCACGAGACAGCACCACAGACTGGGGCAGTGGAGCAAGAAGAGAATGTATTACTAGATGTACAGGCAGCAGAAAGCGTGTCTGAATCTGAGGGTCAAAGTAGACAACAAATCAGGGAACAGAAGTTCCATGAGGAGCAACAAAGGTGTTCCAGCCAAGAAATAGAGTGAGGAATATGCAAACATAGCTTACTGTGAACCTCAAAACATACAAGAAGCAAAGTCAAGCTGTGATTGGACAGAGTGGAAATCAGCAATTGATACAGAGCTGTCAGCACTGGATGATAACAGTACACAGACTATAGTTGATAGGCCAAGTAACCGTAAAACGATCAAAAACAAGTGGGTCTTCTGCAAGAAGATGAATGCAGACGGGACAATACCTCATTGCAAAGCCTGCCTTGTTGCCAAGGGATATACCCAGAAATATGGAATTGATTACGGAGAGATCTATTCACCTGTCGCAAGGTATAGCACCTTAAGGTTAGTGATTGCTATTGCTACACTACATGATCTACAGTTATAATAGCTAGACTTTGATTCTGCATTCCGAAATGGAGATTTAGTTAAGGAAATTTATATAGAACAACCTGAACATGATGATGTGAATATATTCCAAACAGGAAAAGTTTGTCTCTTAAAGAAGTCCTCAAGGAAAGTGGTCATTGTTGGTATGTATGTTGTTGGTATGTGAAGTTAGATGCAGTCAGGGCCGGTGCTAGGGTGTTCGGCGCACCCCTGCAAACTATAAATTTGCACCCTCCCGTACTTTACAAAGGAATAGCGCACATAATGCTTATACACACAATGCTCCCTGTAGTAGTGGGACTTACACACGTAACGCCCCCTGCAGTAGTGATGCTTACACACGTAACGCCCCCTGTACCAGTGACGCTTCCACACGCAATGACCCCTGTACCAGTGACGCTTACACACATAACGCTCCCTGCAGCAGTGACGCTTACACCTGTAACGCACCCTGTAGCGTTGACGCTTGCACACGTAATGCACCCCGTAGCAGTGATGCTTACAAATGTAACGCCCCCTGCAGCAGTGACGCTTAAACATGTAACGCCCCCTGTACCAGTGACACTTACACATGCAATGACCCCTGTACCACTGACGCTTACTGGGGGTCATTCCGAGTTGATTGCACGTAGCAACTTTTTGCTGCCCGTGCGATCAACTCGACGCCACCTATGGGGGAAGGCTTTTTGTAATAGCAAGGCTGCGATCGCTTGTGCAGCCCTGCTATGCAATAAAAGTTTTGTGTAGAACTAGACCAGGGTAATAGTTACTCTGTGCGATTGATCCAGCGATGCAGGTCCCGGAAATTGACGTCAGACATCCGCCCTCCAAACGCCTGGACACGCCTGCGTCCGCTGAACCACTCCCAGAAAACAGTCAGTTGACGCCCTGGAACGCCTTCCCCATTTCAATCTTCTTGCAGTCGCAATGCGACAGCTTTCTTCATATGCGGCGTTGGTGCACGGCGATGATTGTCGCCGGGCAATGACGCACCTGCGCAAAGCAGCCACCGCGCATGCGCAGTTCCGAATCGATCGCACGGCTGCGAAGAAGTGCAGCGTGCGATCGGATCGGAATGACTCCCAATGTACACACACACACACACACACACACACACACACACACACACACTCTTTCCAGCCACTTTCATGACAAAAGTCTGGAAACTCGTCCTCGTCCTCCCTTATTCCAGTGAAGCTCCGCCCCCTTTTATATCCGCCCAGCACACTGTGACTGGCTGCACAGTGAGTATGTGACAACGGAGGAGGGGAGGGGGAGTGGAGGCTTCATGATGCCGGCACCGCTGCCTGTCATAGAGTGTGACAGGCGCAGCAGCCGTTATCAGCAGGGCAGGGGAACTCAGCACAGGGATGCTGAGCGGGTAGAGCGCCTCTCCCCCCATGCGCCTACCTGCACTGCATCCCTTTGCTGAGCGGAATGCGTTGGACCTGGATGCAGTGTTACTAGAAATGAACTTTGTTAGGTCAGAGATTGATCACTGACTATACCATAAGACTATAGAAGAAAAACGATTCATAAAAGCTGAGTATGTGGATGATTTACTTCTGGCAGGTCAAGAAAATCACGTCACTGACATGAAGCACCAGCTAAAACAAAGATTCAAGTTAAAAGATCTAGGCCCTGCAAATCACTTATTAGGTATGAAAATTGTACAAAACCAAAAAGAAGGGGCTGTCACAATTGACCAACAAGCATACATTGAGGCAATATTTTCTAAATATGGAATGACAGATGCAAACCAGTAAGCACTACCATTGACAAAAGCGTAAAGGACCGTGAGCAGTTGCTCCAGAGAAACCCATTTGGCAGAAGATGCAGAGAGACAAAAGTGTTGAGTATTTACGCTAATTACTCAAGGGGTCTGATATGTGAATTAATGATACCAAACTTATATAGATTTTTTTAAATTATTTTTATATATTATTATAAATAAGTGTATTGCTCCTATCACTTCAATTTATTTATTTATTAAGTTTCTTATATAGCGCAGCAAATTCAGTTGCGCTTTACAATTGGAAATAACAAAGATATAACAAAACTGGGTGATAATAACAAACAGTCTGTTGTATAAAAACTGTTAAAAGAGGTGAATTTATCTCACTTATCAACACTGCTAAAAATGCCAAATATCTCCTAAGAGTCACTGGATATTTCAAAGTCAGTACAGTCTCCACGCACGCTCCCTGCCCTGTGTGATCCTGCTGGGAAGAAGCAGCGCCTGCCCTCACTGTCAGTGTCTGTCCTGGTTCCGGTATGAATGGTCGACCATGTTATGGTCGACAGTCATTAGGTCGACCACTATTGGTTGACATGGTCGACATGAACGACAGATGAAAATGGTCGACACATGAAAGGTCGACACATGAAAAGGTCAACATGCGTTTTTTAACTTTTTTTGGTGTCGTTTTTTGCGTAAAGTGACTGGGAACCCCAATTAGTGCACCGCGTCCCCTCGCATGGCTCGCTTAGCTCGCCATGCTTTGGGCATGGTGCCTTCGCTCCGCTGCCGCTTCGCTCGGCACAGATTACCGTTCCAATCGTAGTCCACGTGGACCGTAAAGTATGGAAAAGTTTCCCAAAAGAAAAAAAAGTTCAAAAACTCATGTCGACCTTTTCATGTGTCGACCTTTCATGTGTCGGACATTTTCATGTGTCGACCATGTGTCCATGTCGACCATGTCAATGTCGACCAATAGTCGTCGACCTAATGACTGTCGACCATAACATGGTCGACCATGTGAATGGATACCGTCTCTGTCCTCCAGGCTCACTGTCTGAGGCTTAGATACTTATTGAGATTGTAAGTTTTGATTTTCCTAGCAGCACTAATGTGTGTGTTTTTATCTACAATGGAGTCAATTATGTAGTGTCGACCTAGACACTGACGACCATGAGTCCCATACCACTATGGAGATTAGTGTAAAGAAAGAGACAAAACGCTGGTTATAACTATGGTGCCCACCAAGGCGATAAGTCACATTAATTAAAGTTCCTACAGCTGCATCACCTGCTGCCACAGGCAAGATGTGACTTGTAGTTCCTCAGATTAGAATTAACTATTTTAAAATACTATTTTCTTCGACAGCAATAGGTCTCAACCACATAGACAGAGACCAACAGTGGCCATTGCAACGGCGTGACTGCATTGCAGTCCAAAACGAAGGCCCAGGTTTATCAAGCCTTGAAGAGTGATAAATTGTGCGGTGATAAATTATCAACCAATCAGCTCCTGACTGTCATTTTTCAAACACAGCCTGTTACATGGCAGTTAGGAGCTGATTGGCTGGTACTTTATCTCTGTGCAATTTATCACTCTCCAAGGCTTGATAAATCTGGGCCTAAAAGAGGGGAGCCGGACAACGCAACACAAACTGCACCCCTGAAGGCTGCAGTTAGTGTTGTGTTGTCTGGTTCCCCTCTGGGTGCTGCAGCCGTGATGTTGTTTCTTATGGTCTAATTTTTAATTCTTATAAGTAGTCCCAGAAGCAGGAGCAGAGCAGTGAAATCATTTCAGAAATGAATAAGTACAGCAATTGAACATTTATCCAGAATGTGGAAGGTGCTGTATCTCTCGTGTCAGCTTATGTTTAGGTGAGAACACAGGTGTGGCCGGATCGTGCGGGCTGGGGAGCGACGAGTAGCTCCTGGCCAGCACGCTAAAGCTGCGCTGGCCAGGAGCTACTGACATGTGGGGCAGGATAGCCCTGTGCTGGGCATCTCCCCGCGTGTCTATTGTCATGATCGTAGCCCTGCAAAATTTTTCAGGGCTACGATCAACTCGGAATAACCCCCATACTTGCCTACTGATTTTCCGGTAGTCCCCTGCACCCACACTAGAGGGTCCGGATCTCCCGCATCCCGCCTTCTTCCTAGTGAAGCAGGTATGATGTGGGAAATAATACTGGGAATTGGGACGGGGGCTAAATTATGAAAATCATGTTATTTAGCACCAACCCCTCCCTATAATAAAACCCACAAATTGTAGTATTTTGATTGGGCAGAACCTAGTGATGCGACAGAGCAGGCCCGCCCACCTACCCCAAAGAAGGTACAGTAGCAGCATCTACTCTCCGGGCTGAAAAGTGGGTAAGTACAGTATGCCTTAGGACATGCAGGGGTACCCAGCTCTCTTCTACCAGTGCTTGTTGTGTGATGTTATGATGCCATCTGCATGAGGGAAGGGGGGGAGGCTGGTGTACAGGCACAGGTGGAATATGCACTCTACTATGGCACTGCGCCCCAACCCCTGCTACCTCACCGCTCCCTAACCTGTGTTACCACTCTGCTCCCTAACCCCTGCAACCTCACCGGTCCCTAACCCCTGAAACCGCACCACTCCCTATCCCCTGCTACCGCACCGCTTCCTAACCCCTGCTACCGCACCGCTCCCTAACCTGTGTTACCACACTGCTCCCTAACCCCTGCAACCTCGCTGGTCCCTAACCCCTGCTACCACATCGCTCCCTATCCCCTGCTACCGCACCGCTACCTAACCCCTGCTACCGCACCGCTCCCTAACCTGTGCTACTGCACCACTCCCTAACCCCTGCTACTGCACCCTAACCCATGCTACCGCACCGCACCCTAACCCCTGCAACCGCACCGCTCCCTAACCCCTGCTACCGCACCGCTTCCTAACTCAGTGGTGCAAGTAGAAATATTTTCTTAGTGGTACTGAGTGTGCCGGAAAATGGGTGTGGTCACGTGTCATGAGGGGACATGACCACATGACACTGGGGGAGTGGCTACATTACACTAGGGGTGTGGCCACACAGCATAGTCCCTTTTCTTTGCACTCTGGAGGCAAGGCTAGAAATATATAATACTGCCTACAGTATAATAGAAATATATTGTAATGTCCCCATTATAACAGGAATATATATAATAAATGACCCCACAGAGTGAAGCCAGAGACGGGCCCAGCAGCCCGGCCTGTGAAGAATAAAAGCCGCTCAGTGTTGATGCATCACACGAGCCGAGTGAAGCAGGAAAAGGCCCCAGCCCAGTCCCCAGGCTCCTCTCTCGGTGCCAGCCGCCAGGATAGGAAGCGTGATGTTATCTCATGACATCACCGTCGCGCTTCCAGTATCCCTGTGGGAGGCGCCGTCATGCTTCTGAACACCATGGTCTTGTTGCTTGGCAGCACATTATAATTGCAGTAATGGTAGTCACGGGTGCAAAGTGTGCAGTGTGTGGTACTGTGTACAAGCTGCCAGATTCTTAAGGGTACTCCCTACCCGAGCGTACCTGGATACTTGCACCACTGCCCTTACCCCTGCTACGGCACTGCTCCCTAACCCCTGCTACGGCACCGCTCCCTAACCCCTGCTACGGCACCGCTCCCTAACCCCTGCTACGGCACCGCTCCCTAACCCCTGGTACGGCACTGCTCCCTAACCCCTGCTATAGCACCGCTCCCTAACCCCTGCTACGGCACCGCTCCCTGACCCCTGCTACGGCACCGCTCCCTAACCCCTGCTACGGCACCACTCCCTAACCCCTGCTACGGCACTGCTCCCTAACCCCTGGTACGGCACTGCTCCCTAACCCCTGCTAGAGCACTGCTCCCTAACCCCTGCTACGGCACTGCTCCCTAACCCCTGCTACAGCACTGCTCCCTAACCCCGCACTGCTCCCTAACCCCTGCTATGGCACTGCTCCTTAACCCCTGCTACGGCACCACTCCCTAACCCCTGCTACCGCACCGCTCCCTAACCCGTGCTAGAGCACTGCTCCCTAACCCCTGCTACTGCACCGCTCCCTAACCCCTGCTAAGGCACTGCTCCCTAACCCCTGCTAGAGCACTGCTCCCTAACACCTGCTACCGCACTGCACCCTAACCCCTGCTATGGCACCGCTCCCTAACCCCAGTTACTGCACCGCTCCCTAACCCCAGCTACGGGCACCACTCCCTAACCCTTGCTACGGCACTGCTCCATAACCCCTGCTACAGCACTGCTCCCTTACCCCTGCTACGGCACTGCTCCATAACCCCTGCTACGGCACCGCTCTCTAACCCCTGCTGCAGCACCGCTCCCTTACCCCTGCTACGGCACTGCTTCCTAACCCCTGCTACAGCACTGCTCCCTAACCCCTGCTACGGCACTGCTCCCTAACCCCTGCTACGACACTGCTCCCTAACCCCTGCTAGAGCACTGCTCTCTAACCCCTGCTACGGCACTGATCCCTAACCCCTGCTACAGCACTGCTCCCTAACCCCTGCTACTGCACTGCTCCCTAACCCCTGCTACAGCACTGCTCCCTAACCCCTGCTACGGAACTGCTCCCTAACCCCTGCTACAGCACTGCTCCCTAACCCCTGCTGCGGAACTGCTCCCTAACCTCTGCTACAGCACTGCTCCCTAACCCCTGCTACGTCACCGATCCCTAACCCCTGCTCCGGCACTGCTCCCTAACCCCAGCTACGGCACTGCTCCCTAACCCCTGCTACGGCACCGCTCCCTAACCCCTGCTATGAGACAGCTCCCTAACCCCTGCTAAGAGACAGCTCCCTAACCCCTGCTATGGCAATGCTCCCTAACCCCTGCTATGGCACCGCTCCCTAACCCCTGCACTCTTCCTAACCCCTGATACAGTACCGCTCCCTAACCCCTACTACGGCACTGCTCCCTAATCCCTGCCACGGCACCGCTCCCTAACCCCTGCTATGGCACTGCTCCCTAACCCCTGCTACGGCACCACTCCCTAACCTCTGCTACGTCACCGCTCCCTAACACCTGCTACGTCACCGCTCCCTAACCCCTACTACAGCTCCGCTGCCTAAGCCCTGCTACGGCACCGCTCCCTTACCCCTGCTACAGCACTGCTCCCTAACCCCTGCACTCTCCCTAACTCCTGCTACGGCACCGCTCCTTAACCTCTGCTACGTCACCGCTCCCTAACCCCTGCTACGTCACCGCTCCCTTACTCCTACTACAGCTCTGCTGCCTAACCCCTGCTACGGCACCACTCCCTTACCCATAGGTGTGCGCAGGGGGGGTGCCTGGTGCGTACAGGCCCCCCCTAATGTCTGGCACCCCGATCTCACATGCCCGATGCAGCGATCGCCGAGCAGGCTGATTACTGTCCCCTCTGCACTGCACCCTGTCAGGACTGCATTACTGACCGGACACCTGGGTTAATCAAGGGTGCCACTGCCACCGGCTTTCAAACTCCCGGCTCCACCTCCATGTACAAAAACAGCGTGATGTGACGTGATTACATCATGCTGCTCGCATGCCCACCCATCACACCCGCCACATACACACCTCTCTCCTTCTATGCTATGCCAACGCCAGACACTGATGCGGAGCAGCATGCAGCCAGCGTTCCTCTTAGGAAGACAAATTCAATACTGGCAGGCAGTCGGCAGCAACATTGACATGTCACTCGTTTTTCCAGCAGCAGCAGTACTAGTCTGCGACTGTCAGTGTCAGTTTAGTTACTGACTTGTAAGTAAACTGCTGCAGCTTGCAGGGAAAAAAGAGGGGGAGCCAGACCAGGCTGAGGAGGAGCAGTGTAATTGCAGTGAGTGCCATCAGGGGTGTTTGTTTGGTGCACACCACAACATCTGACAATGTATCTGCTTTATTAGGATTCGTACAAAGGTGAATATTTTATATGCGTTGACCATCAATAGATAGTGCTAGACTTGCCCAAAAGGCGGTGCTAGACACACCCCTCTGACAGTGCACCCCCTAATAAAATTTGCTGCGCACGCCAGTGCCCTTACCCCTGCTACAGCACTGCTCCCTAACCCCTACATTGTATGTTTGCCCTGTTTTCCCCACTGGCTAGCTCTGCGAGCACTGTGACCTCTTACAATTCAGTGCAGCGCCGTAACTACCTATGTGCCAGGTGTGCCTGGCACACAGCGCAGTTACACTGAGGGCGCACAGTGAGCGGCATGTAATGAGTCAAATTGAGCGGCTCAAGTCCCCCTCCCTCCTTCTCCACTGCGGCTGCCCGGGATCTCTGCCAGCACGAGGAGCCTGAGAGATGGTAAGTATATATCTCTCTCACTCTTTCTGTCTCTCTGTCTTTCTCTCTCTCTCTCTCTCTCTCTCTCTCTCCTTCTCTCTCTCTCTCTCTGGTGTCTGTCTGCTGCAATGTGTAAAAAGGGGGACTGGCTGCCGCAATCTGTAAAAAGGGGGACTGGCTGCCATAATGTATAAAAAGGGGGACACTGTCTGCCATAATGTGTACAAAAAGGGGACGCTGTCTGCCGTAATGTGTAATAAGGGGGACGCTGTCTGCCGTAATGTGTAATAAGGGGGACGCTGTCTGCCGTAATGTGTAATAAGGGGGACGCTGTCTGCCGTAATGTGTAATAAGGGGGGCGCTGTCTGCCGTAATGTGTAATAAGGGGGACATTGTCTGCTGTAATGTTTAAAAAAGGGGATGCCGTCTGCCGTAATGTGCAATAAGGGGGACTCTGTCTGCCGTAATGTGTAATAAGGGGGACTCTGTCTGCCGTAATGTGTAATAAGGGGGACGCTGTCTGCCGTAATGTGTAATAAGGGGGACGTTGTCTGCCATAATGTGTACAAAAAGGGGACGCTGTCTGCCGTAATGTGCAATAAGGGGGACGCTGTCTGCCGTAATGTGTAATAAGGGGGACGCTGTCTGCCGTAATGTGTAATAAGGGGGACGCTGTCTGCCGTAATGTGTAATAAGGGGGACACTGTCTGCCGTAATGTGTAATAAGGGGGGCGCTGTCTGCCGTAATGTGTAATAAGGGGGACATTGTCTGCCGTAATGTGTAAAAAAGGGGATGCCGTCTGCCGTAATGTGTAATAAGGGGGACTGTCTGCCGTAATGTGTAAAAAGGGGGACGCTGTCTGTCGTAATGTGTAATAAGGGGGACGTTGTCTGCCGTAATGTGTAAAAAAGGGGATGCCGTCTGCCGTAATGTGTAATAAGGGGGGCGCTGTCTGCCGTAATGTGTAATAAGGGGGACATTGTCTGCCGTAATGTTTAAAAAAGGGGATGCCGTCTGCCGTAATGTGCAATAAGGGGGACTCTGTCTGCCGTAATGTGTAATAAGGGGGACGTTGTCTGCTGTAATGTGTAATAAGGGGGACGTTGTCTGCCGTAATGTGTAAAAAAGGGGATGCCGTCTGCCGTAATGTGTAATAAGGGGGACTGTCTGCCGTAATGTGTAAAAAGGGGGACGCTGTCTGTCGTAATGTGTAATAAGGGGGACGTTGTCTGCCGTAATGTGTAAAAAAGGGGATGCCGTCTGCCGTAATGTGTAATAAGGGGGACGCTGTCTGCCGTAATGTGTAATAAGGAGGACAGATTGCCGTAATGTGTAATAAGGGGGATACTTTCTACCGTAATGTGTAATAAGGGGGACGCTGTCTGCCGTAATGTGTAAAAAAGGGGACGCTGTCTGTCGTAATGTGTAATAAGGGGGACGTTGTCTGCCGTAATGTGTAAAAAAAGGGGATGCCGTCTGCCGTAATGTGTAATAAGGGGGACTCTGTCTGCCGTAATGTGTAATAAGGGGGACGCTGTCTGCTGTAATGTGTAATAAGGGGGATGCTGTCTGCCGTAATGTGTAATAAGGGGGACGTTGTCTGCCGTACTGTGTAAAAAAGGGGATGCTGTCTGCCGTAATGTGTAATAAGGGGGACTCTGTCTGCCGTAATGTGTAATAAGGGGGACTGTCTGCCGTAATGTGTAATAAGGGAACGCTGTCTGCCGTAATGTGTAATAAGGGGACTCTGTCTGCCGTAATGTGTAAAAAAAGGGGATGCCGTCTGCCGTAATGTGTAATAAGGGGGACTCTGTCTGCCGTAATGTGTAAAAAAGGGGATGCCGTCTGCCGTAATGTGTAATAAGGGGGACTGTCTGCCGTAATGTGTAAAAAGGGGGACGCTGTCTGTCGTAATGTGTAATAAGGGGGACTCTGTCTGCCGTAATGTGTAATAAGGGGGACTGTCTGCCGTAATGTGTAATAAGGGAACGCTGTCTGCCGTAATGAGTAATAAGGGGACTCTGTCTGCCGTAATGTGTAATAAGGGGACTGTCTGCCGTAATGTGTAAAAAGGGGGACGCTGTCTGCCGTAATGTGTAAAAAGGGGACACTGTCTGCCGTAATTTGTAAAAAGGGGCTCTACCCGGTATAGTGGCGCTACTGTGCAGCATAATTTGAATAATGGAGACTACTATGCACCGTAGTATGAATTGGCATTATTTTGTGGCCACGCCCCTTCCCCATGAAGCCACGCCCCTATACATTTTTTGCACGCATACGTCGCGCAATGCTCCTGTCCTGCGTAGGGCGGGGGTGCCAATGCCATTTCTTGTACACAGCGCCAAAATACCTAGTTACGGCACTGATTCAGTGACATTCCTTCTCGCCGGCTTTGTATACCTCCTATATTTCCCCATATTTACCGCATGTGAATTTATTTTTCCCAATATTATTCAACAGCTGTTTTATGTGAAATTAGCCTGAAGCTTATACAAGCTACACAACTGTGTTACCTGGGGAAATGAGAGGGAATTGTGTACATAAATACACTTTTCATCTTCATACAACAGCGATTTCTCAGTACAATGTTCTGCATAGAAAGCGAGGGGATTACAGCGTTCTGTACACAGCTGATATTTCAAGCACTTGCCTGGCGCTTCGCCATGTGGTCAACATACAATGCAGCCATTGTAATGCATAAGCTTATGAAAATGACATGGCGTATTTTCATTTCAATGCATCCAGCATAAGAGCGCACTCATGCATAGACTTAGTTATTTTTGTTAGCTGCAAACTTTTATGCTTTTTCTTTAATCAAGAAAGTGGAAGCTTATTCTAGGAGAGTTTCCCATAATGTAGTGTAATGTTTTATAAATTGCTCTGTAGGGAAGATTTATATGGTTACAACTAGAGATGTGCGGCGGGCACTTTTTCGTGTTTTGTGTTTTGGTTTTGGTTTCAATTCCCCACTCGTGTTTTGGTTTTGGCTTGGTTTTGCCAAAACCACCCTTTCGTGTTTTGGTTTTGGTTTTGGATCTGGATGATTTAAAAAAAAAAAACATAAAAACAGCTAAAATCACAGAATTTGGGGGTAATTTTGCTCCTATGGTATTATTAACCTCACTAACATTCATTTCCACTCATTTCCAGTCTATTCTGAACACCTCACACCTCACAATATTGTTTTTAGGCCTTACAGTTGCACCGAGGTGGCTGTATGACCAAGTTAAGCGACACAAGTGTGAGGCACAAACACCTGGCCCATCTAGGAGTGGCACTGCAGTTGCAGACAAGATGGCACTATTAGAAAACTAGTCCCCAAACAGCACATAATGCAAAGAAGAAAAAGAGGTGCACCGAGGCTGCTGTATGACTAAGCCAAGCGACACAAGTGTGCGGCACAAACACCTGGCCCATCTAGGAGTGGCACTGCAGTGTCAGACAGGATGGCACTTTTCAAAAACTAGGCCCCAAACAGCAACTCATGCAAAGATGTAGAAGAGGTGCAATGAGGTAGCTGTATGACTAAGCCAAGTGACACAAACAATTCCCACTGAAATTATACATCCAAATCACTGGAATTATACTTCCAAATCACTGGAATTAAATGGCAAAATCACTGGAATTATACATCCAAATCACTGGAATTATACGTCCAAATCACTGGAATTATACGGCAAAATCACTGTAATCATACGTCCAAATCACTGTAATTATACATCCAAATCACTGGAATTATACGTCCAAATCACTGGAATTATACGTCCAAATCACTGAAATTAAATGGCAAAATCACTGGAATTATACGTTCAAATCACTGGAATTATACGTCCAAATCACTGGAATTATACAGCAAAATCACTGTAATCATACGTCCAAATCACTGTAATTATACATCCAAATCACTGGAATTATACGTCCAAATCACTGGAATTATACGTCCAAATCACTGGAATTAAATGGCAAAATCACTGGAATTATACGTCCAAATCACTGGAATTATACGTCCAAATCACTGGAATTAAATGGCAAAATCACTGGCATTATATGTCCAAATCACTGGAATTATACATCCAAATCACTGGAATTATACTTCCAAACCACTGGAATTAAATGACAAAATCACTGTAATTAATAATTATACGTCCAAATCACTGGAATTATACCTCAAAATCACTGTAATTATACGTCCAAATCACTGGAATTAATTGACAAAATCACTGGAATTAAATGGCAGTACCACTGGACATATAGTCCCCAAATAACACATGATGCAAAGAAGAAAAAAGGTGCACCGAGGTTGCTGTATGACTAAGCTAAGCGACACAACCACCTGGCCCATCTAGCAGTGTCACGCAGTGGCTGAATGTCGAGTATGGGCCGCAATTGTTCGGTCCACTGACAGAATCTCCAGCACGCCCCTGTCATTTAAAAAAAAAAATATGCAATTGGTGCACTTATACGGCAGTACCCCAGGACTAATACAGCAGTAGCCCTGGACTCAATGTCAGACAGGATGGCACTTTTCAAATACTAGGCCCCAAACAGCACCTCATGCAAAGATATAGAAGAGGTGTAATGAGGTAGCTGTATGACTAAGTCAAGCGACACAAACAATTCCAACTGGAATTATATGTCCAAATCACGGGAATTATACCTCCAAATCACTGGAATTATACTGCAAAATCACTGTAATTATACGTCCAAATCACTGTAATTATACTGCAAAATCACTGTAATTATACGTCCAAATCACTGGAATTAATTGGCAAAATCACTGTAATTAATAATTATATGTCCAAATCACTGGAATTAAATGGCAAAATCTTGGTATCGCCTGCCTAGTGAAGTGGAATCTAGATGGGATTTGGTACTGGGGACACAATACCTCTGCACCAATGGCGGATACCGGACGCACGTCTACCACCAACATAAGTGTCAAAGCCTCAGTTATGAGGGCTTCCATCTTCATGTGAAGCTGAACCACTAGTCATGAACATAGGCCAGGGCCTCAGCCGTTCCTTGCCACTCCGTGTCGAAAATGGCACATTGGCAAGTTTAGATAAGCTGAAGGCTGCATAAGCCTGAGGCCATATAAGCGATCAACTTTTTGTGATTGGTTGTTGAAATGACTAAGCAGTTGCTAGGCAGATCAGTTTTCCCAGTTGGTTTTTTCCCATTGGATTAGAGGGTTGTGCATCAAGATGAAGAGGAGGGTGTTAGGTTAGTATATAGGTGGTGGCCATTTTGCCAGACTTCCTCTTGCCATTCAGTTTATGCCCGCCCGCCCTCCCAGAATGCGGCTACGTTTTTTGTTCTTGCGTGGGCTATTGAAAGCCAGATTGGCGGGAAATCGCTGCCAACCAGCTGTCACACAGGCATAAGTGGTCATTGTGGGGCTCCCTCTTTAGAAGGACGGCAGGTGTGTCCTTTTCTTGCGGTTGGACATTTAGACGTTCCCCTGCGGGAACCGAACGTTTGCCAGAGAAAGAGGGGTAAGGCCAGCACAATGCGGGTTATGCGGGAAGGAGGCGGGGTATGTGTACTCCCCTCCTTGGTTTGGTGGTTTTTCATCTAGGTGACGGGTGCTGGTGTTTGGCAGCGGTTTTCTGTTTTTGCCATCCTCCAAACTAAAGTTAAATATATATATTCAAATCAATTCTAATTCGGCCTCAATTATTAGTTTAAAGAGTTGGTCAGCGATTAATAAACATCGTCTGACCTTTAACTCCAGCTACTGTGTCCGTGTCTTTATTTCAGTGTGTTGTGTGGTTTTATTTAGTGATAAGCTAGCTTAAAGAAAAGGTTTATGTAATCACAATAAAGTTATGAGCGGCTTATGTTTCTCCTCAGACCATTTAAATTTATTTTGCTGGGTCTTTTTACTGAACTTTGGCTTTTTGGATTTTACATGCCCTCTACTATCACATTGGGCATCGGCCTTGGCAGACGACGTTGATGGCATTACATCATCTATGTCATGGCTAGTGGCAGCAGCTTCAGCACGAGGTGGAAGTGGATCTTGATCTTTCCCTATTTTATCCTCCAAACTTTTTTCTCCATTATTTTTTTTGGAGTTATATAACAAAATATGCGGCACAGGAATGACTGATGGCTGATGGCCAGGACACTACCACTGGTCTGATGCAGCACAACACAGCAACACTGTAAGGGACTTGTTGTTCTTCTTCTTATTATTATTATTATTATTATACGGCAGCAGTGGACATATAGCAGCAGCGTATACCACTGTGACTGCCTGGTCACTGGAATGACTGATGGCCAGGACACTACCACTGGTCTGATGCAGCACAACACAGCAACACTGTAAGGGACTTGTTGTTGTTCTTATTATTATTATAATACTGTAGCAGTGGACATATAGAAGCAGCAGCGTATACCACTGTGACTGCCTGGTCACTGGAATGACTGATGGTCAGGACACTACCACTGATGCAGCACAACACAGCAACACTGTAAGGGTCTTATTATACAGCAGCACTGGACATATGGCAGCAGATGACACCACCACTGTGAAAGGTCACTGGACTGACTGATGCACAGGACACTAGCACTGGTCTGATGCAGGACAACACAGATAATTATACAGCAGCACTGGACATATGGCAGCAGATGACACCACCACTGTGAATGATCAGGTTACTGACTGATGCCCAGGACACTACCACTGGTCTGATGCAGGACAACACAGATAATTATACAGCAGCACTGGGCATATGGCAGCAGATGACACCACCACTGTGACTGGTCACTGGAATGACTGATGCCCAGGACACTACCACTGGTCTGATCCAGGACAACACAGCAACACTGTAAGTGACTTATTATACAGCAACACTGGACATATGGCAGCAAAGGACACCACCACTGAACTGATGCAGCACAACACACCACCACTGAACTGATGCAGCACAACACAGCACCACGAAACTGATGCAGCACAACACAGCACCACTGGACATATGGCAACAGAGGACACAAGCGCTGTGATTGGACAGATTCAGCACAAGCCACGGAGTCTGAGAGAACGGAGACACGTCCTCTCTGTACACTCTGGTATCCAAGCCCCGCGAGAACCCGACAGCGGGATGATGACGTTTTGCCTCGTTCTGGTTTCCGAGTCAGGCGGGAAAACCCGAGCCTGGCTCGGAATCGGACTCAAATGGTGAAGTTCGGTACGGTTCGGTTCTCTGAGAACCGAACCCGCTCATCTCTAAAATACACACGCATAAATGTGTACAACAGCACATAGAAAAATATACATTTCCTTCACATAAAATATAATAGCTCTGCTACATAAATGTAAACTGTTTGCAGGTACACACTTAAATTTGTGCAAGAGCACATACATAAATTAAAATTTATATTTGCTGCATATATAATTAAAAATAAAATAAGTACAAATCTGCCATGTATTAACCCCATACATGTTCCTGTACAAAGGAACAAAAAAAATAAACACTTTAGCCATCAAGTGCTATTAAAAAACAAGAATGTTTTCAATGCAGCCAAGTATTAATACATGTAAAATAAAATAAAGGATAAGTATTATACAAAACTGTAGACTTATAACTTTCCAGGGCCGGAGTGAGACTTGGGGTACCCGGGGCACTTAAGACAGAAGAGTCTGTCATATCTTGTCCACACCTCCCCCACTTGTCATCCTGCTTGCCCTGCTCCCACTGTGGGTGTGCACAGTTCAAGTGCAGCAGTGTGCTAGGGAAGGGGGGTATATTAGTTTGTGAATACTACTGTACATTTAAACCAATGGTTTAATATTTACACACTGGCACAGGACTCAGGAGGACTCTCTTGGCAGTATTCAAATGATATATCACGCCTAATCTCCTTTCTAATGTAATACCTGCTATCACGCATATCGTGCTCATAGTAATCAGGTTTAGCTGCGTAAAGGGTTGGGAACCTGAATGATATACTGTACCATAATCGTTAACAGAAACAGAACGGGTGTGGAAGGGGGTGAAAAGTATTGAATACCGCCCTCTGTGTGCCTCTTTCTCCAAAACCAATTGATCTCATCAGATAACAGGTTACACAAGACCCAGACACATCAATCTAGCCATCTCCCCCCTCCTATATCTCCTCTGATCGGGAAGCTCTGTGAGTAGCTCATAAAACCTAATAAACCTGTGTGTCTGCTTGCACTGCACACATTCCGGCTGCCTATTACTTCCTTCTGCTGCTGCACAAGAGGGAGAGCCAGTGATAACAGTGTGTTCCGGCCAGGGGGCCCCCTCCCTTAATCTGTCTCTGATCCTTCCTACAAGGTTCTATAAAAAGAGTAGTCAGGGTTGTGAGTATTATGTGGTGGATCCGACTGGTCATTTTACCCTCTATTGTAAATGTCATAATTACCCTATGTGTACTATAGAGGGTTTTGGTCTCAGGGAGAGTGTTGGCCTCAGAGAGAGTGTTGGGCTTAATGAGGGTGTTGGGCTTGAGGAGAGTGCTGGGGTTGCAGAGAGTATACTCTAATTGTTCCATGGGTGGGGCACACTCAGGCAGATTATTATTATAAGTTCAACACTATTTTTGCACTATAAATGTACAGTATATAAAACACCACATTATAAGACTATGTGAAACATTATAACAGTACAACACAAAGAGGCAGATGTGAGGGAGACTCATACAATAGAACGTGAGTCTTTATCGGTGGCCTTAGCGGTGCACTATTCTTCATTGGAGCTTCCATCTAGATGTTCTACTTCCAGTCATAGCAAATGTTCATCTCACTTTCGGTTGATATAAAGACTGGTGTCAAGTACTGATTGCACTTGCACTAGGATCAGCAATTCCAAATTCCTCTTCCACCGTGTCTAGGCTGGCAGGAACCACAATACCGGACCAGTTCTGTGTCCAACTCTCCTTTTTTTTCTCCTTGCAAAATCACGTACGGTACCACCAACGATGCGGAATGTGGAAGTCTATATTACACAATGGCAACAATAGTATAACATAATTAGTAGCACTCTAATGAAGACAGATCATTTGTTTGGCACCAGAGCAAACGCCTCTTTCTGTCTATGGCTCATGTACAGTATCCAGATGTCGGCAATATCCACGCACATTGAAATTTGATTCTGATTCATAACCAAGTCCAAGATCTATAGACCGGTATAAAAGTCCATAACTGCTCTGTACACTCCAACACTAGATGAACTCTCTTGTGCATCAAACACCGGTGACCACATCATTCGTCAACGCCTGACACTGGATCACCCATGTGATGCATCTCTATGAGATCCCTTTTCCCAGGTGGGTATACAGTGATCAGCTTGCTGCTTACACGTCAACTGTTTTTGCCTCCCAGCTTGATAAAGTTCTACATTGTGGCCGAGAATGAAGCTTAGAGCGCTGTGCAGTGGGTGCCAGCCAGTGGCAGATTTTACACTAGGCATGGGAGCCACTTGCTGGGGGTGGCACAGAAGTCCTCCCATGCCTCACATGCCTAGTGTATAATCTGCCACTGGCTGACACCCACTCCCCCTAATGTCGCCCGCCACATCTGAGCAGTTGGCCCATTTTTTTTTTATCTGGAGAGGAGAGGGAGGGTGAGTAGGGGGGCGGAGCTAATTGGGACCACACCGAGCACGGCTGCTGTCAGAGAGAGAGGTGGAGCTGCTGTAGACACCTGGGCAGCCAGAGAGTGACATAACTACAGTACTCTGCTGCTTGTGTGTGTGTGTGTGTGTGTGTGTGTGTGTCTGTGTGTGTGTGGTGTGAGCAGTAGGGGGAAGGGTGCCAGGGGGGCAATGATGGAACAGTGAGCTGTGATGGGAACAATTTGAGCAGTAGGGGGACAGTGAGAGGTGGGGGAGTAGTAAAGCAGTAGAGGGCAGTGTGTGTGTGTGTGTGTGTGTGTGTTATGGGGCAGTGAGCTGTGATTTGAGCAATGTGAGTAGTAGGGGGGAAGTGAGGGGTGGGGGAGCAGTTATGTGGCAGTGAGGTGTGAAGGGGTAGTGTGCTGGGGGGACTAGTTAGGTATGAGGGTGGGAGTGTGAGCTGTGGGGGGGCAGTGAAGTGTAATGCGGTAGTGCGCTGGGGGCACTACTAAGATGTGAGGGGGGTGAGCTGTGGGGGGCAGTGAGGTTTAATGAGGTAGTGACAGATAGGAGCTGATTGTCTGGTAAGGTACTTCCACTCTGTCCACTGTTTCTCTCTCAGGTCTTCGGAAATAGTCCCCATACTGTATAATATTATTCGTTTTTGGGGATTTGGGAAAGGAAGGGGGCAATAATGTTGTGCCTAAGTGCAGCCTGACCCCTTAATCCGCCTCTAGAGCCGGCCAGTGTAGAATCCCAACTGGGGACCTGTGTAATAGGCGCCCACATAGATTCCACAATAGTCTCAGCAAAGTGCCTCTACCTGGCATACCACTGGTGTTTTCTTCCTTTCTCTCCATTTCATGTGCTATTGATTTCATTCCCTTGTATCTTTTCTTCAGCACTCTCTTGAGAGCTAATTTCTCACCTCTTCATGACAAATATTAACCTTTTCCTCTCCTCCGGCAATGTTTCAAAGCATAATTCCCAGAGCTTCAGTCCTAAGCAATGTATGGGCTGTACGTAATTAAACCCCTAAGTGGGTCCGACAAAGGGACTATCCTCACCACCTTTAAGACGTGTAGGTGGCCGGTTTTGAATTGAGGGGATTGTTAACCATTTAAGTTAAAGGTGGTAGCGTCTATTTATAAACAGTTGTTTGTGGGCAACACTCCCTCTTTTTCTTCTGGTAATCCCTCCCTCCCCCTCTGTCTTTTTGTCCTTTGTTCTTTGTGTCTTTGGTTTGCATGGTGGTGGTAGAACGTCTGCATGTTCATTGTGATTTGCTAAATTGGTATACTGGGTGCACTCTCCTATATTTTTTTATTCAATGTCCCTACCGAGAATTTAACACAAGGACGTCCAGGTGCGTAAAGTAATTATGGAGAGTTAAACACCAATGTTCGGGTTTCTTTGAATGTTGGGTGTTATGTATTGTTGCGTATGTCGCCCGTTCTTGGTTCATCACCCTACTAATATTAGGGATTAGGTTTAAATATGAAACTTAATTGAAATTACTTTAAATAAATCCGACCTTGAATTTCAAATACCAACTCCTGTGTCTGTGTCGTTATGTTTAGTTATAAGGTTGTATTAAAGCATATTTGCTATGCTAGGAGGGGGTTTATTGGGTTCCGGTATGAATGGTCGACAATGTTAAAGTCGACACTCATTAGGTTGACCACTATTGGTCGACACTGACATGGTCGACGTGGACAAATTGTCGACACGTGTAAATGGTCGACACATGAAAAGGTCGACATGAGGGTTTTTTAAACTTTTTTTGGTGTCGTTTTCTGTGTAAAGTGACGGGGAACCCCAATTAGTGCACCACGTCCCCTCGCAACGCTTGCTTCGCTCGCCATGCTTCGGGCAAGGTGCCTCGCTCCACTACCGCTGCGCCCGGCACTGGTTACCGTTCCCAATCGTAGTCCACGTGGATCGTAAAGTATGAAAAAGTTCCAAAGAAGAAAAAAAATGTGAAAAACTCATGTCGACCCTTTAATGCAGCGACCTTTCACGTGTCGACCATTTTCACGTGTCGACCATTTGTCCATGTCGACCATTAGTGGTCGACCTAATGAGTGTCGACCTTAACTTTGTCGACCATCTGAACGGATACCGTTTATTGAACTCGAGGGAGTTTTGCAGACAGGTCTTGCGTAGTCTAGTACGGGTGAAGCTGAGTTGTACGAGTCCCAGTTTTATCTCCATGGCAGAAGGAGCATAACGGAAAAGTAAGAGGGCATACGCACTTTCCGATGGCTACGTTTAGGGAGGGCGCGTTGTGAGCACTGCGGCTACACACAGTTCTGTGCATGCATAAATACACCAACTTTCAGATGGATCTCTTGCACCATGGATAGGGCTGGTGCAATGGTGCACGGATACTGTACGTGTGGTCCGAGTGAATGATGAGGGTAATTCCAAGTTGATCGCAGCAGGAAATTTTTTAGCAGTTGGGCAAAACCATGTGCACTGCAGGGGGGGCAGATATAACATGTGCAGAGAGAGTTAGATTAGGGTGGGTTATTTTGTTTCTGTGCAGGGTAAATACTGTCTGCTTTATTTTTACACTGCAAATTAGATTGCAGATTGAACACACCACACCCAAATCTAACTCTCTCTGCACATGTTATATCTGCCTCCCCTGCAGTGCACATGGGGGGTCATTCCAAGTTGTTCGCTCGTTATTTTTTTCTTGCAACGGAGCGATTAGTCGCTAATGCGCATGCGCAATGTCCGCAGTGCGACTGCGCCAAGTAAATTTGCTATGCAGTTAGGAATTTTACTCACGGCATTACGAGGTTTTTTCTTCGTTCTGGTGTTCGTAGTGTGATTGACAGAAAGTGGGTGTTTCTGGGCGGAAACTGGCCGTTTTATGGGTGTGTGCGAAAAAACGCTGCCGTTTCTGGGAAAAACGCGGGAGTGGCTGGAGAAACGGAGGAGTGTCTGGCCGAACGCTGGGTGTGTTTGTGACGTCAAACCAGGAACGACAAGCACAGAACTGATCGCAGATGCCGAGTAAGTCTCGAGCTACTCAGAAACTGCACAGAGAAGTTTTTTCGCAATATTGCGAATCTTTCGTTGGCAATTTTGATAAGCTAAGATTCACTCCCAGTAGGCGGCGGCTTAGCATGTGCAATGCTGCTAAAAGCAGCTTGCGAGCGAACAACTCGGAATGAGGGCCATTGTTTTGCCCAACTGCTAAAAAATTTCCTGCTGCGATCAACTTGGAATTACCCCCCATATTAGTAGAAAATTGTATGAAAGTGATATATAAAGTGCTACATTAAATGTTACAGTGTGCTACCCCAAAGCAGCCCAGCCCCACCAGTCCAGGGAGCACCGCGCCCCAAACTCATCCTCAAAACTAATACAGCATATATTTCCTAGGTACAGTACATGGCTTCAGATCCCAGTCTATATAATTAGTGAGGGACATTTACTGTATAAGAAGAGCTACTACTAGATGAATATCTTATATTTTCAATTATTTACAAAAATTTAAATTTTTTTATGTCAAATTTGCCACACTATAATAATGAGCTCCAGTTTTGGTGCGGATTTAGGGCCACATACTGAATACCCATCATTACATAAGAATCATGGGGCACATTGGAGAATATAAGTGTGATTTAAGGCCCTCATTCCGAGTTGTTTGCTCGCTAGCTGCTTTTAGCAGCATTGCACACGCTAAGCCGCCGCCTACTGGGAGTGTATCTTAGCATAGCAGAATTGCGAACGAAAGATTAGCAGATTTGCGAATAGAAATTTCTTAGCAGTTTCTGAGTAGCTCCAGACTTACTCTGCCACTGCGATCAGTTCAGTCAGTTTCGTTCCTGGTTTGACGTCACAAACACGCCCAGCGTTTGCCCAGCCACTCCCCCTTTTCTCCAGACACTCCCGCGTTTTTCCCTGACACGCCTGCGTTTTTCCGCACACTCCCAGAAAACGTCCAGTTTCCGCCCAGAAACACCCACTTCCTGTCAATCACACTATGATCAGCAGAACGATGAAAAAACCTTGTTACGCCGTGAGTAAAATACCAAACTTTTGTGCACATTTACTTGGCGCAGGCGCACTGCGAACATTGCGCATGCGCAGTTTGCGACTAATCGCTCCGTAGCGGAAAAAAATAACGAGCGAACAACTCGGAATGACCCCCTAAGTCGGATGTTAAATACAAATCTGGAATATATAATAAAACAATTGTAATTTTTTAATAGTGATAATATGTGATTTTTAATAGGCATAATAAATATGATTTGATCATATTTACTGTATACAGTATGTACTGTAGCAGCAATAAAGAAGAACATTTCCATATATCTATCTATATATCTATAGTGTGATGATGAGGTGTAACTGACAGACAAGCACTCATACGATCATACAATTTTGATATTGAAAACATTTTCTTTTTTTGGATAGAAATTAATCTCAGTAATTTGGCTAATGGTTCTGCAGTGCAGGCAGCAATCAGCGTTCTGATTATAGTAACACTTGGCTGACCAAGCTGTTATGTTCCAGTGCAGTGGGAATGTACAGTGATTGCAAAAATCATTTTCCTTCCTATTAAATAATTTTACTAATGGTCTATATATATATAATGTTTTCTTTTACATTACATTGCTAAACAATATTTTATTATTTTAATAATCAGCTAAATAGTATTAAAATAAAATTGTTTTATTAATGTTTTATTTCAGTAATAAATCATGTTTTAATGCTCTTGTTCTGGTAATATCGCTCTGAGAAGCGTTATCAGACATCCCATGTGGCAGTGCAAGCATTGTTGCAAAGCTTGTTAAATAGACCCCTCCATCCTTAGGACGGTATCCTAACTGATGGCTTGGGTGAGGCAGAGACAATACTTATGGCCAGTAATAATACCTGTCTGCCTCAAATCTCTCTCTCTCTTTATCTTTCTATCTCTCTATCTATCTATCTATCTATCTATCTATCTATCTATCTATCTATCTATCTATCTATCTATCTATCTATCTATCTACCTATTTATTTACACTGTAAATCCTTGGATAAGACCCCCACTCAACATCCTATCTTAATCCACCCTCAATGTTCCTGCCCATCTAATTGTCCATTCTCTTTGTTGACCTCGCTTCTTTCAGCTTCTTCACTTGTTTCCTTTCTCTACAGAATCCAGTTTAAACTTCTCTCACTCATTTTCAACGCAGTAATTTGCTCCTTCCTTTCTACATCTCTAATCTCATCTCGGTTCACTCTCCCTCCATCCTTCCTTTCTACATCTCTAATCTCATCTCAATTCACACTCCCTCCATCCTTCCTTTCTACATCTCTAATCTCATCTCAATTCACACTCCCTCCATCCTTCCTTTCTACATATCTAATCTCATCTCAGTTCACTCTCCATCCATCCTTCTTTTCTACATTTCTAATCTCATCTCAATTCACTCTCCCTCCATTCTTCCTTTCTACACCTCTAATCTCATCTCAGTTGACTCTCCCTCCATCCTTCCTTTCTACATCTCTAATCTCATCTCAATTCACTCTCCCTCCATTCTTCCTTTCTACACCTCTAATCTCATCTCAGTTCACTCTCCCTCCATCCTTCCTTTCTACATCTCTAATCTCATCTCAATTCACTCTCCCTCCATCCTTCCTTTCTACATCTCTAATCTCATCTCGGTTCACTCTCCCTCCATCCTTCCTTTCTACATCTCTAATCTCATCTCAATTCACACTCCCTCCATGCTTCCTTTCTACATCTCTAATCTCATCTCAATTCACACTCCCTCCATGCTTCCTTTCTACATCTCTAATCTCATCTCAATTCACACTCCCTCCATCCTTCCTTTCTACATATCTAATCTCATCTCAATTCACTCTCCATCCATCCTTCTTTTCTACATTTCTAATCTCATCTCAGTTCACTCTCCCTCCATTCTTCCTTTCTACACCTCTAATCTCATCTCAGTTCACTCTCCCTCCATCCTTCCTTTCTACATCTCTAATCTCATCTCAATTCACTCTCCCTCCATTCTTCCTTTCTACACCTCTAATCTCATCTCAGTTCACTCTCCCTCCATCCTTCCTTTCTACATCTCTAATCTCATCTCAATTCACTCTCCCTCCATCCTTCCTTTCTACATCTCTAATCTCATCTCGGTTCACTCTCCCTCCATCCTTCCTTTCTACATCTCTAATCTCATCTCAATTCACACTCCCTCCATCCTTCCTTTCTACATCTCTAATCTCATCTCAATTCACACTCCCTCCATCCTTCCTTTCTACATATCTAATCTCATCTCAGTTCACTCTCCATCCATCCTTCTTTTCTACATTTCTAATCTCATCTCAGTTCACTCTCCCTCCATTCTTCCTTTCTACACCTGTAATCTCATCTCAGTTCACTCTCCCTCCATCCTTCCTTTCTACATCTCTAATCTCATCTCAATTCACTCTCACTCCATTCTTCCTTTCTACACCTCTAATCTCATCTCAGTTCACTCTCCCTCCATCCTTCCTTTCTACACCTCTAATCTCATCTCAGTTCACTCTCCCTCCATCCTTCCTTTCTACATCTCTAATATCATCTCAATTCACTCTCCCTCCATACTTCCTTTCTACATCTCTAATCTCATCTCAATTCACACTCCCTCCATCCTTCCTTTCTACATCTCTAATCTCATCTCAGTTCACTCTCCCTCCATCCTTCCTTTCTACATCTCTAATCTCATCTCAGTTCACTCTCCCTCCATCCTTCCTTTCTACACCTCTAATCTCATATCAGTTCACTCTCCCTCCATCCTTCCTTTCTACATCTCTAATATCATCTCAATTCACTCTCCCTCCATCCTTCCTTTCTACATCTCTAATCTCATCTCAATTCACACTCCCTCCATCCTTCCTTTCTACATCTCTAATCTCATCTCAATTCACTCTCCCTCCATACTTCCTTTCTACATCTCTAATCTCATCTCAATTCACACTCCCTCCATCCTTCCTTTCTACATCTCTAATCTCATCTCAATTCACACTCCCTCCATCCTTCCTTTCTACATATCTAATCTCATCTCAGTTCACTCTCCATCCATCCTTCTTTTCTACATTTCTAATCTCATCTCAGTTCACTCTCCCTCCATTCTTCCTTTCTACACCTGTAATCTCATCTCAGTTCACTCTCCCTCCATCCTTCCTTTCTACATCTCTAATCTCATCTCAATTCACTCTCCCTCCATTCTTCCTTTCTACACCTCTAATCTCATCTCAGTTCACTCTCCCTCCATCCTTCCTTTCTACACCTCTAATCTCATCTCAGTTCACTCTCCCTCCATCCTTCCTTTCTACATCTCTAATATCATCTCAATTCACTCTCCCTCCATCCTTCCTTTCTACATCTCTAATCTCATCTCAATTCACACTCCCTCCATCCTTCCTTTCTACATCTCTAATCTCATCTCAGTTCACTCTCCCTCCATCCTTCCTTTCTACATCTCTAATCTCATCTCAGTTCACTCTCCCTCCATCCTTCCTTTCTACACCTCTAATCTCATCTCAGTTCACTCTCCCTCCATCCTTACTTTCTACATCTCTAATATCATCTCAATTCACTCTCCCTCCATCCTTCCTTTCTACATCTCTAATATCATCTCAATTCACTCTCCCTCCATCCTTCCTTTCTACATCTCTAATCTCATCTCAATTCACTCTCCCTCCATACTTCCTTTCTACATCTCTAATCTCATCTCAATTCACTCTCCCTCCATACTTCCTTTCTACATCTCTAATCTCATCTCAATTCACTCTCCCTCCATACTTCCTTTCTACATCTCTAATCTCATCTCAATTCACTCTCCCTCCATCCTTCCTTTCTACACCTCTAATCTCATCTCAGTTCACTCTCCCTCCATCCTTACTTTCTACATCTCTAATATCATCTCAATTCACTCTCCCTCCATCCTTCCTTTCTACATCTCTAATATCATCTCAATTCACTCTCCCTCCATCCTTCCTTTCTACATCTCTAATCTCATCTCAATTCACTCTCCCTCCATACTTCCTTTCTACATCTCTAATCTCATCTCAATTCACTCTCCCTCCATACTTCCTTTCTACATCTCTAATCTCATCTCAATTCACTCTCCCTCCATACTTCCTTTCTACATCTCTAATCTCATCTCAATTCACTCTCCCTCCATCCTTCCTTTCTACATCTCTAATCTCATCTCAATTCACTCTCCCTCCATACTTCCTTTCTACATCTCTAATCTCATCTCAATTCACTCTCCCTCCATCCTTCCTTTCTACATCTCTAATCTCATCTCAGTTCACACTCCCTCCATCCTTCCTTTCTACATCTCTAATCTCATCTCAATTCACTCTCCCTCCATCCTTCCTTTCTACATCTCTAATCTTATCTCAGTTCACTCTCCCTCCATCTTTCCTTTCTACATCTCTAATCTTATCTCAGTTCACACTCCCTCCTCCTTCCTTTCTACATCTCTAATCTCATCTCAGTTCACTCTCCCTCCATCCTTCCTTTCTACATCTCTAATCTCATCTCAATTCACACTCCCTCCATCCTTCCTTTCTACATCTCTAATCTCATCTCAGTTCACACTCCCTCCATCCTTCCTTTCTACATCTCTAATCTCATCTCAATTCACTCTCCCTCCATCCTTCCTTTCTACATCTCTAATCTTATCTCAGTTCACTCTCCCTCCATCTTTCCTTTCTACATCTCTAATCTCATCTCAATTCACTCTCCCTCCATCCATCCTTCCTTTCTACATCTCTAATCTCATCTCAGTTCACACTCCCTCCTCCTTCCTTTCTACATCTCTAATCTCATCTCAGTTCACTCTCCCTCCTTTCCTCCATCTCCGCTCTTCCTCTGACAGTAACCTACAGGAGCCTTCACACTTATTTCCTCCTCCAACTCCCACATCCAACAGTTTTTACTTGTTGCCCTCCTATGGAACTTACTCCACCCCTCTAGGCAACTATCCACCAGCCTGCAGGGTTTCTAACATTATCTGGGAATATACCTGTCCTTCACACACACTCAACCTACAGTAGGCCATCTCTCCTCCCTCATCGTCTCATCCTTGTTCACCACCCAGTTACAGTACATCCAGCATCCCCAACACTGTAAGCTCTCACAGGCAGGGCCCTCCATCCTCTTTTTTCTCCCCTGCACTATTCATGCCTCCAGTGAGTTTCCACTCACTGTCTGCCAATTTCATCCTTTCTGTCCATCCACCCAGATGGGATGATGTAGTCAGGATCCCAGCAGTCAGGATCCCAATGGTCAGAATTCTCAAACCGGAAGCTCGAAGCAATGTTGGGTAAGTTATAGGGTTAAATTTAGGCACTAGGGGGTGGAATATGGTTAGGCTGCGGAAAGGAACGGTTAGGGTTAGGCTGCAGGAGGGAACAGTTAGGGTTAGGATGTGGGAGGAAGGGTTAGACTGTGGGAAAATATAGTTAGGGTTTGGCTGTGGGAGTGGTACGTTAGGGGTAACATTAGGGTTAAAATATTACTGAGATCCGTCGTTGTTCTTTGTGTTGGGATTCCGCCATTGGGATTCTCACCATCAGGATCCTGACCACTAGTTTTTCAATACCATCCCCTCCCACTTCTATATCATTAAGTGCTACCACTATTAGCTGTCACTCAATTAGTGTCTAAATATCTCCGTTTGGTTTTCCCCTTGTACTGACTGACTGATAATACAGTATTGTTTGCATAGATAGTAACTTTTCTCTGTTATGGGGCTTTGGACACTTGGGGCCAAATGTAATAGAGTGAGAGTTTCAGAAAGTGAGAGATTTGGTAAGGTTTTGCAGTTTTTTTTAAAGTGGCAATCATTTACACTGCAAAACCAGGTTGATCTTGCTGTGTAAATGATTGCCACTTTAAAAAAAAATTGCAAAACCTTACCGAATCTCTCACTTTCTGAAACTCTCACTCTATTACATTTGGCCCTTGGTGGCACTATATAAATAAAAGAGAAGACGGATGAAAAGAAGATAATCCTATATTTAGCTTCTCATTTTTCTTTTATTTAATTCACTTTCCAATAACCCCCCCACCCCCACCCCCCGGAGTAAAGGATTTTGTTTAAAACAGGGCAAAGTGTTGCAGATCATTTTAACTGCACCTAGTAATGACTTCATAGCCTAGTACTGAAATAAGATAAAGGAACACAACTTCCCCTTTCCGTCCATCTCTTTAAGTAATTTATTTACTTTGCAGTGTGGATTTGTCTCCTTAATGGCCCGCGTACTGTAGTCTGCTTATTTCACTCTTAATTAAACCCGTAGGTTTGAGTGCTGTTCCTGCGTGTCCGGTAGCTGCATCCTCTCTGACTGTAAATCTTTTCTTGTGATACTGGCGATAAAACCTCGCTGTAAATGTTTATGGTATGTATAAACTAGGGCGCCTGAATCAATGGAAGTCAATGCAAATGAAAGCAGAAATATTAGTGTATGCCGGTAAGTTCTATTTATCAAGAAGAGTAAAATGTGAGTACACAGTAATGGCCGGTCTACAGAGTTTACACAGGCAGGCAACCTGCGACGGTTACTGTAAGTAGAGGTTATCAAAAAGCATAACAACTGGCTCAGGGGTGGGAAACAACTCTCCCGATTCATCATAGGAAAGCCAGGGGCAAACACAGGATTTACTTGGGGGGGGGGGGGGGGGGGGTTCCGTGTTTTATATATATATATATACACTAGCTGTTCTACCCGTTCTTCGCACGGGAGTTTCTGATTTTCATGGTTGTAAATATAAATGAGTGTTGATAAATAGGTAAATCTATAGAGATGTAAATGTGGGAAACGTCTTAATGTAAGTAAATGTTTATCCCTGGTTCTTGGCGTTACCCGAGGAGCACCCGTAGCAGATACGGTAAAAAGTGACAGGACCATTTTTGTAGTTTATTAAATTCTATCCACTGGAGGTGCAATCCACATCTTGATCGGATTGTCCGCTTGGGCGTTATCGTTCACGCAACGCAAGCCACGCATCAGTAATGATGTCATTATGTCAACCCCCTTTTTATACCTGTAGGGGAGATTTATTAACATTCTCATGACGTAGTGCTCCTATTTCCCACCTGCAGAATGGAATAGGAAAATGTTACATTTCATCTTCCTAACATATCGAGTGTGATGAGTCAGTCAGTACGTCAGTGAGGGCTTTCGCATTTATAGATGTATACAGACATGTGTTTAGCATGCACAGGACTTTACAATAAAGAGTGCCGAAAAAATGGATTGCATATGCACACACACACACACACACACACACACACACACACACACACACACACACACACACACACATATATTACATGTGTGTGTGTGTATATATATATACACATATATCACATACATGTATGTGTATAAAAATAAACATCTATATATGACACACACACATACATAATATACCACACACACTGTACGTACGTACGTACGTACGTACGTACGTACGTACGTATGTACATACATACATACATACAAACTCAGCTGTCTCCGTGTCTGAAAACAGGATTTTGCTCTATCGGGGGGGGGGGGGGGGGGGGGGGGTTCTGGGGACTCAGAAACCCCCCTTGCATGCGCTACTGAAAGCAGTAGATGAACATACTTCTAAGTGAATTTATCACTAAAGTGATAAAGTGGAGAGAGGATGGGTCAATTTACTAAGCTTGGATGGAGATAAAGTACCAGCCAATCAGCTCCTAACTCTCCAAGGCTTTGTACATCTCCCCCGTTCCCTAATGATCCATTTACAAAACAGATCACATAGCACTGGCATAACTATTGTAGGTGCAAAGCAGGATTTTAAGAGAGGGGGGTCCCGTGTACAGACTCTGGCCCCCCCCCCCCTCTCCATGACACTGTAGTCTTCGGCATAGTGCCAGAATCTACTGCACATGCACAGGTCTCTGGAAACATGGTGCCTGCCATGGTCCAGAGACTAATTAGCTACTGCACATGCGCAGCGGACATTTTGGGAGTGATTTTTGCCATGGGTGCTGCAGCTCCCATTGCGGGACTCTGTAAAGGTAATTAAAATAGCATTAGTGCAGTGTGTGCGGTGTTTGCCCCTCTGGACCCAGGGGCCCGTGTGAACCACATACATTGTACCCATGATAGAAACATCAATGGTGCAAAGGGTGCTGCTGCTATTGGGCCTGGACTCCCTCCCAAGCCCCAGTCACGCATGCAATGATTAATCAGAGCCCACCATCCTCTTCAGTCTCCCCCACCATCCAACAGCCGGACCTCCTCCCTCCACCAAATTGCTTGTGCTGGGCTAGGGACTCCAATCCCGGGATCCCAGATGAAAAGGGCCATGTCATCACAAGATAAGGGGCTGTGTCCTCATGGCTCTACCCTGCCTTGTTCTCTTCACTCTGGTGGTGTGCCCAACTCTCCCAAAGATGCTGGGCTGACCCCAGGCTCTCCCCACACTCTGAACAGATGCCGTGCGCATTGGCACGTCATCTGTTCACCTGCTGCATGCTGCTATGTCATGCCCATACCCACCAGGCCACACCCATAACTGAAAGGTCATGCCCCCTTTTTCAATGGGGTCCTGGGATTGGCTTCAGTGCTGGAGAAGGAGGGGGCCCAGTGGGGCCCTTTGCTATAGAGCCCATACAGTTCATACAATGCCCCTGGCGCATAACAATACATCACACAGTCAGTTGTTTGGTGGTTAGTGTTCAATACAGAGACGCACGACAAATGTACACTAGTGAGCTAGTTTGCAGTACAGAACACAGTCCCTGATTACCAGTGCACTATGTATTACTCAATCCCTGGCAGCCTACTGTATCTATAATGTTTTACCCAATCCGTAGTGGCTAAGAGTGCCCTATTGGGCCTAGCCACCAGTGGCCACTCTACTATGCAGTGATCAGTCCCTGGTGACACCAAAATGTCAGCTCCTCCGCAGTGTAAGGAGCCAGGTGCTGCAGTGTGAAAGTCTCCTACAGCACCCGGCAGTGGCGGAACTAGCGAGCAGTGGGCCCAGGTGTGAGAAAATGCTTTGCCCCCCCCCCCCCCCTCCCTCATCCCGTCCAAGTCCACCCCCTCACCCCTGGAGAGGATCTGGTGATGGGGACCTGCTCAGGGCCAGGGAAATGGATACCTAGCAACAGTGCTGTAACTAGACATTTTAGCGCTGTGTGCAAGAAACGGCATGGGAGCCCCCCCAAAGCAGGGGCAGTGCGCGCCCGCGCGCCATAGGTGCGCACAAAAAATATAGGGACATGGCTTCATGGGGAAGGGGTGTGGCCACAAAATAATACCAATTCATATAATGGTGCACAGTAGTCTCCATTATTCAAATTACGCCACACAGTAGCACCACTACACCAGGTAGAGCCCCTTTTACACATTAAGGTGGACAGATTACCCTTTTTTACACATTACGGCAGACAGCGTCCCCTTTTTTACACATTACGGCAGACAGCGTCCCCGTTTTTACACATTACGGCAGACAGCGTCCCCTTTTTTACACATTACTGCAGACAAAGTCCCCTTTTTACACATTACTGCAGACAAAGTCCTCTTTTTACACATTACGGCAGACAGCGTCCCCTTTTTTACACATTACGGCAGACAGCGTCCCCTTTTTTACACATTACAGCAGACAGCGTCCCCTTTTTTACACATTACTGCAGACAAAGTCCCCTTTTTACACATTACGGCAAACAGCGTCCCCTTTTTACACATTACGGCAGACAGCGTCCCCTTTTTTACACATTACGGCAGACAGCGTCCCCGTTTTTACACATTACGGCAGACAGCGTCCCCTTTTTTACACATTACTGCAGACAAAGTCCCCTTTTTACACATTACTGCAGACAAAGTCCTCTTTTTACACATTACGGCAGACAGCGTCCCCTTTTTTACACATTACGGCAGACAGCGTCCCCTTTTTTACACATTACAGCAGACAGCGTCCCCTTTTTTACACATTACTGCAGACAAAGTCCCCTTTTTACACATTACGGCAAACAGCGTCCCCTTTTTACACATTACGGCAAACAGCGTCCCCTTTTTACACATTACGGCAGACAGAGTCCACCTTTTACACATTACGGCAGACAGCGTCCCCTTTTTATACATTAAGGCAGACAGACAGAATAGATAGATAGATAGATAGATAGATAGATAGATAGACAGAAAGAAAGAATAGATTATACTTACTGTCTCCGCTGGCAGTCAGGCTCATCGGTGTACTATTACACATACCCACCCTGACGTGTGGAAGTGTCGTGGGATCATTGTGGGTGTGTATCAAAAGCTCAGTGCGATTCTGAGTCGTGCATACAGGGAAGGGACGCCTGTTTCTGACAGATGCCTCACACTTTGCATCGGGCTGGTGCCGCTGCTGTTCCAATGTAGACTGTTGCGGTGGCCGGTGTAAAATCACAGGTTTCCACTTGCACTCACATGTAATCAGGAATGGGTCTACTGGGGGCAAAACTACAGAGCTACAGGGGAAAAACTACAGGGGGCACAACTCTACAGGCGGCACATCTACAGGGGGCACAACTCTACAGGGGGCACAGCTACAGGGGGCACAACTATACTGGGGGCACAACTCTACTGGGGGCACAGCTACAGGGGGCACAACTATACTGGGGGTACAGCTACAGGGGGCAAAACTCTACAGGGGCACAAGTCTACTGGGGGCACAGCTACAGGGGGCACAACTACAGGGGGCATTACTGTGGCTATGCCCCTTCCGTATGAAGCCACTGAAGCCACGCGCCTATTGGCTGTCGGGGGGGGGGGGGGGGGGCGCCACAGGAAACTTTCGCCCTTGAAGCCGCAAGGTCTGGAACCAGCCCTGCATGTAACCCAACCGCAGCCCCACGGATTGCAGCATTAGCATAAGTTAGTAAATATAGCTTCCGCTGCTTCCCGCAACTACAGCCACTTTGCGTCAATAAGTCTCTTATACTACAGTATATCAGATCCAAGTTTTATACTTTTTCCAATTAGTAATTATTAATATGTGAATGCTAATAGATGGCAGATTGCCAGCGCTGACCATGTTTGCCTTGCAGTGAGATATCGATCGGTGGAGGAAATGTAATTGCTTCCAGCTGAGCTCTTGGATGTATTTCTTCTGTTTCTAGTTAAGAAACATCATTACGTTTTCCTTCTTTTATTCCTTGGTCAATATCTAATTAACCATCTCCGTAAACAAATATTCCGGCTTCTTATTTTTATTTTAATACCCCGGAGCTCTATTTACTAAAGTAAGAAATTGGTCCACTCTATAAGGGGAATAGACGTAATTCTAGCGCAATGGCGACTTGCAAGTCAGTGCTTTACCCATTGGTGTATGCAGTACGGGTCCTGCGCATATGCAGTTCAACAAATATCGGAGATGTATTGTATGTAAACCGTCGGCTCTTTGCGCACAACTCTGAATTTATCCCTTAAATAGATTCAAAGGGGCTCATGGTGAAACAGATACTGTGGGGCATATTCAATGAGGCACGAGGTTTGCCCACACAAAATCCTTGCGACCAGTTTTGGACTAGTTTATGTAGGAAAAGGGGTGCAGGGTGAGATACATACCTGTCCTGTGCCCGGCCAGACACAAGAAGATCTCTCTATGACACTGGCGATAAGAGAACCGGAAAAGGAGGCAGCCCTGCGGAAGGTGAGTAATTAGATGTAACCCTACCCTCAATACCTTGAACTAGAGCTGTCTATGTATTCTATTAAGGGATGGTTACCTAATATCTGTGCCTCCACCCAAGCTAATTATTTTAGGCTTGCCCGGGTAAGCCCTTTCCGCTTTTAGTAATGAATTTGCATATCAATATGTCTATAAATGTATATGCGTGCACATTCTATACAGTATTATACCTGTTCTTCTGTTTGCTTTCCAGGATCTCCGGATGGAAATTTCAAGTCACATTACATATGGTAAGTATAAGTAAAAGTATTTATTCTTTCTCATAAAGGTTTAGAAGAAATTTAAACACAAAACACATTTCACAAGCATAGTAAAATACATCACTTTTCCAATCCTGTCTCACTAATACCCTCCCTTTTCCTTAACCTATACAGGTTATTTGCATGCAATACAAAAAAATCTCCTTTGTTAAATAACACCGTTAGGTGTTTGAGTGACCCGGGTACTCTTTATAAGATAGTGCACTATCAACCCGATAAAACTTATAGAAGAAACAATAAATGATTCTAAATACTTAACATCACACTTTAGTAATAATATTCCTCTTTCCTTTCTGTTATTTTTCAGTCTGTGAGAGAAAGGTATGTATCTATACAGAATGCTACTGTAACACTTGCTGTCTAATAAGTTGTAATATATTGCCACTTATGTTTCTCTTTTGTCAGTTAGGTGAAAAGTATCCTTTCCTCAGATGTAACTTGTATTAGCAAAAGACTACTTCCTTATCTGCCATACAAGTAATAAAAGTATGGTTGTAGCTGTACAATTCTATACTGAAATCCTTGGAAGTGGGAAAATACTTATTTCTGGCAGCTGTATTCCTTTCACAAGCTATATGTCGTAGTATTGCATGCTCATCATTGTCCTCAATCCTGGTGTGGTGTAGCTTAAATGTAAACTGTCTCTTTAACAAGGAGAAGTCTTGGTTAAAGGCACTTAATGAAATATGCTGTGGTTCTTAGTTAATTTAAATACTCCAATTTTTAAACTGCCAGTCTCTTTGCGATTAACATACAATATGGCTGGGTTTTAGACAATAAACTCTTCAATGTGAGTGACGTAGGGCTAACTGACTTGGCTTTTATCCGCTATATACACACTGTAGGTGTGATATTAGTTTCTGTCTCTAATAATCCTCTGGACGGCTTAATGCTGCCTCTTTCCTTTGCTTAAACAGTACTTTATAGCTGACCACTGACAAAATCATAGTTATTTGAGCATATTATTATACTCCGTTCCACTCTTAGTGACAACCACAGTTATGTTGCTGCTGGTATTTGGTGTAGGTAGCGGGTTAAATACACCAACACCTCTGCTCACTGATGCTGCAGTATAAACTCTCCTGCTCTCCTTCCTTTCTTTCTTAACATGCCAAAGTATAGTTCACCATAGGCGCACTGTATATATGCTCTGCTTAATTAATGCTGCCTAGCACTGTTGTTCATATACTTTGAATATGATTTACTGAATAATTTATAGTTAATTATACTTTGTTGGGCTAGGCTGGGGTGTCAGTGAGGTGCATGATAGTTTTTTCACTCACGCTTTAGTTGTACACTTCTGGTCTCCCTGTATTCTTGTGAGAAAAAGACTCATCTTGCGTCGGTCGTTGCCATGGCACTGGTCAGCTTCTCTGCCTCTTCCGGTCTCCACACCCCCCGTTGCTATGGCGCTGATCAGAGCTTCTCTCAGCCTCTTCCGCCGCTGCTCCCGGCTCCAACAGGCCACTGCATGTACTCTGCCAGACCACGCTGTCCTCCTCTGCCGCCTGGACAACCCAGCAAAACACAGCAGGGAACCGATCTCCCGTTCCTCTCCGCCGCTGCTTCCGGAGGGTGGCTGGCAGGTACCTCTGACTCCGCTCTCCGCTTCTCCGGCCGCTTTGTTTTGGCCGCACTCTCCGTTGCCCTTTGCCGGCTGCACTCCCCTTGCTCTCTGGTCACCGCTCAGCTCTTAGTGGCGCCAGAGGCTCAGGTGCTAGCACTCCAAAGGGGGATCAGCATTCTGACTCTCCGCCAGCGAGGAGCTTTATTTATACTCCTTCAACTCACGGCTCGTGCCTCCCTCCTTCCCGCCTAAGCCACGAGCTATACCCCCCGGTCAGTAGCGCTCGTGAGGCGCTCGTGGCATTCTGGATCGTTCTGCCAGAGCGGTCATTGCCTGACAGATAGACCACTGACAGCCCCACTAAGTCTATACAGCCTCTCTCTATCTCCTATTTCATGCTACGTTAATAAGAGCTGTTCTATAAAAACTCCTGCACCCACAGCACATTTAATAAATAAATTACAAATAGTTAACCCCTTCAAATCCATCTATATACACATATATTTACATATCCATACATACACAAGCAAATATATATATATATCAATTAACATCACATTTCTCCTTTTAATATAACTTGCGTTAAATATATACATAAATATATATATATATATACCTCAGAAATATAACACTTCACATATTAATAATCCAATAGTTATATTACACTCTCCCCTTGGTGATTCATTTCAAAAAATCCTCAAGCAAATGGATCACCAATTTTTTATTTATTATTAACTCTAAGTTTGTATTGGTAAGTATCCATAGTAAGGCCATATATCTATCATATTTGGATGTATTATTCTGGGTACAATGCTAGGTATTCCCAACTCATCATAAGTAAGCATAGATGGGGGTTGACATACCCTTTTTGGCTTATCCCATATCTGCTTCTTCTCTATTTCACTATAAGGATATAAAACCCTATTAGATTCATCTGATACTCTTGAATTTTCAGCATTACAATATTCCAGATCTCCTTCCCAGATATTGTCATCATTAAACTCTTGAATTTTACCTCCCACATGTTCTAGGGGACCCTCAGTAACATGGTCATCAGTAAATTTGTCAAAATCTAAAGACTCATCTTTATAATAATATCCTTGTATCTCTGGTTCATCATCTATGTCATCTATGATACTCAATTCATTATGTATTACATTTCTATTTCCCGTTCTTTCATTAGTTGTGCTGGTAGTATCGTTTAGTTCAAGCCTTTCTAACCGAACTTCTTTCCCGATAGGCAAAAGATGCTGCCTATGATATGTCAATATCCGGTCATCTCCCGCCTCAAGCTTGATCTTATATACAGGTAAGTTTGAAAGTTTCTCAACAATTACAAAAGGATCTTCCCTCCACCTATTTGAAATTTTAAACTTTCTAGGTGTTCCTAGATGTCTTAATAAGACTCGATCCCCTGGAACTAACTCATGGTCACGGACTTTCCTGTCATATCTAGTTTTATTTTTTAATCCTAATTTCCTGGCTGCACATTCAGCGATATCATAAGCCTCCTGTAATTCTTCTCGCAACTTCCTTATGTATTTTATGTGGGAAATAGCAGGTTTGTCACTAGTGGATATCCCCATACATACATCTATGGGAAGCCTGGCTTCCCGACCAAACATTAAATAATATGGAGAATACCCTGTGGCTTCATTTTGGGTACAATTATATGCATGAACTAACCGGTCAGTATGCCTTTTCCAGTACTTTTTATCAAAGGGGTTCAATGTTCCCAACATATCCAATAAGGTTCTGTTGAACCTCTCAGGTTGAGGGTCACCTTGAGGATGATAGGGAGTTGTCCTAGATTTAGTTATTCCACAGGTTACACAAAGCTCCTTTATTAGTTTACTTTCAAATTCTCTGCCTTGGTCAGAGTGAAGTCTGTTTGGAAAACCATAGTGGATAAAAAATTTGGTCCATAATGTGTTTGCCACTGTTGATGCCTTTTGATTTGGTGTAACATACGCCTGGGCGTATCTGGTGAAATGATCAGTTATCACCAATATGTGGCATTTCTTTCCTGGTTCTACTTCTAGTGTCAAAAAATCCATGCATATCAAATCCATAGGCCCACTACTTTTAAAATTTACCAAAGGGGCAATTTGTTTAATTACAGTTTTCCGAACTATACAATTTCCACAGTTCCTACAATAGGCCTCTACTTCTTCCCTCATTCCAGGCCAATAAAACCTATCCGATATTAGCTTAAAGGTTTTGTCATACCCTAAATGGCCATGGTCATTGTGCAAAGCTTTCATTACTGTACTCCTATGCTTTTTAGGCAGTACTAACTGTTTCCTTTCACCTCCTTCAGATTTCTTAGTTACACGATATAATAACCCATCTGTTAGGAATAACTTGTTCCTCTGTCGCTCCAATAACTTAGCTTCTTTGGTAACTAATGGGGGCCTAGAACTCCAACTCTGTTTCATTTTGTTTATTACATCTCTTATGTCTGGATCTTGATTTTGATCATCCTGTATCTGGCCTCTCCGGAGTCTAGGCAACCCTTCTAACTCTAAATTACTCAGCCAACAATATGATAATGGGATAGCTTCAGAAGTGGCTCCTAGAGGACTCAACATTTCTCCTGGCATCATTTCCCCAATTTGTATTTGATGACATATCCCTTTTACATCTCCCATAGGCACTTCAATCCATTCTTCTTCAACGTCACTACTACCCTGGTTGGGGATCCTAGACAACGAGTCAGCATCAATATTATTTATTCCAGGTCTATATTTTAGAGAGAAGTTATACAAGGCCAATGCTGCAAGCCACCTGTGTCCAGTAGCATCGAGTTTTGCTGTTGTTTGTATATAAGTTAAGGGGTTATTGTCGGTGTGTACCTCAAAAGGTACACCATACAAATAGTCATGGAATTTTTCTACCACACACCACTTTAAAGCCAAAAATTCCAACTTATGGGTAGGATAGTTCTTTTCACTAATGGATAAGCCCCGGCTAGTAAAAGACACAGGTTTCAGTTCACCTTGGTGCTTCTGATATAATACCCCTCCTATTCCTTCTAGTGAAGCATCTGTGTGGAGAACATATGGAAGGGTTGGATCAGCATATGCCAGGACTGGAGCACCCGTCAGTTTTTCTTTTAGAGCTTGAAAAGCCATTTCACATTTAGGATCCCATCTGTTTCCAAATGGTTCACTTGGTTTGAACCATTGGTTGGATATTGTTTTAGTGGTTTTCTTTTTATTATTTGGGGGATACCCTTTAGTCAAATCAGTAAGAGGCTTTGAAATTTTAGAATAGTTCGGGACAAAACGGCGGTAATAACCACAGAACCCTAAAAAAGATCTAAGTTCTTTCAATTTAGTCGGACGGGGCCAATTCCTCACTGCATCAACTTTGGCAGGGTCAGTTGACACTCCTTCCCTACTTACAATGTGTCCCAAATATTTCACAGAGGACCTACATAGCTGGCATTTATCGATGGATAGCTTCAATCCTCCCTCTATTAATCTATCCAACACTTTTAATAGACGGGAGTTATGTTCGGCTAGGGAATTTCCGAAAACAATAATATCATCTAGATAGACAATAACTTCTCTGTAATTCATGTCCCCTATAACTTTCTCCATAGTCCTTTGAAAAGTAGCAGGAGCTCCCTTTATACCTTGCGGCATTTTTAAGAATTCGAAGAATCCCAATGGGCAGATAAAGGCTGTTTTTTCTCTGTCTTCTGGGCACATAGGAATCTGATAAAACCCATTTCTTAGATCAAGTACTGAAAACCACCTGCTCCCTTGTAAACAATCTAATGCCTCGTCAATCTTAGGAACTGTGTACTGGTCTGGTACAGTTCGAGAATTTAGTGTCCTATAATCTACACACATACGGATTTTTCCATTTTTTTTTTTTGCTATCACAATTGGAGAGGCATATGGGCTGCGGGACTCAATAATGATTTGGTTCTCCAGTAATCCCTTCAGGTGTAACCGAACGTCCTCAAAATCCGCAGGTGCTATCCTACGGGAACGTTCTCTAAAAGGACTTATATCATTTAACTTTATGCCATGCTCTACTCCTTTTGCTTCTCCTAAGTCCCATTCTCCTGTTGAGAACGCTTGTTTTCTATATTCTAATTCTTTAATTAGAGAAACCTTGTCTTCTTTTACCATGTCACTTTCCTGAAAACAAACATCAAATTCATTCCCACTTTCACTGAGATTGGTTCCTGGTTGTACCAGCAAAGTATGTCCTACATCCATAACTCGTCTATCTTCATCCCGGCACCAATTTGATAGTACATGGTATAATTGAGTGTTAGTCCCCACAATCACAGGGGGCCCATTTCTTTCTCCCTGAATTTTAGGACATATGAGAGCAATAAAGGGTACTTCTAAAGGCTCTTCAGGTGTTTTCCCATCAAATTCAAGGGTTACTTGTACATAACCCAAATAGGGGTACTTTTCAACACTTAATCCCCAGATGACTAGCCCACTAAGTGGTTGTATGGGTACATTTGATATATGATCATTATACCATGTTTCAAAAATTATAGATACTTGGGACCCACTGTCTAAAAGTACTTTACAGTTAACTCCATTAATAGATGCAGAAACTATGGGGGCAGGCCCCAATAGACCCTCTGGCACCGTCCCGTTCCACCATGAATTCCCCATTGCACAGTTGCTGACTTCTAGGGGGACTGTGAGGGGTTCACAGCCCTCCCCTGTTCGTTTCCCTGCCCCGTAGAATTTCCTCTATGTGCGTTATAATTTGTTACCGAAGTTCTTGAAGATGATCCATCATTATTTGCATTACATTCAAACGCTCTGTGTCCCATTCTACCACATCTAAAACATCCTCTTCCTCTATTATTGTAAGAGTTTCCTCTTCCCATGCCTCGATCAGATGAATTGTTATTACTCTTCTGAGAAGAGTTTCCTGAGTTTCTGCTACTTTGAGAGGCTATAAATTGCTCTATTTTCTTATTTTGCTCTTCTATCATTTTAACTACCTTATCTTCAAAAGGATTTACTTCTATAGAGGGTTGAACGACCTTAACCTTTTTTATTGTTTTTTCTCTCATTTCGATTAATACTTCTTCCTGCTTTACTTCTTTTAACAATTCGTTAAAAGTAGGAGTAGGTTCCCTTGTTCCCGAACATCTAATTTTCTGGGCCACAGAATCAGTTGTCATGGCTCCCCTCAATAACTGCTTCATTCTACTTCTATCTACTTCATCCCGGGTAATTCCACCCTTTTCTACTATCTTGTATAAAAGTTTGTCCAATCTTATTAAGTAAGCACTTAACTTTTCTCCAGGTTCCTGGAAAGTATGATGCAACCTAGATGTTAAATCCCCTACATCTTCTAAGGTACCATAGGCATAATCTAACGCCTCAAAATATGTCTCAAGAGTAGCTTGCGGATTACTTCGTCTAGCTGCCTGTATTATTCCCATGGCAGGCCCCCTTAAGCTTTCAACCACTCTTTGCCTTTTTATTTGATCAGGGCATTGCCATTCCTCAGCTTGCTGAACAGCAGCTTCTTTCCAGGACTCGTACATTTCTTCACCTAGTGGTACAGGTACTATCCCCGAAAATATTCGTAATCTTCTATAGCTCCCTTCATAGTGCCAGCGTTCTAACTGGGTAACCACTCTATCTACCATTGTCTCAAACTGTGACCCATCTACATTTGCACCATTCCCTTGTGTATTACTATTTGCATTTTCCCTTTCAGGGGTGTCCACAGAAGTGGATATGTGTGCATTACTGGCTTCCTCATCTTTTCTCTTAGGCCAGATAATATACCACCGCCTCCCAATTTCCTCATTTGCCATTATCATCATTGGGATCATACATGGATCTAACTCCTTTTCAGCTTCTATTAATATAGCTATTTCTTCTCTCCATTTATCCACAATCTTAGGTCTTTTAACCCCATATAATTTGTCTATAATTGTTCTAATGACTTCTTCATCTGAAAATTCAGAGAAATTTCCTCCTATTGCTATACATTTTTTAGGATTTTTCTCTTTTTGCATACACCAAGTGTATATATCCTCTTCTGTTAAATTCTCCATTCTTACTGAACTCATATCTCAGCAGACTTGCCTCCAAATGTAACCCTACCCTCAATACCTTGAACTAGAGCTGTCTATGTATTCTATTAAGGGATGGTTACCTAATATCTGTGCCTCCACCCAAGCTAATTATTTTAGGCTTGCCCGGGTAAGCCCTTTCCGCTTTTAGTAATGAATTTGCATATCAATATGTCTATAAATGTATATGCGTGCACATTCTATACAGTATTATACCTGTTCTTCTGTTTGCTTTCCAGGATCTCCGGATGGAAATTTCAAGTCACATTACATATGGTAAGTATAAGTAAAAGTATTTATTCTTTCTCATAAAGGTTTAGAAGAAATTTAAACACAAAACACATTTCACAAGCATAGTAAAATACATCACTTTTCCAATCCTGTCTCACTAATACCCTCCCTTTTCCTTAACCTATACAGGTTATTTGCATGCAATACAAAAAAATCTCCTTTGTTAAATAACACCGTTAGGTGTTTGAGTGACCCGGGTACTCTTTATAAGAAAGTGCACTATCAACCCGATAAAACTTATAGAAGAAACAATAAATGATTCTAAATACTTAACATCACACTTTAGTAATAATATTCCTCTTTCCTTTCTGTTATTTTTCAGTCTGTGAGAGAAAGGTATGTATCTATACAGAATGCTACTGTAACACTTGCTGTCTAATAAGTTGTAATATATTGCCACTTATGTTTCTCTTTTGTCAGTTAGGTGAAAAGTATCCTTTCCTCAGATGTAACTTGTATTAGCAAAAGACTACTTCCTTATCTGCCATACAAGTAATAAAAGTATGGTTGTAGCTGTACAATTCTATACTGAAATCCTTGGAAGTGGGAAAATACTTATTTCTGGCAGCTGTATTCCTTTCACAAGCTATATGTCGTAGTATTGCATGCTCATCATTGTCCTCAATCCTGGTGTGGTGTAGCTTAAATGTAAACTGTCTCTTTAACAAGGAGAAGTCTTGGTTAAAGGCACTTAATGAAATATGCTGTGGTTCTTAGTTAATTTAAATACTCCAATTTTTAAACTGCCAGTCTCTTTGCGATTAACATACAATATGGCTGGGTTTTAGACAATAAACTCTTCAATGTGAGTGACGTAGGGCTAACTGACTTGGCTTTTATCCGCTATATACACACTGTAGGTGTGATATTAGTTTCTGTCTCTAATAATCCTCTGGACGGCTTAATGCTGCCTCTTTCCTTTGCTTAAACAGTACTTTATAGCTGACCACTGACAAAATCATAGTTATTTGAGCATATTATTATACTCCGTTCCACTCTTAGTGACAACCACAGTTATGTTGCTGCTGGTATTTGGTGTAGGTAGCGGGTTAAATACACCAACACCTCTGCTCACTGATGCTGCAGTATAAACTCTCCTGCTCTCCTTCCTTTCTTTCTTAACATGCCAAAGTATAGTTCACCATAGGCGCACTGTATATATGCTCTGCTTAATTAATGCTGCCTAGCACTGTTGTTCATATACTTTGAATATGATTTACTGAATAATTTATAGTTAATTATACTTTGTTGGGCTAGGCTGGGGTGTCAGTGAGGTGCATGATAGTTTTTTCACTCACGCTTTAGTTGTACACTTCTGGTCTCCCTGTATTCTTGTGAGAAAAAGACTCATCTTGCGTCGGTCGTTGCCATGGCACTGGTCAGCTTCTCTGCCTCTTCCGGTCTCCACACCCCCCGTTGCTATGGCGCTGATCAGAGCTTCTCTCAGCCTCTTCCGCCGCTGCTCCCGGCTCCAACAGGCCACTGCATGTACTCTGCCAGACCACGCTGTCCTCCTCTGCCGCCTGGACAACCCAGCAAAACACAGCAGGGAACCGATCTCCCGTTCCTCTCCGCCGCTGCTTCCGGAGGGTGGCTGGCAGGTACCTCTGACTCCGCTCTCCGCTTCTCCGGCCGCTTTGTTTTGGCCGCACTCTCCGTTGCCCTTTGCCGGCTGCACTCCCCTTGCTCTCTGGTCACCGCTCAGCTCTTAGTGGCGCCAGAGGCTCAGGTGCTAGCACTCCAAAGGGGGATCAGCATTCTGACTCTCCGCCAGCGAGGAGCTTTATTTATACTCCTTCAACTCACGGCTCGTGCCTCCCTCCTTCCCGCCTAAGCCACGAGCTATACCCCCCGGTCAGTAGCGCTCGTGAGGCGCTCGTGGCATTCTGGATCGTTCTGCCAGAGCGGTCATTGCCTGACAGATAGACCACTGACAGCCCCACTAAGTCTATACAGCCTCTCTCTATCTCCTATTTCATGCTACGTTAATAAGAGCTGTTCTATAAAAACTCCTGCACCCACAGCACATTTAATAAATAAATTACAAATAGTTAACCCCTTCAAATCCATCTATATACACATATATTTACATATCCATACATACACAAGCAAATATATATATATATATCAATTAACATCACATTTCTCCTTTTAATATAACTTGCGTTAAATATATACATAAATATATATATATATATACCTCAGAAATATAACACTTCACATATTAATAATCCAATAGTTATATTACATAGAGACTAACTAAGTTAAAAGAATTCAAGGGCCAAATAGGCCGGAAGAATAAATAGGCGTCCTGGTTTTTTAAGGAGGGAAGCCTGGAGCTGGGAATTGGGGAAGGGGGGAGGGGAGGGGGAAGGGGAGGGTAGAGCAGAGAGATTCCTAAGCACATCCTGTAGGACAAGGGTGGAGGAGAGTTACCTGTGAGGTACAAAAGGTCAGGAAAGGCAGGCAGTCTTCCTCTTCCACGCTGGACAAGGATCCAAGAAGGCACTCCAGGATTCAAGGAAGGATTAAGTACTTTACCTATAATCTCCCTCTCCTGCACCATTGGGATAAGCCACCCTGCGGCCCTGTCCCCCCCCCCCCCCCCCCCTCTCAAGTTCAGCGCCCTCCACCACAGGCCGGCCCAGCATCCCCATAACTGCAGCTTCAGTACCGGCTGCGGCTCATCCCCACCATGCCCAGGCCCAAGAGGCTTGCTCCCCCCCCCCAGCGGCTCATTCAAGCGGACTGCGAGCCGTCCACGCCAGCGCGCGGCTCGGCTCCCCCGCACGGGCTCCAGTCGGCGGCGGCGGGACCAGTGCCGGGTTCCCCCCTCCACACTGGGCTAGCGCGCGCCGGGCCTGAGCCAGGCTCCGGCGCACTAGCCCACAGCACACCGGATGCCGCACCCCCCCCCTCCCGGCGCCGAGCGATCGTGTCACGCTCGGCGCCGGCCAGCGGCAGCAGCATCCCTCGGTCCCCCCCCCTCCCGGCGCCGGGCGATCCCGCAGCTTACCCGCAGCGGCCACCCCCCTCACACACAGGCATCTCAGGCTGCAGTTGCGCAGCCAGCGGACGCAGAAGCACCGCAATTGGGTTGGGGGCAGCAGCTGGCAGCGCTTCCCCCCCCCTGGTGGCAGGCAGGGCAGCACTTCCCCCCAGCCCATTACTCGCTATGGGTGAACTACTGGCCCACCGCTGCCCACCCCACCTGGTACCAACCCCCACCATACCCCCCAGGCTACGCCGACACTAACCAATACCCATACCCATATGTCCGGCAGCCAGCCCAGCCCAACCCCACCCCCCTCCCCCCAGCCAAGCGTTCCGCCCAACCCCTTAGTGCTCGGCCCGCAGCCATACCAAGATCAGGCAGGGGCCGACGGAGTGGCCGGGCAGGAGTCCGCGAGCAAAACCGAGGAGCGCAAGCCCTTACTCCACGGGCTGCTCAGCAACAGCAGCCCCCCGCAGAGCAGCCCCAGGCGCAAGCGCTGGATACTTTACATGTTCCCTCTGCAAGATTGCAGGTCCCAGTCAGCGAAGGATGCAACCAACCGGCCGAGGGGGCATCGTCGGATCAAGTAGCGGATGGAGCGCCGCTCGACGAGGGACAGACGGGGACTGCGAAGAAGGTCAGCCAGGCACCCTCGTCTTCAGGACCAGGTGAGCAAAAAGCTTCATCCAGCAGCAGCGCTTCATATACAGACTCTAGCGATTCATCTAGCTCCGCCGAAAGGCGGTGGCAATTCAGAAACAGCCAGTTCCTGCTTCCTACATTAACCCAGACCCAGTCGTACCTTCCCGCCAGCCCATTACCCGCAAGGGGCGAACCCTTTCTAATAATTTATTCAATTAATTTCTTTTATTGGTTTTTTAATTAATTATTTAATTTTCCCCTCTTACATTTTTTCTGTCATGTTACTTTATAATATGGTACTTTTCCCATTCACTTACTGTCCTTACTTACAGATGATCGGACTGCATGTCACGTTGCTCCTTCCGGCTTAGCTTTGGGGGGGGGGGGGGGGGCACGTGAAACTTTGCAAACTAATGATTGATTCTTTAGGAAGCAGACAAAGGGACCTCCCAGATAAGTATCATGTAGTTACAGGCGATGTGTATTGCTTCTGCGCTGTGGCTTAGTTGGTTAAAGCGCCTGTCTGGTAAACAGGCCTCAATGCTTTCTTATAATGAGCAGAATGAGTGAAAAGTCCAGCACTGTCCACTGGTATAGTCGTGACGTTATGGCAAGAACTTTGCTATACGCTCTCCAGTCACCTGCGAATAAAATATATGTGGAAGCTTAAGATAATCACTCCAGCCTGGGAGTTTGTTTTTAGAGACAAACACATGGCACATCTACACAGAGAGGGGGTTACGGCAGCGCATAGTGGGTAATAGGGTCATAGGGGGCAATGTGGGTCAGGGGTTCCATTGCTGAGTCAGGATACACTGCAGCATATAAGGTATGATAGGGTATAGTATTGCGTTAGACGCAGACCAAGGATCACAGTTAATACAGATAGGTTACATCGCCGGAAGTGGGTAAAGCGCAGCATAACAAGCAGAATACTGTGCAATAAACGGAAAATATAGAGCATTGATTGCATTGATGGGTCGCCATGTCGACCAGTGATTTCCTTATGGCACATGTTCATAACAGGGTATAAGAAGTGATAGAATACAGGGCATAAAACACAATATAGTACAAATCAATAGTATCACTGATGTCGGTGCCGCAGGAGGGTATTACACACGGGCTAACAGGTATGAGGCAAGGATAGCGAGATACGAGATAACGCCATAAACGTATATGGCGGTGTATAGGGAAAATTGGTGATATCCAGTGGGTGTAGAAGAGATGTACCAAATCAGTAATGTCATTGCCGCGTGTGTATAATGCAGTATATGGGACGTACTGGTGATATAATATACAGCATAATGATTAGTGGCGGCATTGCTGCGGGAGCATATTTTAGCATTCTAGGTACACTAGCGGGTTAATAAAAGTACAATACCAGAACGATAGGCCGGGGGTATATAGCAGACTATAGAGGGGAATAGCGATAAATGATAAAATATAAGGCAGAACACTCGTCACATTGCCGTGACCATGTCTTATTGTATTGTAGGAGGTATATATAACGGGCAGTGTAATGCAGATCAGTTTCGCAGGCTGGCCGAAATTAGGCGGCAGTCTAGGAGGTATAATAGCAGTATGTATAAATAAGGGAGCATGGGGGCAGTGACACACCATAACTTTCATATTAGCCATTTTTTCTGTATTACCCGTGGCCTTAGCATGATTATTATTAGTATTACATTTATTGGGAAGGCGCCACAGGCGATTGGCAAGGCCTTGCATAGTGCATACATTAGAGCAATGCTGGATACACAGAACATTGCGATGCAGTAACAAAAGCAAAAAAAAAAAAACAGAAAAAAAAAAACAGGTCAGGGTAAGGGAGGTCCCCTGAATGTTTAACAATAAGCACCGCAGCTCTCATAGCGCAGTACAGCCCAGCACTACACAGTGCAACTACCGCTGTCCTAAACGCATGGTTTAATCCCCTGGTATTGCATGGTTCGGTATATAAGGATAACCGCTTAGTGCAAATAAGTCGTTCTATAACCAGACTGTAACAAAATGCAAGGCAAAGCAAGTAGCGGTAGCGATCACAGTAAATAACCATCAAAGCTACTTTAGTGAACGTGCAATATGACGGTCACTTATGGTATCATAATAAGGTAGACAGGACAGAAGGAGAAGGAAAGCCAAAGGTCCAGGCGCAAAGCGTGGTATTTAAGGGCTGAATAGTACCTTGTCTCTGCATAAAGTAGGGGTCAATGCTGCATGTGCCTTAGCGGTATACGGGATAACCACGTAGGACAACTATAGTCTGGCGCAAGGCGTGAATAACAATTCAGTGTAAACGCACCAGTTATGGGGCAAGGGTTAGCATTATGGCCTCACAGCGCTGAGGTCATGGGTTCAATTCCAGTTAAGAGCATTTCTTTGTGGAGTTTGTATGCTCTCTCGGGTGTCTTAATTCATATGACAGTTGCTAGGTATAGATCAGTTGCTATATGATGAGTATACTTAACCGGATTGAACCATACCATAAATACATAGTGTAACATCTCTTTACCGATATGCCGTGAGTACCGATTTCGGATAAGGGGGATCAACCCATTGGGGAATAGGGAAGGATACTTCAGTTGGAGACTCAACATGGTATTAGCAAGCCAACCTTATATATATTTAACACGAGTTGTAAATGAAGACAACTTCTCTGGTTCGCAAGGTCGCAGGTAACTCAAAGTTGCAGCGATTGACAGCAGGCCAAAAATATGCCAGGAATGCCCGCGGTTGTCCAGGCAATCGACAGGCGCCTGGGAATTAACAATTTTATGAGTTTGGTAAAAAGTCCAAGCATGTTCTGGTAGGCGCTGAGCAATATATATATATGGGCAAGTGCAAGTAAATTAATCTTCACGAATGAAAACCAGTCAGAGCAGCAGCCCAGTCCCAGGATGAGAGGGTAAGGCTGCGGAGAGGGCTCGCAGTAAGGGTATGTGCATGGCCACAGGGCATCGTAGGTAGCTGCGGCCAGGCAATGATCCCGAGGATACTTAAAAAGCGTTCGTATAAGCACCTACACAGTGCAAACTAACATTGATTTTCTACTTCACAGGGTAATCTCTATCAGCAGATTTCCGCTAGACAGCCACAAGATCCTCATAGAGCTAAAGAGTTTGTCAGGATTGCCCAAGGAGGAGCCAGGGAAGCCTTTCGGCAACAGGCTGTGAGTTTTTAAGTCCCAGGGATAAAAGTCATTTAAACAGTCCCACTGGGGCGGAATTACAAGCGAGATTATGTGCAGGGAGCCTACATTCACCTGAGTCTGATTGCGACACCTTTACTGGTGAAGTAAGCTCCCTGAGTGTCTTTTGGGAAACCCAAGGCATTATGCTGCCCGCCGCTTTGGGGGAATGAAGGACTTTCCAATTTTGCCCTCAAAGAGGTTTCGTGGTTTTCACCTTCATATGGGTCACCCAAAAGCACTGTTCATGCTAGGCCATGCGGGTGCGGTTGGCAGGTCACTCCGATAGCTAGCGGGCAGCAGGCATAGGGCTGCTGGTAAACGTCTGGGCAGGCATGGGAGACAGAAGCAGTGGCCCCTAGGGGCCCTCAGTTTATCAAGCAGTGCTCCTCAGTGCAATAGGAATTGTTTTTATTTTCGGTGGAGGCCACTTTGGAGTTTAATTTGGCAAGAAACTTAGTGGGCAAAAGGCTCTATTTGTCTTAGTCTGATGGAGACGGACAGCAGTGTTCATAGATGGTCGCAGCGGGTGGCGGGCCTTGGTTCTAGGAACCAGGCTTTGGCGGCAAGCAGTGCTCCTCGGCGGTCTGTAGTAGCGCAACATCGGTTGGCCGGCACTTCCCCCAGATACTCGGCGAGTTTGTCGTGGCCTCAAGGGCCGACACGGTCGTCATCTTAAGGGTGGACCGGTGCTATGCCAATGGTGGGAAGTGGTACCGCTCAGCTAATTTGCGCAAGGGCGGGACTTCGGTTCCGCCCCATTGTTTAATTTAGGAGAAACTTAATATTGAGACTGGAGCCGAGGGTATGCACTGCTTTCTCGCCACCCACTTATAGAGTACCAATTCTAATTCCATCAATAAATTTGGCTGTGACCTTTTAAATCGCAATTCAGTTGTCCGAGTGTTTATTGGGGAGAAAGGTGGTAGGGGGTGAATGGCGAGTGTATTAATAAAATCAATGGATGGCTTATTGAAAACTTCCGATTGCTTAATTAGTCATGCTGCAGCCAGTTCAGAGCAATTCCCAACCATTTTCCCTACAAATATGGAATTTATAGGTCCTACACACTGGCCGACATCAGTCAAAGATATGATCGATTTCGTTCATAAATGAACGAGATACCGTTAATATCTTTGAGTGTGGAGGCACCTGCGATGAACGATTCGCGGCCCCGCGCTCGTTCATCGCTAGTCCCCCGTCGGCTGTACATGCAGGCCAATATGGACGATCTCGTCCATATTTGCCTGCACTTCAATGCAGCCGGGTGACGGGGGGAGTGAAGAAACTTCACTCCCCCCGTCACTGTCCCTCCACCGCCGGGTCGCCCGTCGGCCGTATCCGCCGTCTGGCAGCTCGGCGGCGGATCGGCCAATGTGTAGGGCCCATTTGGAAACATGGCTCATGCTAGGGGTTGCGAGAAAACAAACCTCCCTCTGCCCAAATATTAAAACCCCCTGTACCCAACTGAATAATAAAAATCTATCTGTGGGAACCCCCTCTTACCCCATACTGTAGGTGGGAGATTTTTGTATTGTCGCACTTGACTGAATATGCCCCTGTACTGTACCGTGGGCGTGGTTCATCAAATCGACAGTGTCTAGGTCGACAATGTTTAGGTCGACCACTATAGGTCGACAGTCACTAGGTCGACATGGATGGAAGGTCGACAGGGTTTCTAGGTCGACGTGCTAGGTCGACAGGTCTAAAGTTCGACATGAGGATTTTTTTTTTTGTCGTTTTCTTCGTAGAGTGACCGGGATCCCAAATTAGTGCACCGCGTCCCCTCGCATGGCTCGCTTCGCTCGCCATGCTTCGGGCATGGTGCCTTCGCTCCGCTACTGCTTCGCTCGGCACACTTTACCGTTCCAATCGTAGTCCACGTGGATCGTTAAGTATGAAAAAATTCAAAAAAAGAAAAAAAATGTGAAAAACTCATGTCGACCTTTAGACCTGTCGACCTAGCACATGTCGACCTAGAAACCCTGTCGACCTTCCATCCATGTCGACCTAGTGACTGTCGACCTATAGTGGTCGACCTAAACATTGTCGACCTAGACACTGTCGATCTTCAGACCGGATCCCCTGTACCGTATGTCCATGTAAAATATACACTTTCTAAATATATGTAATTGAACTAAACACAAATCTCCTGCTTGCGTAGTCCTGCTGTAACATGTAATTTGCTGACAGTACAGACATTTCCTCTTGTGCTTTAGTAAGCTGGAAAATGTATCAGTTCACCAGATTTGCAGCAAACAGACTCACGGTCACTATTTTTTCATTTATAAAAACACTTGACACAAACATTCACCTTCACATGATTCCATTAATGAGATACTGTGCTGGGGATGGAAACAACTTATAGTTTTGCAGCAACTGTATCTGATGTGATATATTCTACTTATTGGTTGTATTAAATATCTGATATTAGTTTCATAACTTTAATTTTTTTTGTAACATTTTGGTAACCAGTGAGATTTATATTTGCAGAATGGATACATGTTTTAAATATATTGATTGAATGGTGTAAAAAGGTAAAAGTCATTACTCAGGGGAGTAGCCAGAACTTTATGGACCCCATACCAACTTTTTGAAGGGGCCCCTGACCCAATGCTTCTTGAGAGACACCTCTCCGTGGCAGATTTTAATTTATGCCCAATAATAGTACCCTACTTATTTTCTGAACCATAGTTAATATTATCCCCCATGGTAGTGCCCTAATTCACGTTATGTCACATTGTAGGGCTGCCAGCACACATTATACAGCATAGCACCCCCAAATCACATTATAACATTATCACATTTTAACATACCGTGCCCCCAGTTCATATTATACCACACTGTAAAGCCTCTGCTTTATATTATACCAAATTGCAGTGCCTCATTCATATTATGCAACATTAAAATGCCCTCCAGGTAATTTTATATAACATTACAATGAGTAGATACAGGGGCAAAAGTTTGTAAGGGCCCCTATGTACCACCCATCTATATCTAAAAATATATAACAGTAAAGCAAAAAGCAGAAAGGAAAAAAGACACAAAGGGAAGTACTTCAATCAATTTAGAAATACATACAGTAAATATATGACCCAAAGTGGTGCTATTATTGTGTAGTGTACGATCACCAGAGCAGACACACTTGGCTGGTGGCTTACGATATGTTTGCAAATGCATGTAACCAAGATCTCTGCATTACTATTATCATGCAGTATGTGTGTCTCTTTTGCTGGCCTATTGCAGTGTGCAGGTCATTTTTTTTTCTTGTCTAGATTAACCCCTCCCTTACATGCACTTGTGATCGGCCAATAAATTGATTTAAGCAACTTCCATCCTGCGTATGGCATGTAGAAAGAAAACAAAAACCCCACACCATTGAGGAGAAAATGGTAAAGATGAAAAGAAAAAAGATAATGCAAAAAATATATAATCTATATTATAAAATCAAGTGCTGATAAAAAAAAAAAAAATAGATGAGGAGGAAGAGAGAAAGGGAGTAGAAGGAGGAGAAAGAGGAGAATAATAGAAATAGGGCACTGAAGAGAGAGTGGGAAAAAGAAAGACATGAGATGAAAGAGAGAGAGAGAGAGAGAGAGAGAGAGAAAGAGAGAGAGGAAGCACCACGGACAAAACCTAGCACTAGAATATGGACTGTATGATCTTATATCAATTTCCAAATTATGGGTTGGATTAGTTTAAATGCACATTTAGTAAAGGAGAAGGTATAATAACAATGTATCCCAGGGTCATTTTAGGAATTGGCATAACCTATAACTGACAGCGATGGGAGATTTGGAAGACTGCAGTAATGGTGGCACAAGGAGAAGTGTCTTTGCCTTTGCAGCAGCTGATACCATGATGTCATTATTTTCTCCCACGGCTTTACAGAACTTGCAAATTGTTCTGCACCAGGTGATTAATGGCCGGTCGTTTGCGCCTGATGTTCCCTCTGGCTCGCCATCAGCCAACACTTTGTAATTAAATTGAAAAGATTTCTAGAAACTGCAGAAGAATTTACAGTTTTCTCCCCTTGCAATATCATTTCAAACTACACTCTCCGGCACAGCCTGTGCTCTCCTAATGTAAGGCATAACTTAAATCAGGGCTGCTTATGTCAGTGCTTTGCCATTGTCTATATTAAAGACATTTCTCATGTCAGTGTACGGCTTACTCCTGCATGGCATTCAGCACGCAACTAATGCACTCATAGTTACCGCTATAATAAGGACATTGCATATTTATGGCTCTCATATGGATGTGAGATCTTCAAGGCGAATAATTTGCAGAATTTATCAAAGCTTTAACCAGTGTGTGTCAGACTGTCATCGTTTTCATGTCACTGAGAGTGGCTTGCAGCAAGGTGTCTTATTATTTCAGAACAGTTTAAAGCTTGATGACTCATGTGGCTGAGATTAAAGGGAACCTGCTCAAAATACAGTTTATGGGTCAGTTGTGATATCCTCAGTCAAATATAGCTGTCAGCGGCTTCTAACTTTAGTGGACAGTCCAAGGTTAGAATGTTTGTATTTGGAAAAGTTACTATTGCTCAGTGTTGATTAATTACACATTAGAGATTGCTCTTATTTTGTACACTGGATGAAATGTTCTTTATTCTTATTCTGGAAGATTTATATGGAGGTAGGTGGTACTCTAGCGTTGGTTGTCACTTATATGGAGGTATTTATTACTCATGGTAGAAGTTGTCACTCTTGTGGTGATAGTTGATACTTATATGGAGGTGGTTGGTACACATATGGTAATTGCTGGTGCACATATGGTGAGTGATGGTACACATATGGAGGTGGTTTGTACACATATGGCGAGTGATGGTACACGTATGGAGGTGGTTGGTGCACATATGGTGAGTGATGGTACACATATGGAGGTGGTTGGTGCATATATGGTGAGTGACGGTACACATATGAAGGTGTTTGGTGCACATATGGTGAGTGATGGTACACATATGGAGGTGGTTGGTACACATATGGTGAGTGATGGTACACATATGGAGGTGGTTGGCATACATATTGTGAGTGATTGTACACATATGGAGGTGGTTGATGCACATACGGTGAGTGATGGTACACATATAGAGGTGGTTGGTGCACATATGGTGAGTGATAGTACACATATGGAGATGGTTGGTGCACATATGGGCCCTCATTCCGAGTTGTTCACTCGCCAGCTACTTTTAGCAGCAATGCACAGGCTAGGCCGCCGCCCTCTGGGATTATATTTTAGCTTAGCAGAATTGCGAACGAAAGATTAGCAGAATTGCAGTAAAATCTTTTCCTGCAGTTTCTGAGTAGCTCCAGACCTACTCCTAGATTGCGATCACTGCAGACTGTTTGGTTCCTGTTTTGACGTCACATACACGCCCTGCGTTCGGCCAGCCAATCCCCCGTTTCCCCAGACACGCCTGCGTTTTCACCTCACACGCCTGCGTATTTTGGCACACTCCCGGAAAATGGTCAGTTGCCGCCCAGAAACACCCCTTTCCTGTCAATCACTCCCCGATCAGCAGTGCGACTGAAAAGCATTGCTCTGCCTTGTGTAAAACTGCATAGTTTTGAGTAAAAGTACTTTGTGTGTGAGCACTGTGGTCCATGCGCATGCGCAGAAATGCAGAATTTTGCCTGATCGCTGTATAGCGAAAATCTGCAATGAGCGAACAACTCGGAATGACCACCATGGTGAGTGATGGTACACATATGGAGGTGGTTGATACACATATGGTGAGTGATGGTACACATATGGAGGTGGTTGGTGCACATATGGTGAGTGATGGTACACATATGGAGGTAGTTGGTGCACATATGGTGATTGATGGTACACATATAGAGGTGGTTGGTGCACATATGGTGAGTGATGGTACACATATGGAGGTGGTTGGTGCACATATGGTGAGTGATGGTACACATATGGAGGTGGTTGGTGAACATATGGTGAGTGATGGTACACATATGGAGGTAGTTGGTGCACATATGGTGATTGATGGTACACATATGGAGGTGGTTGGTACACATATGGTGAGTGACGGTATACATATGGCAGTGGTTGGTACCGTGACATCACACTCTCGGCAAGAGGACGAGCCGCATCTGCCAGTCGGCGAGGGGCTTAGGACGGGTATGTCGGGGCAACGGGCCTGGCAAGCGGAGCAAAATAAAACTCAGAGGGTGGGGGATTGGAGGTTAATGGAGGGGGAATACCAAACTAATTAATTCAATTAATATAAGTGAAGGGAATGTAAATGCAACTAAAGGCACCATAAAGGAAGCAGGCACAGAGACAGTGGTACTTGTCCAAATGGCAAGAGGAAGTATGAAGCACATGACCCAAACTTCTATATGCACTAAAGCCTACACCCACAAATACTGATGGACAAGGAAAACAACCTATGGAAAATTTCCAAGTTCCCTTGGAAAAACCACCTAGCAACTGCTTTGTCATAAATAACCAATCACAAAAAATGGGGCTCTTATATGGCCTTGTGCTTAGTCAGCCATCAGCTAATCTTAAAAAATTGTTTTTCATGTCAACCTTTTGACCCTGTAGACCTTTACACTGTCTAATAATGCTGTCGACATTTAGAATGTTTTAACAGAGGAGGGGGCCATGTGCAGACTTCATGAGAGCCCCCTCCTCTCCCCAGTGCAGTAGGCACTGGCATTGTGCTGAAGTCTTTTGTGCATGTGCAGGTCTCCAGAAACATGGCGCCTGCCATGTTCCAGAGACTAATTTCACTACTGCGCGGCGCCCATGTTGGCTGTGATGTTTGTCGCAGTTGCAGCACCCGAGGTGGTCTATCTTCTGTATCACACCCGCTAGCGGTGTCCCCAGCTGTATGGGGATGGGAGATACATTGTGAAGTCTTCCACAGTGCCATGGGAGGACTGGAGCTATAGGATCAGTACTGGAACCCACCTGTGGGAGTCACTGTGGCCCCCTGCTCACTGGTCCTACCCGTCTGGCAGCGTTGGTGCTTCTCATGATTGAGATTCCTTACTCTATGAAGTTTGTTAGAAGTTTTCAAGAATACTGACTGTTTTGTATTGTTTTGAATTCTGGGTATCTATAGTTATACCATATACAAATTAATTAACATACACATTTCTGTATATAGAGTGTAAAGCTTGCGAGCAGGGCCTTCCTACCTCTATGTCTGTCTGTTATTATTACCCAGTTTTGTTCTATTACTGTCCTTTCAATTATAAAGCGCTATATAAGAAACTGGTAATAAATATATAACAATATTGAGGCTTAAATAAAATACGCAGAAGATGATAATCAACAGAGATAAGGTAAGTGGAGCCTTCACCGAAATACTTCTGATTTTTTATACAGATATGCAATAGTTTCATATCAATGCAGTGTCGGACTTGGTCATAAAAGGCCCACAGGGGGAATACAGTGGTAGGGGTCCATGGCTAGGGGTGTGGACAGCCTCTATAAAATTATATGTAGCAGCTGATAGGTTGCCATGGGCAACTTCTCCACTGGCTCACTTCGCCACACTTTTCACTGCTTCATGAATAGACAGCTTACAACCTTATATTTATTTATTTATTAACAGTTTCATATAGAGCAGCAAATTACATTGCGCTTTACAACTGGACACAATGATAAGACAAAACTGGGTAATAACAAACAGTCAGAGGTAGGAGGGCCCTGCTCGCAAGCTTACAATCTATAGGGAAATAGGCATGGATACACAAGGGTAGGTGCTATCTATTGCATATTTGTCCAACAGATTGCAAAGGTTCTAGGTGGGCTGCATGATATCACATCACAGCAGTGTTGAACTACAGTAGGATCAGGAGGAAGGGAAAGTGAGGAAAGAGAAAATATGTGGAGGATATGTGTGGACTGTACAGTGGGGATATAACCTTACAGAAAATAAGATTTTACTCACTGGTAAATCTATTTCTCGTAGTCCGTAGTAGATGCTGGGAACTCCGTAAGGACCATGGGGAATAGCGGATCCACAAGAGACTGGGCACAACTAACGAAAGCTTTAGGACTACCTGGTGTGCACTGGCTCCTCCCCCTATGACCCTCCTCCAGACCTCAGTTAGGATACTGTGCCCGGAAGAGCTGACACAATAAGGAAAGGATTTTGAATCCCGGGTAAGACTCATACCAGCCACACCAATCACACCGTATAACTCGTGATACTATACCCAGTTAACAGTATGAAATATAACTGAGCCTCTCAACAGATGGCTCAACAATAACCCTTTAGTTAAACAATAACTATATACAAGTATTGCAGACAATCCGCACTTGGGACGGGCGCCCAGCATCCACTACGGACTACGAGAAATAGATTTACCGGTGAGTAAAATCTTATTTTCTCTGACGTCCTAGTGGATGCTGGGAACTCCGTAAGGACCATGGGGATTATACCAAAGCTCCCAAACGGGCGGGAGAGTGCGGATGACTCTGCAGCACCGAATGAGCGAACTCTAGGTCCACCTCAGCCAGGGTATCAAACTTGTAGAATTTAGCAAATGTGTTTGACCCCGACCAAGTAGCTGCTCGGCAAAGTTGTAAAGCCGAGACCCCTCGGGCAGCCGCCCAAGAAGAGCCCACCTTCCTCGTGGAATGGGCTTTTACAGATTTAGGATGCGGCAGTCCAGCCGCAGAATGTGCAAGTTGAATCGTGCTACAGATCCAGCGAGCAATAGTCTGCTTTGAAGCAGGCGCACCCAACTTGTTGGGCGCATGCAGGATAAATAGCGAGTCAGTCTTTCTGACTCCAGCTGTCCTGGAAACATAGATTTTTAGGGCCCGGACTACGTCCAGCAACTTGGAGTCCTCCAAGTCACGAGTAGCCGCAGGCACCACAATAGGCTGGTTCAAATGAAACGCTGAAACCACCTTTGGGAGAAATTGGGGACGAGTCCTCAATTCCGCCCTATCCATATGGAAAATTAGATAAGGGCTTTTACATGACAAAGCCGCCAATTCTGACACACGCCTGGCCGAAGCCAAGGCCAACAGCATTACCACTTTCCACGTGAGATATTTTAGTTCCATGGTTTTAAGTGGTTCAAACCAATGCGACTTTAGGAAATCCAACACCACGTTGAGATCCCAAGGTGTCACTGGGGGCACAAAACGGGGCTGAATATGCAGCACTCCCTTAACAAATGTCTGAACTTCAGGTAGTGAAGCCAGTTCTTTTTGGAAGAAAACCAATAGAGCCGAAATCTGGACCTTAATGGAACCCAATTTTAGGCCCATAGTCACCCCTGACTGTAGGAAGTGCAGAAATCGACCTAGCTGAATTCCTCCGTTGGGGCCTTCCTGGCCTCACACCACGCAACATATTTCCGCCATATGCGGTGATAATGGTTTGCGGTCACTTCTTTCCTAGCTTTAATTAGCGTAGGGATAACTTCCTCCGGAATGCCCTTTTCCTTCAGGATCCGGTGTTCAACCGCCATGCCGTCAAACGCAGCCGCGGTACGTCTTGGAACAGACAGGGCCCCCGCTGCAGCAGGTCCTGTCTGAGCGGCAGAGGCCATGGGTCCTCTGAGATCATTTCTTGAAGTTCTGGGTACCAAGATCTTCTTGGCCAATCCGGAACCACGAGTATAGTTCTTACTCCTCTCCTTCTTATTATTCTCAGTACCTTGGGTATGAGAGGCAGAGAAAGGAACACATACACCGACTGGTACACCCACGGTGTTACCAGAGCGTCCACAGCTATCGCCTGAGGGTCCCTTGACCTGGCGCAATAACATTTTAGCTTTTTGTTGAGGCGGGACGCCATCATGTCCACCTGTGGCCCTTCCCAATGGTGTACAATCATTTGGAAGACTTCTGGATGAAGTCCCCACTCTCCCGGATGGAGGTCGTGTCTGCTGAGAAAGTCTGCTTCCCAGTTGTCCACTCCGGGAATGAACACTGCTGACAGTGCTAACACATGATTTTCCGCCCATCTGAGAATCCTTGTGCCATTGCCATCCTGCTTCTTGTGCCGCCCTGTCGGTTTACATGGGCGACCGCCATGATGTTGTCTGACTAGACCAGCACCGGCTGGTTTTGAAGCAGGGGTCTTGCCTGACTTAGGGCATTGCAAATTGCCCTTAGTTCCAGAATATTTATGTGTAGGGAAGTCTCCTGACTTGACCATTGTCCTTGGAAGTTTCTTCCCTGTGTGACTGCCCCCCAACCTCGAAGGCTGGCATCCGAGGTCACCAGGACCCAGTCCTATATGCCGAATCTGCGGCCCTCTGGAAGATGAGCACTCTGCAGCCATCACAACAGCAACACCCTGGCCCTTGGAGACAGGGTTATCAGCCGATGCATTTGAAGATGCGATCCGGACCACCTGTCCAACAGATCCCACTGAAAGATCCTTGCATGGAACCCTCCGAATGCAATTGCTTCGTAAGAAGCCAACATCTTTCCCAGGACTCGCGTGCAATGGTGCACTGACACCTGTTTTGGTTTTAGGAGGTCTCTGACTAGAGATGACAACTCCTTGGCCTTCTCCTCTGGGAGAAACACTTTTTTCTGTTCTGTGTCGAGAACCATCCCCAGGAACAGTAGACACGTTGAAGGAACCAGCTGCGACTTCGGAATGTTCAGGATCCAGCCGTGCTGTTGTAGCACTGCCCCAGCTAGTGCTACTCCGATCAACAACTGTTCCCTGGACCTCGCCTTTATAAGGAGATCGTCCAAGTACGGGATAATTATAACTCCCTTCCTTCGAAGGAGTATCATCATCTCTGCCATTACCTTGGTAAATACCCTCGGTGCCGTGGACAGACCAAACGGCAACGTCTGGAATTGGTAATGACAGTCCTGTACCACAAATCTGAGGTACTCCTGGTGAGGGGGGTAAATGGGGACATGCATGTAAGCATCCTTGATGTCCAGTGATACCATGTAATCCCCTTCGTCCAGGCTTGCAATAACCGCCCTGAGCGATTCCATTTTGAACTTGAACCTTCGTATATAAGTGTTCAAGGATTTCAAATTTAAAATGGGTCTCACCGAACCGTCCGGTTTCGGTACCACAAACATTGTGGAATAGTAACCCCGTCCCTGTTGAAGAAGGGGTACCTTGACTATCACCTGCTGCGAATACAGCTTGTGAATTGCCTCCAGCACTGCCTCCCTGTGAGGGAGCTGTCGGCAAGGCAGATTTGAGGAAACGGCGAGGGGGAGACGTCTCGAATTCCAGCTTGTACCCCTGAGATACTACCTGTAGAATCCAGGGATCCACCCGTGAGCGAGCCCACTGGTCGCTGAAATTCTTTAGACGGGCCCCCACCGTACCTGGCTCCGCCTGTGGAGCCCCAGCGTCATGCGGTGGACTTAGAGGAACCGGGGGAGGACATTTGTTCCTGGGAACTGGCTGTATGCTGCAGCTTTTTCCCTCTACCGCTGCCTCTGGGCAGAAAGGACGCGCCTTTAACCCGCTTGCCTTTCTGGGGCCGAAAGGACTGTACCTGATAATACGGTGCTTTCTTTGGCTGTGAGGGAACATGGGGCAAAATGTTGATTTCCCAGCTGTAGCTGTGGAAACGAGGTCCGAGAGACCATCCCCAAACAACTCCTCACCCTTGTAAGGCAAAACTTCCATGTGCCTTTTAGAATCAGCATCACCTGTTCACTGCCGAGTTCCTGGCAGAAATGGACATTGCGTTTATTTTAGATGCCAGTCGGCAATTATCCCTCTGTGCATCTCTCATGTATAAGACTACGTCTTTAATATGCTCTATGGTTAGCAATATAGTGTCCCTGTCTTAAGGTACAGAGAATCTGACCACGCAGCTGCAGCACTGCACATTCATGCTGAAGCAATAGCTGGTCTCAGTATAATGCCTGAGTGTGTATATACAGACTTCAGGATAGCCTCCTGCATTCTATCTGCAGGCTCCTCTAGGGCGGCCGTGTCCTGAGACGGTAGTGCCACCTTCTTTGACAGACGTGTGAGCGCTTTATCCACCCTAGGGGATGTCTCCCAACGTGACCTATCCTCTGGCGGGAATGGGTACGCCATTAGTAACCTTTTAGAAATTACCAGTTTCTTATCGGGGGAAACTCACGCTTCTTCACACATTTAGTTCATCAGATGGGGGAAAAACCACTGGAAGCTTTTTTCTCCCCAAACATAATACCCTTTTTTGTGGTACCTGGGGTAATATCAGAAATGTGCAACACATTTTTTTTTGCCGTAATCATATAACGGGTGGCTCTATTGGAATGTACAGTAGTCTCATCGTCGTCGACACTGGAGTCAGTATCCGTGTCGACATCTGTGTTTGCCATCTGAGGTAGTGGGCGTTTTAGGGCCCCTGATGGCTTTTGAGACGCCTGGGCAGGCACGGGCTGAGAAGCCGGCTGTCCCACATCTGCTATGTCGTCAAACCTTTTATGTAAGGAGTTGACACTGTCACGTAATTCCTTCCACATGTCCATCCACTCAGGTGTCGACCCCGCAGGGGGTGACATCACATTTATCGGCATCTGCTCCGCCTCCACATAAGCCTCCTCATGAAACATGTCGACACAGCCGTACTGACACATCGCACACACACACAGGGAATGCTCTGACTGAGGACAGGACCCCACAAAGTCCTTTGGGGAGACAGAGAGAGAGTAAGCCAGCACACACCAGAGCGCTATATAATGCAGGGATTCACACTACCCACAGTGATTTTTCCCTTATAGCTGCTATAATACACAGATTTGCGCCTAAATTTAGTGCCCCCCCTCTCTTTTTAACCCTTTGAGCCTGAAAACTACAGGGGAGAGCCTGGGGAGCTGTCTTCCAGCTGCACTGTGAAGAGAAAATGGCGCCAGTGTGCTGAGGGAGATAGCCCCGCCCCTTTTTCGGCGGACTTCTCCTGCTCTTATAATCATAATGTGGCAGGGGTATTTTACACACATATATAGCTTATTAGGCTATATTATGTGTGATTTGCCACTCTTAAGGTACTCTAATTGCTGCCCAGGGCGCCCCCCCCCCCCACGCCCTGCACCCATCAGTGACCGGAGTATGTGGTGTGCACAGGGAGCAATGGCGCACAGCTGCAGTGCTGTGCGCTACCGTAATGAAGACCGGAGTCTTCTGCCGCCGATTTCCTGGACGTTCTTCTTGCTTCTGGCTCTGCAAGGGGGACAGCGGCGCGACTCCGGGACCGGACGACCGAGGCTGGGCCTGTGTTCGATCCCTCTGGAGCTAATGGTGTCCAGTAGCCTAAGAAGCCCAAGCTAGCTGCAAGCAGGTAGGTCCGCTTCTCTCCCCTAAGTCCCTCGTAGCAGTGAGTCTGTTGCCAGCAGATCTCACTGAAAATAAAAAAACCTAAAATATACTTTCTTTTCTAGGAGCTCAGGAGAGCCCCTAGTGTGCATCCAGCTCAGCCGGGCACAGAATTCTAACTGAGGTCTGGAGGAGGGTCATAGAGGGAGGAGCCAGTGCACACCAGGTAGTCCTAAAGCTTTCTTTAGTTGTGCCCAGTCTCCTGCGGAGCCGCTATTCCCCATGGTCCTTACGGAGTTCCCAGCATCCACTAGGATGTCAGAGAAAAGCAATTATCCATACGGTTTCAGGTGTAAAGCCGCACAGCCCGCTGTTATTCCGTCACAGCCACAACTGTCACCATTAACTTAGGAACTTGCACCTGCCCCGTGCATTGTACCTCTGTTATGTGCTCTAGACAACAGATATTCTGCAGTTGTGTCATTGTGATGGATTACTGTAATGTGTTGCTGTGGTTACAGCGTACCGCACCCTTCTAGAGGAGGGTGTGTCACTGATGGTATCTCAGGGTGTCTTGGCAATAGTTTGGTGCAAGACCAGCCAATGGGGCCTACTGAACTGGAACCCTTGGCGTAAAGTATAAACTATACAGCGTGTATGTTGGGAGTGTGGAAGATCAACTGTATAGTGGCGCAGTATGACTGGAGTAAGGAGAGACTGTGAAAGACGGAGATATGGGAGATATATCAGTCACTGTAGTAATGTCAAGACACCTGCTGGCATCCATGACTATCCTTCACCACTTACCGTTTATGGTTCTGCAAAACAACTTGCTCCTGTGCTGCTTGGGGTGCGTGTGGTCACACACCAGTGCAGAGCAGCTGTGTGCTTAAGGGGGCTGCCAGGAGATGTGTCAGGGCTCTGCCCTGTTGTGCGTGGTCACACATGTGTGGGAATGACGATGTCCATTGAAATTACAGATTTCCATTTTGCATACTACAAAGGGTGTGGCTGCCCCCCATGCAAGGCCGGCATTATTGGCAGGTGGATGGCCTCCTAGTCATTACAGAACTAGTATACTTTGTGCTCGCCATGCTCACCTCAGTTCTCAGCATTTTTCTTTGGTATCGTGCTCACTGCTGGGCACAGTGCTAGGTCTTCTACAAGTTTGTGGAAGTTATGGCATCACCGGCTATCATCAAGACCACTTAAGAAGGTCTAGAGATGTCAACAGCAATGACAGTTGATCTCTCCAGGGTCCAGCAACTGACCTATAATGGTATCCTGAAGAGCTTTAGTGTCTTTGGTGTTTTGAAACTCAGCGGTAACAGCGTCTAGCTTCTAAAATTTGTAACTTCATCTTTGTGAATGGACGGTCATTTTGGAGGTAGAGCACCGAGCTGATGTAAAGTGCAACGTCAACTGCTGTCACAGCTGATATTTTTTTATGATAACCATGCAATAACATTTGAGATGCTCAAAAAGTTCCTGAAAGCTTGATTGAATTTCACCAATTCAGCGGCCCATGATCATTTTTGTGGAAACAGTGGGGGTCATTCCGAGTTGATCGCTCGCTAGCTGTTTTTAGCAGCCGTGCTAACGCTAAGCCAGCCGCCCTCTGGGAGTGTATCTTAGCTTAGCAGAAGTGCAAACGAAAGGATTGCAGAGCGCCTGCAAAAAAAATTTGTGCAGGTTTAGAGTAGCTCCAGACCTACTCAGCGCTTGCGATCACTTCAGACTGTTCGGTTCTGGATTTGACGTCACAAACACGCCCTGCGTTCTCCCAGCCACGCCTGCGTTTTTTCGAACAATCCCTGAAAACGGTCAGTTGACACCCAGAAATGCCCACTTCATGTCAATCACTCTGCGGCCAGCAGTGCGACTGAAAAGCTTCGCTAGACCTTGTGTAAAAATACATCGGCCGTTGCGAAAGTACGTCGCGCGTGCGCATTGCGCCGCATGCGCAGAAGTGCCGTATATTTGCAGCGAACATTTTCAGCTAGCGATCAACTCGGAATGACCCCCTATGTCAATAGACCAAATTTTGAAATGCACCATTTGCATTCAAGCAGAGCCATAACAGGGCTTTAACACACCATGTGCCAGCTTGCTCCCACCCCTTTGTGCATGATGTCATGCATAGGGGCGGGCTCAGCCAGCACCTGGAAACAGTGCATGGAGTGTCTAGAATATGCTCCTTGCAGTTACATACAGGACAGGCTGCTTTGGGTGGCTCTACCGCAGGACTACTGGCTGCAGGATGCCGTTCCAGACACTCTGTTAGCCACAACCGAGGGCTGTGGGGAGACATCGGTGCCACCCACAGGGCCCTGTGAATATTGTGGCAGTAACGTTCACCCCCCCCCATGAGTGTATGTATAAAAACAATATTTTACCCCTTCTCTGCAGATGACTTATGGGCCTAGTATACCTAAAAACTGCTGAGGATGAGTCCTACTCATCTTCCACAGCAATGGAGACATTTAAAAAAAAAAATTCCACCAGTACAGAATAGTATTTAGGCCCTCATTCCGAGTTGATCGCTAGCTGCCGTTGTTCGCTGCGTAGCGATCAGTTAAAAAAATGGCAAAACTACGCATGCCTATGGGCCGCAATGCGCACGCGCGGCATACGGTTACAAAGTCCATCGTTGTTTTGCATTGCTTTTAGCGACGATTCCATTCACACAGCCGATCACAAGGAGATTGACAGGAAGAGGGCATTTATGGGTGTCAACTGACCGTTTTCTGGGAGTCTTTGGAAAAACGCAGGCATGTCCAGTAGTTTGCAGGGTGGGTATCTGACGTCAATTCTGGGACCTTCTTCGCAGCAATCGTCGCACAGAATAAGTAACTACAGGGCTGGTCTTGTTTTGCACAAAATGTTTTTGTACCGCTCGGCTGCACAGATGCTCGCACTCTTGCAAAGCTAAAATACACTCTCCCGTGGGCGGAGACTATGCGTTTGCACGGCTGCTAAAAGTATCTAGCGAGCGATCAACTCGGAATGAGGGCCTATGTGCTCCCACAGTAGTTAATGTCTGGTGATCAATTTTAAAATGTATCAATTCAACCTTAATCTTGTGTGAAATGGCTGAAACAGTTGCAAGCCAGCTCAATTATGCACAAACCATCTCAATCAGGCTGTAATATGGTCTTATCAGCAACATTTTTTAATTTCTCTACTGATTCAGCGATACTGTATGCGGCCAGTTCAAGCATCTCTAAAAATCATTAAGTCAAGGAGGTGACGGAAGAAACATTCAGGACTGAAATTAGCCACAAGCTGCATCATTTGTTAATACAGTATATAGTAAAATATTAAAGCTGCTACTGCAGTTATTCAAGAATAATCACCTGTTTCGTCTAAGCTCCGTGAAGCTGAAATAAAACCAAATGACCCGGGGCTTTGTTCATTTTGCAGAACAAACGCTAAATTTTATTTAAATTTTTTTTGTGTGACAATGAAATCTTTAACGAGGCACTTTTCCTCTCAGTAAATGAAAAAAAAATAGCATATTAGGAACTTTTGAATTGATTATACAAAGCTTATGGGAAACAATTATTTAATGTCAGTATTATTAGAAGTGTGCTGTGACAGGAATATTCATGAAAACTGTTCTACATATAACAAGGTAAAAATGGAAACCATTGACAACCAAATTATATGTAGAGAAGTTTTTATAAATCTCCCTCATTATTTTGTAGTGATTTCTTTAGGGGGGGAAAAAAACACCAATAAAGGTAGAATTTCTGATGAAGATTAGCCTCAGTGATCAGTCCTGACACACATGGAGACAGTGAAGAGGTATTCTAGGAGGCACCATTATAACTGTTATTCACTGGGTCCTACAGCTGCCATAGCAAACAATAATACTGTAAATAATAAAACATTCAAAATTAGTGCCAGGTTGCTGTTTGGATCAAGCAGTTGGTGCAATTTTTGACATGGATTCCCAGGATTGCACAATGTATGGCACAATTGTTGGAAATATATGTGTACATGATTGATGGTGTGGCAGAGTCTCTGTACACACCAGTAGATGCCCTGAATAGACAAACAGATCAGATGCTTAACCAGTGGATTGGTTTTTTGAAGGTAAAACTTGTACAGCCGTACTCACTGTTATACACACTGTAGATATGAGCCAAGCTTGAGCGGAGCAGGATGTCATACAGTGCAGCTCACCAGCTGGGCAGTGTATGTGGATGCCTGGTAGCAGGGCATGATCACTGGAGATACGCTGGAAGGCAGGGAATCGCCGGTCTGTGTGGAGCTAAGTGGAAGACAACTGTCTCCATCTGTGGCACTTTAACAAAGTGACAAGATGGCACCGTGCATGAGCAGCACTTAGGTAGTGGCCATCTTGGTACAGGGAATGAGGCCTCCTTGGAGAAACAATATTGAGTTTGCACAGTAGCACTCTCCACTTTCAACCACAATAATCAGGGGGTATCCCGGACGCGTCCTTTTGATACCAGTTTGTCATATCTAACATTAAGTTCCTGTGAGACTGTGGCACTACTGCTCCCAGCATCATCTATATGTATCCCATTGCCAGTGCTGTTATTAAGAACTCTGCTAAAGTATTTTGCTGGATTGAGGAGGCATTAAGATGTGCCTGAAAACCATTATGATTTACGCTGGAGGTGACTGTAATTAGATATGTAAATATTCTTCGCTATGCATCCATCATGATCCATGTGCTGGAGGAAGAGTTGTGAATAAAATTGTATCATTTCTCATACGTCCTAGAGGATGCTGGGGTAACCATAAGAACCATGGGGTATAGACGGGATCCGCAGGAGACATGGGCACTTTAAGACTTTGAGTGGGTGTGTACTGGCTCCTCCCTCTATGTCCCTCCTCCAGACTCCAGTTTTAGACTTGTGCCCAGGCAGACTGGATGCACAATGAGGAGCTCTACAGAGTTTCTTAGGAAAATTCACCTGTTGGTTTTTTATTTTCAGGGAGACTGCTGGCAACAGTCTCCCTGCTTCGAGGGACTAAGGGGAGAGAAGTTAGACCTACTTACAGTGAGTTCAAAGGCTCTGCTTCTGGCTACAGGACATCATTAGCTCCTGAGGATTTGATTGCTAGGTACGCCTAGATGCTCGCTCCCAGAGCCGGCCGTCACCCCCCTTACAGAGCCAGAAGTCAGAAGACAGGTGAGTAGAAGAAGATAAGAAGACTTCAGTGACGGCTTTCTGAGGTACCGCACAGCGACCGCGCTGCACGCCATGCTCCCACACACAGCGGCACTACAGGGTGCAGGGCGCGCGGGGGGGGGAGGGGGGGGCCTGAGCAGCATATAAACCTCTAAAATGGACTGGCAAGAGGGGACATAACCTAACCCACGCCAGTATAAATATATATTTGAAAAAAGCGGGACTGAAGCGCGCCATTAAGGGGGCGGAGCTTCATCCTCACAACTCACGGAGCTCAGCGCCATTTTCCTCTCCACAAGGCTGCAGAGACGCTGGTCGTTCCTCACACTTCTAAGTATCAGGGTGAAAAATGGGGGAGGGGGGTGCACAGGAATATTGGTGCAGTATATATTTGTTATATAAGCGCTGCAGGTCTGGGGCATTCTTTAGTGTCCCAGAACCGGTGATTAGACGCTGGGTTGTGTGCTGGCAAAACTCCCTCTGTGTCTCTCTCTGACAGGCTTTGCTGTAGGTCTGTCCCCTATATGCCCAGTGTGTCTGTGGTGTTTGGTACATGTGTGTCGGCATGTCTGAGGCTGAGTGCTCTTCCCAGGAGGAGGCTGTATTAGGGACACAAACGGCTGTGGGAGTGACCCTGTCGGCACCGCCGACTCCTGATTGGGTAAATGTGTTGAATGCCTTGCATGCTAATGTGGCTCGTATTACTAAGAGATTAGATAAGTCTGATTCTCAGAACCAGGCATGGAAGAAATCTGTGGAGGATGCATTATTGCAGGTACAGACCCCTTCGGGGTCACAAAAACGTCAGTTTGCCCAGTTGGCAGGCACAGATACCGACACAGACACTGACTCCAGTGTCGACTTTAGTGATTCCAGATTGGATCCTAAATTAGCAAAGAGTATTCAGTACATGATTGTGGCGGTAAAAGACGTATTACATATTTCTGAGGACCCTGCTGTTAGTGATTCCTAGGTTTGTATGTATAAAGAAAAGAAACCTGTGGTAACATTTCCTCCCTCTCATGAGCTGAACACTGTTTTTGAAAAGGTTTGGGAAAGCCCTGACAAGAAGTTTCAGATTCCCAAGAGGATTCAGCTAGCGTATCCGTTTCCCTCTTGGGATAGGGAAAAGTGGGAGTCACTCCCCATTGTGGACAAGGCCCTATCCCGCTTGTCTAAAAAGGTGGCTCTCCCGTCTCCTGACACGGCAGCCCTTAAGGATCCTGCGGATCGAAAGCAGGAAAATACATTAAAATCCATTTATGCCACCACGGGTACGCTGCTCAGACCTGCCATAGCGTCTGCGTTAATGAGTAGTGCTATCGAAAAAGTGGGCAGATAACTTGTCATCTGAGATAGATACCCTAGATAGGGATAGCGTCCTTTTGACACTGGGTCATATCAGGGACGCAGTGGCCTACCTTAAGGAAACGGCCAGAGATATTGGCCTTTTGGGATCAAAAACCAATGCCATGGCAGTCTCAGCTAGGCGAGCATTGTGGATCCATCAATGGAATGCTGATGTTGACTCCAGGAAAAATATGGAATCTCTGCCATATAAAGGTGGTGCCTTGTTTGGTGAAGGTCTCGCAGATTTGGTATCTACAGCCACCGCGGGTAAGTCATAATTTTTGCCTTACGTTCCTTCACAACAAAAGAAAACACACCACCATCAGATGCAGTCCTTTCGGCCCAATAAATACAGGAAGGGCCGAGGTTCTTCCTTCCTTGCTACTAAAGGAAGGGGAAGGGGTAAAAGATCACCGGCCTCGGCAGGTTCCCAGGAGCAGAAGTCCTCTCCGGCTTCTGCAAAATCCACCGCATGACGCTGGGGCTCCTCTGCGGGAGTCCGCACCAGTGGGGGCACGTCTCAAACTCTTCAGTCAGTTCTGGGTCCGTTCAGACCTGGACCCATGGGTTTTGGAAATAGTGTCCCAGGGGTACAAACTGGAGTTTCAAGAAGTTCCCCCTCGCCGATTTTTCAAATCGGCCTTATCAGCTACTCTTCCAGACAGGGAGGTAGTATGCGGCGCAATACAAAAGTTGTGTCAAAATCAGGTCATTATCAAGGTTCCCCCGTCACAACAGGGGGAAGGCTTTTATTCGAGTCTGTTCGTGGTCCCGAAGCCAGACGGCTCGGTCAGACCAATCCTGAACCTGAAATCCCTGAATTTCTACCTAAGAAGATTCAAATTCAAGATGGAGTCTCTCAGAGCAATGATATCCATCCTGGAGGAGGGGGAGTTAATGGTGTCGGTGGACATAAAAGATGCCTACTTACATGTTCCCATTTATCCTCCGCATCAGGCTTATCTGAAGTTTGCTATTCAGGATTGTCATTACCAATTTCAGACGTTGCCGTTTGGTCTGTCCACGGCTCCAAGGATTTTCACCAAAGTGATGGCGGAGATGATGGTTCTCCTTCGCAAACAAGGAGTCACGATTATCTCATACTTGGATGATCTCCTGATAAAGGCGAGATCCAAGGACCAACTGGTGCAGAACATTTCACTCGCCATGGCAGTTCTGCAACAACACGGTTGGCTCCTAAACTTGCCAAAATCACAGTTGATTCCGACGACGCGACTGTCGTTTTTGGGAATGACTCTGGACACAGAATTACAGAGAGTGTTTCTTCCAGTGGAAAAGGCTCTGGAAATTCAGAACCTGGTCAGACAAATTCTGAAACCAGCAAGAGTGTCAGTCCATCAATGCACTTGTTTACTGAGGAAGATGGTGGCGGCCTACGAGGCCATTCAGTTTGGCAGGTTCCATGCCAGGGTGTTTCAGTGGGACCTGTTGGACAAGTGGTCCGGATCCCACCTGCACATGCACCGGAAAATAATTCTGTCTTCCAAGACCAGAATTTCACTCCTGTGGCGGCTACATAGCTCTCTCCTCCTAGGGCGCAGGTTCGGGATCCAGGACTGGATCCTAGTAACCACGGATGCCAGTCTCCGGGGCTGGGGGGCAGTCACACAGGGGAAAAACTTCCAGGGAAGATGGTCAAGCCTGGAAACTTGTCTACACATAAACGTTCTGGAGTTAAGAGCCATTTACAACGGCCTTCTTCAAGCGGAACCTCTGCTACGCAATCTGCCCGTACTGATCCAGTCGGACAATATAACAGCAGTAGCGTACATAAACCGACAAGGCGGAACAAAAAGCAGAGCGGCAATGGCAGAGGTCACGAAGGTTCTCCGCTGGGCGGAAAGACATACAAGCACTCTGTCTGCAGTCTTCATTCCGGGAGTGGACAACTGGGAGGCAGACTTCCTCAGCACACACGATCTCCATCCAGGAGAGTGGGGTCTTCATCAAGAGCTCTACACAGAAGTGACAAGTCTTTGGGGAAATCCTCAAGTAGACATGATGGCGTCTCGTCTCAACAAGAAGCTTCAAAGATATTGTTCCAGGTTGAGGGATCCTCAAGCAATAGCAGTGGATGCCCTGGTGACACTATGGGTGTTTCAGTCGGTGTATGTATTCCCTCCGCTTCCGCTCATTCGAAAAGTGCTAAAGATCTTAAGAAGTACAAAGGTTCGGGCGATCCTCATTGTTCCAGACTGGCCAAGGAGGGCTTGGTATCCGGATCTTCAGGAATTATAGAACTCATAGAAGAATCATAGAAGAATTATAGGACTCATAGAAGATCCCTGGCCTCTTCCTCTATGAGAAGATCTGTTACAACAAGGGCCGTGCTTGTATCAAGACTTACCGCATCTACGTTTGACGGCTTGGCGGTTGAACGCCAGATCCTAACCCAAAAGGGTATTCCCAGTGAAGTCATTCCCACACTTCTGCAGGCTAGAAAGGGAGTAACATCAAAACATTACCACCACATTTGGAGAAAATATGTGTCTTGGTTTGAATCCAAGGAGGTTCCTATGGAAGAATTTCAGTTGGGACGTTTTCTCCATTTTCTACAGGCAGGTGTGGATGCGGGTTTGAAGTTGGGTTCAATTAGAGTGCATATTTCAGCCTTGTCGGTTTTCTTTCAAAAACAATTGGCCTCCCTTCCAGAGGTTCAAACTTTTGTGAAGGGCGTGTTGCACATCCAACCTCCATTTGTGCCCCCAGTGGCACCATGGGATCTTAACGTGGTGTTACAGTTCCTTCAATCACATTGGTTTGTGCCTTTACAAAAGGTGGAATTGAAATTCATCACTTGGAAAGTGGTCATGCTGTTGGCCTTGGCATCCGCAAGGCAGGTATCGGAGTTAGCGGCTTTTTCTCTCAAGAGCCCTTATTTGATCTTCCATGAAGATAGAGCAGAGTTGAGGACTCGTCAGCAATTTCTGCCGAAGGTGGTTTCGTCGTTCCACATGAACAAACCTATGGTGGTGCAAGTGGCTACTGACGCCTTAGTAGAATCGAAGTCTCTCGATGTGGTCAGAGCTTTAAAAATTTATGTCGCCAGGACTGCACGGATTAGGAATTGGAGCCTCTGTTTGTCCTGTATGATTCCAACAAGGGCCCTCATTCCGAGTTGATCGGTCGCAAGGCGAATTTAGCAGAGTTACACACGCTAAGCCGCCGCCTACTGGGAGTGAATCTTAGCTTCTTAAAATTGCGACCGATGTATGCGCAATATTGCGATTACTAACTACTTAGCAGTTTCAGAGTAGCTCCAGACTTACTCTGCCTGTGCGATCAGTTCAGTGCTTGTCGTTCCTGGTTGACGTCACAAACACACCCAGCGTTCGCCCAGGCACTCCCACCGTTTCTCCGGCCACTCCTGCGTTTTTTCCGGAAACGGTAGCGTTTTCAGCCACACGCCCCTGAAACGCCGTGTTTCCGCCCAGTAACACCCATTTCCTGTCAATCACATTACGATCGCCGGAGCGAAGAAAAAGCCGTGAGTAAAAATACTTTCTTCATAGTAAAGTTACTTGGCGCAGTCGCAGTGCGAACTTTGCGCATGCGTACTAAGCGGATTTTCACTGCGATGCGATGAAAAATACCGAGCGAACAACTCGGAATGAGGGCCAAGATTGGGACTCCTGCTTCCAAGCAGACTATTGCTCGCTGGATCTGTTCTACAATTCAGCAGGCTCATTCTACGGCTGGATTGCCGTTACTGAAATCGGTGAAGGCCCATTCTACCAGGAAGGTGGGCGTGTCCTGGGCAGCTGCCCGGGGGGTCTCGGCCTTACAACTATGCCGAGCAGCTACTTGGTCGGGTTCTAACACTTTTGCAAAGTTTTATAAGTTCGATACCCTGGCCGAGGAAGACCTCATGTTTGGTCAATCGGTGCTGCAGAGTCATCGGCACTCTCCCGCCCATTCTAGAGCTTTGGTATAACCCCATGGTTCTTATGGTTACCCCAGCATCCTCTAGGATGTATGAGAAAATAGGATTGTAATACCTACCGGTAAATCGTTTTCTCTTAGTCCGTAGAGGATGCTGAGTGCCCGTCCCAGTGCGGGCTGTATCTGCAGTTATTAGTTCTGGTTATACACAGTTTGTGTTACGTTATAGTCAGCCTGTTGCTGGCATTGTTCAGGCCGTAGACTGGAGTTCTGTTGAATGCCATGTTGTATGGCATGTTTGAGGTGTGAGCTGGTATGAATCTCACCTTAGTTTAACAATAATTCCTTTCCTCGAAATGTCCGTCTCCCTGGGCACAGTTCCTATAATTGGAGTCTGGAGGAGGGGCATAGAGGGAGGAGCCAGTTCACACCCATTCAAAGTCTTAAAGTGCCCATGTCTCCTGTGGATCCCGTCTATACCCCATGGTTCTTATGGTTACCCCAGCATCCTCTATGGACTACGAGAAAAGGATTTACCGGTAGGTATTAAAATCCTATTTTTTGTAAAAGAGATGGCCTGACACCCAACCTTTTTTAGACCTGAACCTGTTCAAGTTACTAAGGTCATCAACAGAGTCGGCCATAGGCATAGGCAAACTAGGCAATTGCCTAGGGCATTTGATATGCCTAGGGGCATCATCAGCTTCTGCTGATTAAAATGATATGCGGCATGCCTATATTCTGTATGTAGAATTTCATATGCAGATACAGCCACAGTCTCACACACTATATTGGCATGCTGCATATCAGTTTAATCAGCAGAAGCTGCTTGTGCATCCTAGACACATAGCAATGCAAATAAGATGCATTTTCATTAGCAAAAAGGTGCCCGATGTTAGCATTGATGCAAGATTTGTGAGGACACATCTGTATCCAAGCAGAGGCAGAGGTCACAGTGTTAGTGGAAGTGTGAGTGCTGTGTGTATGTGAGTGGGTTGGTTGTGCAGTAGTGTTTGGAATATGTGTAAGGAGCATTATGTGTGTCATGTAAAAATGCATTAATAATGTGCAACATATGTGTAAAAGGCCACTATGTGTGTCATTATGTGTATAAGGGCATTAATAATGTGCGGCATATGTGTAACAGGGTACCACTGTATGTGTGTCATTATGTGTAAGGGACATTATGTGTAAAAGGGCATTAATAAAGGTTGTCATAATGTGTAAGGTGCATTATGTTTATAAGGACATTAATGTGTCTCATATGTGTAAGGGGCATCACTGTGTGGAATTGTGTATAAATGCATTACTAATGTGTGGCATTATGTATATAAGGTGCTCTACTATGTGGCGTTGCATATAGAAAGGGCACTACTGTGTCGTCTAATGTGAATAAAGAGCAATAAGGTGTGGTGTAATGTGAATAAGGAGCAATTCAGTGTGATGTAATGTGAATAAGGGGCTCTACTGTGAGGAGTAACGTTTATAAGGTAAAGTGATACTACTTTGGGATGTAATATGAATTATGGACACTATCGCAAGATAAAATGTGAATAAAGTTGCATTACTGTGTGGCGTAATTGGAATTGGGGTTACTATTGTGTGGCCATGCCCCTTCCCAGCAAGAAGATGCCCCATTTTGGGCTGTGCGTCAAATGTGCGAACTGTTCCTATTTAAAATATAGGGGGTACAAGAACTGCTATGGGTGAGGGGTGGTGGTGCTGGGAAAGAGGTGCAAGGTCAGAGGCAGAACCAGCGGTGGTGCTAGGGGGCACCAGCCAAAATCTTTCCTAGGGCATCATATTGGTTAGGGCCGGCTCTGGTCATCAAACTAGATCTAGTCACAGGGATCTTCTCTGAATTGTAATGCTCTCTGAATTGTATATTGTTCTCTATACAGTATATTGTAGTATACTGTATCAGACTTTAGAATGTTCTGTACATTGGGCTTAATTCAGACCAGATCGCTCCTCTGCAAATTTGTAGAGGTCTGCAATCAGATAGTCGCCTCCCATAGAGAGTGAAAACACGCCCCGTGCAAGTGTGTGAATGCATGCGTATGCCGTGCAAAACTTTGCCAGACAGCGGACAGCTGCAAATCCGTTCACAACTCACTCACCATCGAATGATTTTTCTAGTCTGTGCAATCTGTGTGTAGCCAGGACTTACTCCTACAGTGCGAAAGAAACAGGCTGATCGGGGCCGGAGTTGACGTCACACACCCGCCCTGAAAACGCTCGGGAACGCCTGTTTTTTTACTGACACGCACAGAAAACGGTCAGTTACCACCCTCAAATATCCGCTTCCTGTCAATCACCTTGCGATCAAAATTTTAGCACCATTCTGTCGCTGTTTGGCGTCACTCCTGTGCATTGTGGTTCATACGCATGCGCAGTCGTTCGATAATCGCCCGCTGTGCGATTTCACACAATAGCGATCAGGTCTGAAGCTGGCCCATTGTACAGAGATCACTAGGATGCTCTCTGTACTGTACATCACCAGCGGCAGGGATTATATTGTCCTGATTTTGTTTGTCTAAATGTTGGCAGGTATACTAGTACGAGTCGTGTCTCCTAGCCTTACATTGTCACCCTACTTCATACAGTAATCCTGGAAATTATATGCATAAATGTTGAGCTACAGCAAAATTATCCCAGTACATTGTAATAAACAAAGGCTTTGGCGCGTTCAGTAGGACGGTAGCTGCTGTTATTTTATATGCTCAAGAGATCATAAAATTCATACAGCGGATTTCAGAGCACAAACAATTTATTATCAGACTCCAGAAGACACAAGTTCTGCATTCTGAGAAATAATCCATGGAAGATAAATCTATGCAGAATTGTTACTTTCATAGCCGTCTGTCTTAATAAACTCCACAAAGCAACGGAGAATTTACACAGTGCATATTTCCGAACAGCAGCGGCACCCTACTCACCACCTAATGCTAACCAATAATCCGCCCACCATGCATGCCAGATAGCCACGCGTGGACCAGTGAAATGCCCCTCCCCCCCGTGATTTTCCATTAGCATCCGCAACTGTCATCAATAGTATCTGAGGTTGAGCCCACTCCATGCAGGGTCCATCTGAAATAAGAGTCCCGCCTCCATCTCTATGATAACCAATGAACACAGAAGTCTTCTAACTTGACTCCTACACTCTCTTGACACTCCCATTAGGTGGGACAGTTCTGTGCATCCGCCCAGTTACTACCCAGAAACCAGGGCTGCCATCAGAACTTATGGGGCCCGGAACTGACAAAATAGACAGGGCCCCTCCCCCCCAATAAAAAGATTCTGCTGCACTGCTCCACTCCTATGTGATATCATAGGACTTCCAACTCTCAGTCAGTGACCTACTGTACTAGGCTATCCACTGTGCTGCTCCTGCTGCTGACCTCAGTGGTAAGTTAAGCACGAAGGAAGGGGTGTGTGTATACGTACGTATAGGCAGTGCCGTTTCTTGGGCGCCCGCCGTGGCACTTCTGCTGCTCTTTGCTTCCCCCTCCTCCCTCTTCCCGAGTACCCAACTCGGGGGGCGGAGTTTCGCGTATTGACGTGGTTGCGACGTGGCATCATTCCGTGAAACCCCGCCCCCGAGCGGAGTACTGCTGACAAGAGGAGGGGGAGCCAAGCTACAGGAAGGGCCAGGTGTCCAGTGCGACGAGGGAGAGGCGGCCGAAGAGCGCGAAGAACCTCTTCAAACTTAAGTTTCTCTCTCTCTCCCCCCCTCCTCTGCCACCTACCATAATGTGTAAGATGGGGACACAGTGACACTTGCCTGCCGTACTGTGTAAAATGGGGACACTTGCCTGCCTAATGTGTAAAATGGGGACTTTTGCCTGCCTAATGTATAAAATGGGGACTCTTGCCTGCTGTATTGTGTAAAATGGGGACTCTTGCCTTCCGTCATGTGTAAAATGGGGACTCTTGCATGCATAATGTGTAAAATTGGGACACTTGCCTGCCGTACTGTGTAAAATGGGGACACCTACCTGCCGTACTGTGTAAAATGAGGACTCTTGCCTGCCATAATGTGTAAAATGGGGGCTCTTGCCTGCCGTAATGTGTAAAATGGGGACTCTTGCCTGCTGTATTGTGTAAAATGGGGACTCTTGCCTGCGGTCATGTGTAAAATGGGGACTCTTGCCTGCCATAATGTGTAAAATGGGGGCTCTTGCCTGCCGTAATGTGTAAAATGAGGACTCTTGCCTGCCGTCATGTGTAAAATGGGGACTCTTGCCTGCCGTAATGTGTAAAATGGGGACTCTTGCATGCATAATGTGTAAAATGGGGACTCTTGCCTGCCGTAATGTGTAAAATGGGGACTCTTGCCTGCCGTAATGTGTAAAATGGGGACTCTTGCCTGCCGTAATGTGTAAAATGGGGACTCTTGCCTGCTGTATTGTGTAAAATGGGGACTCTTGCCTGCTGTATTGTGTAAAATGGGGACTCTTGCCTGCCGTAATGTGTAAAATGGGGACTCTTGCCTGCCATAATGTGTAAAATGGGGGCTTTTGCATGCCGTAATGTGTAAAATGGGGACTCTTGCATGCGTAATGTGTAAAATGGGGACTCTTGCATGCGTAATGTGTAAAATGGGGACGCTTGCCTGCCATAATGTGTAAAATGGGGATTTAATGTATCAAGGGCATTGCAGTGTATGGCATAATATAATTTTTTTTCTTTTCCTGTGGTGGCCGTGATCTGTTGGTGCAAGGTCAAAAACTGGGGTGTAAGGTAGTCTTTTCAGATTAGGCCACGCCCATTCTAACGAGACCACGCCCCGTTTCATGAGGCCACGCCCCCATGTCGGGAGCGCAAACGCATGCTTAAAAAAAATCTATATGGGGGGAGGGGATGCGCACAGTTTTTTTTATGTTAATGGGAGGGGAGGGGGGGGGGGGGGGGGCATTTTTAAATCCCGCACCTGGGATCCAAATTGGCTAGAAACAGCCCTGCATACAGGTTAGATACATATTGTTGCTGCCAGTGTACTTATGGGGGGTATATGTGTGGATAGATAGATAGATAGATAGATAGATAGATAGATAGATAGATAGATAGATAGATAGATAGACTGTATATATGTTACATACCTCCCAACATGACCCCCTCCAGGAGGGACACAATGCTCTGCTTCTGGACTTTTCTCTTAATTCATGATTGTCAGCACCTGTTTTGAATAGGTGAATGGCTAAGAAAGGTGTTTCGCTACATGTGATGGCAATCATAAATTAAGAGGGAAGTCCAGAAGCAGAGCATTGTGTCCCACCTGGAGAGGGTCATGTTGGGAGGTATGTATGTATGTATGTATGTATGTATGTATGTATAAAAATATATATATACTGTGTATATATATATATATACACACACACACACACACACACACACACACACACACACACACACACACACACACACACACACACACATATATATATCCTATATAATTTCCCAGATCGGTCACTCTGTCAGTGTGGCTAATGCTGGGAGTGGCTAGGAGCTCTCATTGGGTTGGCAGCAGGTCTGTCACACCCAATCCACAGCTGATTGGGTGAAAAAAGCCCTCCCACACAGGTTACATCCAATGGGAGGCTCTGCCCTTTGGCTGCTGTGTGTCCCAGAGCAGGAACAATGGGGCTGATAGAGCTGCAGCTCCAGGTCCACACCCCAAAATAGGCCCACTGCAACTGCAGCAACATACCCTCCAACACTTTACACATAAACATCGCTACAAATTCGAAAAGGGGGGCGTGGTCACGGGTACAGTGGCATGGCCACGCCCCTTTTCTTATACTTTCAATGAAAGTTTGGAGAGCCAAAAATCAGTACAGACCATAAATAAGGTTCTGTACCTGCCAAAAAGGTGCAGCTGGAGGGTATGCCACTGCATCTGCAGCAAGTCTCTGCTGCGCTGTAGATAGGGGGGGGAATCCTTTTACTGCAGCGTCCTATGCAGAGATGCCTACCCTCCCTCATTCTGCAGGAGACTCCCTGAAATAGCAGCAATCTCCCTGACTCCCTGAATAGACCAGCAATCTCCGTGATTTTACCTTACCCCCATTATATAGCTGTTGCATTCTTGGGAAAAAGATAAATTAGAGATATATACATTCAAATGGGTTCATCAGCGCCATTCCCCTGTATTGGTTATAAGGCACAATGGGGGTCATTCCGAGTTGATCGCTCACTGCCGATTTTCGCAGCGCAGCGATCAGGTGGTAACTGACAGTTTTCCGGGAGTGTGCTAAAAAACGCATGCATGTCAGGTGAAAACGCAGGCATGCCTGGGGAAACGGGGGAGTGGCTGATCGAACGCAGTGCGTGTTTGTGGCGTCAAAGCAGGAACTAAGCAGACTGAAGTGATCGCAAGGAAGGAGTAGGTCTGCAGCTACTCTGAATCTGCTTTAAAAAAAAAACAGTACTGTTCTGCTAACCTTTCATTCGCACTTCTGCTAAGCTAAGATACATTCCCAGAGGGCGGCAGCTTAGCGTTTGCACTGCTGCTAAAAGCAGCTAGCGAGCGATCAACTCGGAATGAGGGCCAATGATCCCTTTGGCTACATTCATTGACAGGGTAAATGAGTTTCACCACCTCTCCAGGACCACTTTAAGCCCTACTGCTGACTGCTGTTCTTGCTCACAAGCCCCTTTGTAACCCCCTTGAGCTGAAGAGTCCCGGAATGTGTAATAGCAGCAGAGTGTATATCACAGTGTGTATACAGTGAGCTACAGCTCTGCTGTGGTGTCTTAAATGATGATAGAAAGGAGAACAGAAGCCGTTCAAGGCGCTTCCAAGATGGTAAGGTTACTAGTAATGATTCTGAATGCTGCTCACCTAGTGATGGGGACGCCATTCCCAAAATGGTATAACCAATAAACCAGAAAGAAAAATCCTGGGAGCGCAAATGGCTAAAATGAACAATTTAATATAAATTGAAGTTCTTAATATAAAATAATGCGTTAATAATAATATACAAGGACAAAGGAGCCTGCAACATTCATATTAATATCATTTGGGCAAGGTGAAATGTGCACTGATAATACTAAAAAGCTGTAAAGTTCCAGCATCTGCTAATAATAATAAAGTTGCAAGACGTTGATAAAATATCACAATGTAACAATCCACCTGCTGTTCTCTACTGATTGAAGGAATCCTAATAAAGCAAAGATTCAAACAATGATAGTCCGAGTTGGTTGATGGGCCACCAAAATGGTATATAGTTATATTGTATAAAGGGCTGAAACCCAACATCGATTCAGATTGATTTGACATAAATTGATTAAAATTGTCCTTCAGTGAACTTCCTCCTTGGTCTGATGTAATGCAGATATCTATGGACTGCTATCGTACAGTGGGGGTCATTCCGAGTTGATCACACGCAGGGTCGGACTGGCCCACAGGGTTACCAGGGAAACCACCGGTAGGCCCCACTGCCTGAGGGCCCACTCATTCCTCTAGGGATCAGGTTCCAGACTGTGCATTTGTATTATACATGGTAGATGTGTTGCATTACACTGCACAAGACTATTGTGTATTTCAAGCCTCTGTGGAGGCTGACCACACCCCCTTTGTAGGCTGGCCACACCCCTAAGTATGGGCCACTATAACCGCATTCCCCCGGTGGGCCCTTCATGCCCCTGTCCGACACTGATCACACGCTACAATTTTTTGCAGCCGTGCGATCAGATAGGGGCCGCCTATGGCGGAGTGTATTTTAGCTGTGCCAAAAAGTGTTGTGCAGTTTCTGAGTAGCTCTGAACTTACTCAGCCGCTGCGATCACTTCACCCTGTCTGGTCCCGGAATTGACGTCCGACACCCACCCTGCAAATGCCTGGACACACCTGCATTTTCGTCGACACTCCCAGAAAACGGTCAGTTGCCACCCAGGAACGCCTTCCTACTGTCAGTCACCTTGCGTTTGGCGATGCGGACCCGATCTTCGTTAGTTTCATCGCTGCCCAGCGTCCCCTGTTGCCAGGCAGCGATGCGCCTGCACATTGCGCCGCAGCACATGCGCAGTTCAGACTTGATCGCATGGCTGCAAAAAACTGCAGCGTGCGATCGGTTCGGAATGACCCCCAGTGGGAGAGCCAATGCCAGCAAGGCAGGATACTTTTAGGGTTGTTGCCAGTAGTAACCAGTGTTGACAGCTGGTAGCGTCTGATTGTTAGATGTAGAAATAGATCTGATCGGAATTTTCCTTGTAGAATTTCACTCACAGGTGAGTAAGAGACCCGAGCAGTAGTGGCCACGGATCCCCACCGTGGACAGACACTGGCGGCTGTTCACGGGTCAAGGAGGAGGAGACCTGAAGTGACCCGAGTGACAATTGGCAAAAATGGACCTTATTCAGCTTCAGATTAAATTTTTGCAAAATTGCAAATCGTTCAATTATCGGACAACTGCGCATGCACTAAGGCCGAAATGTGAATGCAATGTGATTGCAGGACCAGCAATCTGCGATCGCACAGTGATTGCCAGGAAGTGTCCATTTGTGGGAGGTTACATGCCATTTGCAGGGGATGGTTGAAAAAAATGCAGATATTTTAAATAATGCTGTTTTCAGGGTGTGCATCTGACGTCAGCTGCGATAGAAAACATGGCTGCGCTGCAACTGCAACCACGGATATCCTGCGTATGCATGGGTCAAGCAGTATTGTCGATGGTGGTTGATGATTTTCGGTTTCTGCGTATGCATTAATTATGCGAATAAATACGCAAATTTGCAAATGCATCGGTGGACTTCTTTTACCTTTCTGTTTGGTTCTTCACATGCATTTTTCAGCAGAAGCAGGACAGAGAAAATCTCAATCTCTGTCTCAATAGGGATCCAAGCTGAATTATGCCCGATGTTCACTATGTACAGGCTGATAGCGGCTAGTAGCCAATCGGTGCAGAAGCCAGTCTGAGGTGTCTGACGATGTATGCTGCAGAGGCTAGCAGAAGTGAGGATACTAACGCATTTCTCAGCTGCCCATTCCTTCAGCAGGAGCTGACGGCGGCTGTGTCTAAAGACCCACAACTGCTCACAAGTGACGCCATACTCATAATCTGCTCCTGGCAACGGGCTTGTGCAAGTTTGGATGGTGCTAAAGTCGCACCGAGACAGATATGCATCGCCGCAAGATGCCGCTAGTGGGCATCGTAGTTTTTAGAAAATTGTCAGTGGCATTAGAATCAGGCCCTTGGGCTCTATTTAACAATTTTATCATGCCTAAACTAAAGCGCCAGCGAAGTCTTGTGTAGCCAGCGAGGCGCCATGTAAACCATCTTTTTCATGCGCAGTAAACAACAGATGAAGATGCGATCGGACATGGCAGGTCCTGCAGGTAAACATGAAGCCGTTGTAAAATGTGACTTTTTAATAAAATCTGGGGAAAGTGGAGCTTTATAAACTGTTGAACGCAATCTGTGCGGCGCATTGAGTGTAGTCTCAGTCCAGGCCCCATCCGCCGCTCTGCGGGATAATGGCAGCTGCGACATTTTCCCGGAGATTTGTGCAGCACTACCACTGCCGGCATGAAACTCCAGAGAGGTAAGTATTGAAGAACGTGGGCGCAGGTTGTGCGGTAAACCCATTATAGACTCGCCACTGATTGCAAGCTGTGGGGGCGGTATAAATATGCAAGAAGAGAAAAGTATTGATATTTTCAGCAAACAAGAAAAGCCCTTTTCTATGTTTAATAATTAGACTCCAAAGTGGATGGGATCCTGGCCGTCATAAGACGAATGCCGGAATACTGACAGGCGGGAACCCGATGGTAGGCGCTTCCCCTCGCAAACTCGCTGCACTTGCCATGCTTTGGGCCCGGTGGAGAGCTTTGCTCACCACACTAATTTATTCCCCCTCGAAGGGTGGCAGTGGAACACCTCCTCAGTGGGGATTCCATGCCCCGATTGTGATTCCGACCATCAGGATTCCCTTGGCTGTCGGGACTCCGGCGTGGGTATCCTGACCGCCGAGATCCTGACAGCCGGGAAACTGACTGCTTCCCTGCAAAGTGACTGGACAAACACATATCTTGCATGTTTCTGCACACTGCCAGAGCTGCACGCACGCATGTATGCAGTGTCGGACTGGGGCATGTAGGGCCCACCGGAGGAATGCAGTGATAGGGGCCCATGTTTAGGGGTGTGGCCAGTCTGCAGAATGGGTGTGTCCTGCCACCTCATCGGTTTGACTAACCATTAGAGAGTGCAACGTCTGGGCCCCTTCATAAATATATACAGTAAATTCAGCTGCTGCTTGCATGATAATGTACCAGATTAATAACAGATTAATAACAGCAATGCACTGTAGAAAATACACCATAGTCCAGTATAAGGTAACATATGTATAATGTATAATTCAAGTGCAGAGTGTGGTACCTGATCCTTAGAGCAGGAGGTGGGCCCCCAGGCAGTGGGGCCCACCGGTGGTTTCCCCTGTACCCCTGTGGGCCAGTCCAAGCATGCATGTACGGCCATGCAGAGTTGTATGCTTTTGGTTAGCATCTACAGTATACTTAGGACCAAAGAGCCATAACTGGACACTAGCTGGTGCTCTCACATTGACAAAGTTCAGTGTGGGCTTGTGAATGCAACTGCGAATAGTCTAGTGGGGGATGTAAGTGTAGATTTACTTGTTTCCAGGAGGATCTTCTGCACCTATTATTAGGCAAATGCAGGTGGCACTGATGATGATAATGGTAGGATACCAGGTGTACAGACAAATGTAATCTTGATCTTCCGTGACTTTGCTGCTCACACTGTGTTCCACCTCGATGGATGTTTGCTGTGACAGTGAGGGGGTGACTCACTAAGGATCGCATAAGCGATCCTCTGTACAGCCAATGGTGGAGAAACTGCACATGCACAGGACTCTTCTGTCTGATTGACAGGCAGAGGTATTCGAAGGGAGGGACGGGGGCGTTTTAGCACCATTTTCCGGGAGTGGCAAGGCCAAGGACTGCGTCATGGATGCAGTTTCCTTGGCCTCGCAATGTCACCTACGACGGCAAGCCTGAGTAAGCTCAGGCTTACTCAGCCTACCGTCGCCCTGATGGTCGCGATGTTCATCTCAGATGCAATCAAATGCAGGTGCCTTGCACTTTGCACTTGCAATCCTTAGTGAATTAGGCCCTGAGATCAGCAGGGGGCTAAAAATCAAACATTAAGAAGCAGTGATGCTATATTCAGCAGAATTCTACAATATAATAATAAAAAATTATATTCCAAATACATATCTAGCTATAGGATCAGGTCTGAAGGTCGACACTGGCTAGGTCGACAATGGTTAGGTCGACCACTATAGGTCGACAGTCACTAGGTCGACAGGGTTGGAAGGTCGACAGGGTTTCTAGGTTGTCATGTGCTAGGTCGACAGGTCAAAAGGTCGACATGAGTTTTTCAAATTTTTGATCTTTTTTTGATCTTTTTCATAGTTACCGATCCACGTGGACTACGATTGGAACGGTAATCTGTGCCAAGCAAAGTGAGGCACCTTGCCCGAAGCATGGCGAGCGAAGCGAGCCATGCGAGGGGACACGGTGCACTAATTGGGGTTCCCGGTCACTTTGCGAAGAAAACGACACCCCAAAGAAAAACCTCATGTCGACCTTTTGACCTGTCGACCTAGCACATGTCGACCTTCCAGCCCTGTCGACCTAGTGACTGTCGACCTATAGTGGTTGACCTGAACATTGTCGACCTAGATACTGTCGATTTGATGATCCACACCCCTAGCTATTTACATATCGCACTAATAATCTTATAAAAGAAAAACTATCATTTGCACCAGATATCCAAAAACAGCTCCGTAGAAACCTTATTCACTCACAAGTTCTTAAAATCACTCAATATAGTCTGTCCATTCGGAAAACAATTAAGATGAAATCCAGGGGAAAGTCTCTCTCTGACTTAATTATACCCGGCAGTTAAACCTGTCCAAATGATCAGGACTATATAAAAGGCAGTCATCAATCAGGTCTATTCTTGGACACCTGGCGTTGTCTACTTTCCGACCACACATACCATGCTGCCTTCATCCTAAATGTGACTTAAAAATACTCATGATCATAAAATTCACTTATCAAAGTAATTTTCTGTAGCTGGTAACATCCACAGTATATTTCCATTGAGGATGTTACACCACAAACACTGAAACATTAGAGTAGCCTTAAAAATGATCTTATTACTGTAGACGAGCTTGGATGCTCTATGTGTTGTATACGGATCAATAGGATGGCCTCTAATCTATGATAGGCAGTAAATTGCTATTTGTACTGTGTAGCAGTCACTAAGATGCTTTCTGTATTATGTGATGGACAGTAGAATGCTATCTGTATTGTGTGGCGGTCACTATGATGCTTTCTATATTGCATATTGCTTACTACAATGCTGTGTGTTTTTTTTCAGTAACTGGGATACTCCCTGTATTGTATGACATTCACTACGATAATATCTAGATTGTATATATGCTAGAATGTTGTCTGTATGGTTTGGCCCTCACTAGGATGCTTTCTTTAGTGATCAATTACTAGGATGCTACCTATACTGCATATCAGTTACTAAGATGCTCTCTGTATTGAGTGTTGGTCAATAATAGGATGTTCTCTAAATTGTATTTTGATGGTAAGGATGTTTTCTGTTTTGTTTTTTTCATCAATGGGATGCTCTCTGTATAGTGCGGCAGTCAATATGGTGATCTCTGTATTGTATACAGAGGATGCTATGGCAATGTGATATATCTTTTGTTTTTGTTTTACACTGTTAGGGAAAATGTAGTCAATGCTGAGACTGACATTGGATGAGACCCCATTAAGAAGGATCTGTCTTAGGGTGAGTGTGTGTAATATAAATGCCAAATTCTACAATTGTCGCAGTGTAGTACGTGCTCTCACGGATTGCCAGCAATGCGTAACGAATGCTGAGGTGACACCAATAGTGAGGATTGAGATTGGTGTTATATGATGCAAATTATTGGTTCAGATTTAAAAGTTGCTGTGAATTGAGTTTACTAGGATACTGCAGAAAGAGATCACTTAAGATAGAAGCACTTGAGAAAGTACAGAGGAAAATACACAGAAAGTAAAGTACCCTCTCTAGCTAAACCCAGTATCACCAGTGTGCTGCCGCTGATACTGATCCTGCTGGTGCCAGAAAACCATGTGCAGGTATAAACGTATTTTTATCAATAGTGGTTTTAAAGTTCCTTTGCCAGCAGTAGAATGCCTGTGAATGCAGCAGACAGTCTGTAACCTTAGCGGCATACTGCATTAATTAGATGTGACAAGTAATTGATCTTAGCCGTTCTTATCCCATTCTGCACTGTGTGGCTGGGTTTGAGAACTATTTTTGCAGATTAAAATAGAAGTGATCACGATTGTCATAGTCTGCATTTTCACACGATGGGGAATCATAGGCAGCCCGTGACCTTGGCGACTTGTTCCTCTGGACCACCAGGGAGGCAGAAAACAAACCCGGTGGTGGTCTGATACAGAGACATATGAGCCACTGCCAATGCTAGACTATCAACAAAGTAGCTCTGTGGCCGCCTTGAGAACTGCACACGTGGGGGCCCCCACACATGCTACATCACCAGCACTGTGGTATGCAGCCGGGTGTGGTTCATCAAATCGACAGTGTCTAGGTCGACAATGTTTAGGTCGACCACTATAGGTCGACAGTCACTAGGTCGACATGGATGGAAGGTCGACAGGGTTTCTAGGTCGACATGTGCTAGGTCGACAGGTCTAAAGGTCGACATGAGGATTATTATTTTTTGGTGTCGTTTTCTTCGTAGAGTGACCGGGATCCCAAATTAGTGCACCGCGTCCCCTCGCATGGCTCGCTTCGCTCGCCATGCTTCGGGCATGGTGCCTTCGCTCCGCTACCGCTTTGCTCGGCACACTTTACCGTTCCAATCGTAGTCCACGTGGATCGTTAAGTATGAAAAAATTCGAAAAAAAATGTGAAAAACTCATGTCGACCTTTAGACCTGTCGACCTAGCACATGTCGACCTAGAAACCCTGTCGACCTTCCATCCATGTCGACCTAGTGACTGTCGACCTATAGTGGTCGACCTAAACATTGTCGACCTAGACACTGTCGATCTTCAGACCGGATCCCATGCAGCCACAGGAATTCCCGAGGGAACGCCAACCTCCACAGACAGATCGCAATGACAGAGCCTCCTCAGGTTTGCGGCAGAGGAGGGTCAGACGGGCCCAGCGGACAGCATTGGTTGTGTCGCAGCAGACGATGAGCCGGGAGTCCGGAAATCCAGGCTGCGGCTTCAGGCCTATCCAGACGCTGGCGTTTGGACGCCAGAGCCCAGTGGTCCCCCTTCACCTTGTGTGCTCCTAGACATTTGCCAGTCTAGCCACCCTGTAGTTACACCCCTGCTGTAGCCACCTGGAAAAGTAATGAGGCACCACCTGGCAGCCTCACAGATCTAAGCAAATGCGTACAAATACGCAGCGGCGGTCGCAGATCCTTCAATACAATTGGTCTACAAACATAAACTTTTTTTCTTTCGCAAGAACTTAATAAACTGAATCTAAATGTATTTTTTGTGCTGAATTCGAATATGCATTCACATTTATTCTGTAGGGAAGGTTTTTTTTTTTTAGGACATACAGTACATTTAATGTTTTATTAAATTAGCAAGTACATAAATCCAAATGATAAATATACACCTCGTTCTGGCTGACCCAAAAAGTTGTAGATGATGATATCCAGAGCTGTAACTAGATTTTTTTGGTGCCCTGTGCCAGAAAGAGAATTGGTCCCCCCCTATTTTTACAATAGGGACAAAGGGTGCATGCCTCGTGGGGGAGGGGCATGACATATACACACACATTTATAAAACACTGTAAGAAAATGGATTTCTACACAAATCCTCTTTATACCACATTCATGCACTCAATCCGAGAGCTCGCCGCCATTCAGCCACAATACCCCTCATTAAATAACACATTTCAATATACTGCCACACCCAAGACTCAAACCCACAACCTGCTGCATCCCAGCCAAACACCCCACCCACCGAGCCACTTGATCCTGCATAAAAACTATGAGATTTTTAACTATATGAAGCTACCTGTACCCCGTAAAAAAATAACCAGCCCCATAATCGTGCAGATCCATGCAGTGTGCAGCCACACATCCATTCTCTTGTAGCCACACACTACATAGATCTGCCCAGCCGCAGCGCTGATCACCCCTTCACAAAGTACAACGACGGTTGCTGGGCGGGAGGGGGCGGGATGGCCGCGTGAAGCCGCCGTTTAAGGGGCATGGTCCGGCCAACGCAGGCGTGGCTGGACCGTGCTAGGGGCGGGCCGCGTTGGCTGCGTGACATCACATGCAGCCGTTGTGACCCGGGCCGCGATGAGTAGCTCCCGACCAGCATGCAGGAGCTGCGCTGGCCGGGAGCTACTCCTGAAGTACAAAAGCATCGCCGCTGTGCGATGCTTTTGTACTTCTGCGATGGTGCAGGGACTGACATGCGGGGCGGACTAGCCCTGTGCTGGGTATCCCCCCGCATGTTAGTGTTCCTGATCGTAGCTGTGCTAAATTTAGCACAGCTGCGATCAACTCTGCAATGTCATAGGCAACGGGTTTGAATCTCGGGCATATCAGTATACTGAAATGTAATATAGGACAGTGCTACTTAACAACAAAGAGCTCTCAAGTCCATGTATGCTGTATAGGTATTAGCGACATAAGGGGTGGGAGACAGGGTCGGTCAGGAGATGCTGGGCTTCAAAATGGGGGGAAGCTGCAAGTGAAAGTAATTAGATAATTCATGATTGACAAGTGCTGTCAACAGCGCCCCCTACCCTGCAGTTCTATGTGCAGAGCACACTTCTCACACACCTAGTTATGGCCCTGGTCAGATCACAAAATCAGGACACTGGAACAGCAAACTCTACAGGCCTCATTGCAGAGGGTTAGGATAGGTAACTGTATATTTTGTTTTAGATGTAATTCCTCTAATGCCAGTTAAACAGAGACAGCAATCAGCTGAACGGTTCTTCTGTTCCTCTAAATCACAGGAGTTGGAAACTGCATATTGGGGGTGATTCCGAGTTGTTCGCTCGCCAGCAGATTGTAGCAGCATTGCACACGCTAGGCCGCCGCCCTCTGGGAGTGTATCTTAGCTTAGCAGAATAGCGAATGAAAGATTCGCAGAATTGCGAATATAAAATTCTTAGCAGTTTCTGAGTAGCTCCAGACTTACTCACAGATTGCGATCAGCTCAGGCCGTTTCGTTCCTGGTTTGACGTCACAAACACGCCCTGCGTTCGGCCAACCACTCCCCCGTTTCTCCAGACACTCCCACGTTTTTTTCCTGGCACGCCTGCGTTTTTCCGCACACTCCCAGAAAACGGTCAGTTTCCGCCCAGAAACACCCACTTCCTGTCAATCACACTCCGATCACTTCAACGATGAAAAATCTTTGTTCGGACGTGAGTAAATCTGCTAAGTTTTGTGCTAAAATACTAACCGCATGCGCACTGCGTACCATGCGCATGCGCATTTTTGCCTTAATCGCTCCGTTGCAAAAATCGGCAATGAGCGAACAACTCGGAATGACCCCCATGATGCGAACCATGTTTCCAGCCAGTGAGAAGCCTATCACATGATACACAGCATATATACGGGGAACAGTTCTCAGCCAGATCACCAACTTTACACCCAGTAAAGTTCAGACCACTTTTTACAAGTGGCATGAAATTTTGCCTCCAAAGATGCGGATGTGAGGTGATAAAATCACCCATATTTGCACTGCGATAATTGAGTACATCGCATGGATGTATCAATAATCGCATGCAGGGGCAAAGCTCTATCTCTGCGATGACACTCTGCAGCATCATCGGGGTATTTTTCGAGGAAAAATACCCGATGTCCTGCTGTGCATGTGCCGCCACCGCCATCGCAGCTACCGCAGACGCCGGGTCGACCACCCCCCCTGTCGCGACTACCCCCCCTCATGCCGCGTCCCTCCCCCCTGCAGGTTAATATACTTACCAGTCCAGGGAGCCGGTCATCCCTGCTCCTGCTGGCACCGGATCCTGTGCACTTCTGTAACCCCCGGTGCTGATAAAGTGAGCTGCCGCTTTGCAGCATCACTTCACTGCACCATGGGTCACAGCGCAGCACATGGAGGACCCGGATGCCCGGTGGCCCGCAACGGAGCACCTATTACCGGCTCCTGGACTAGTAAGTATGTTTTTTTATTTTTAATCAGTGATTAGCCTTATGTCTCCACCGAACACACAGAGCTGATCACACTGCCCGTTCCCCGCACAGCTTTCTCTGCCAGGGGCAAAGGATGCATATCGCAGTGCCGCCCTGTGATCTCACCAGCCTGAGCTGGCGTTAATATCACAGGGCACACTGCAGTGTTTGTTTTTTTTTCATTTTGTTTTTTTTTTGTAAATTCGCCCACGTCGCATTTCCATTATAAGTATGGGGAATACAATGTGGCTGCCGGGTGTGCTGACAGCAGTGGAGCGGGGAGCTATCAGCGGCGCTGGGGGAGTGGGGGGTGGGGGGGTGGAGGAAGCTGTCAGCGGCTGCCATGGGAGGGATGTCTGCGGCGGTGGGGGCAGCAGCGGGAGAGCAGCAGAGGAGGATGAGACGGAGAGGAGACGGGGGGAGCAGCGTCTGCAGCAGCAGAGGCTCACGGCGGCATCCACCCGGCTCCAGCAGCAGGACCTCGCTTGCTGGAGCCGGGTGGACACTGCCTCCTGCTCTCCCCGCTGCTCCCCCCCCCCCCCCCTTCCGTCTCCTGCTCTTAGTTTACCTCATCTCAATCCGAATTTTTTTAAAGTTGGATTGAGATTGTCGGAAACGTGGCTAAAACCTGTCGGGTATGGCCCCGCTTCCGACAATGCATGCTGATCGGCGGCTGAAGCCGCCGATCAGCGTGCATTCCGACAGCACTCTGACAAGCCGGGTTTCCCGACTTGTCGGAATAAACGGGGTCCTAATGAATAGGTCGGAACCCCTTCCGACCTAAAACTGTTGGAAGCTGCCGTCTTTCCGATAAGACGGCAGCTTCCGACAGTTATTGAATATACCCCTTAGTGTTTATTTCTTCTTTAAACCAAGCTGTACAGATTAGCCTCTTCCAGTTCTTGTTGCCTAAAAGACCTGTCGTGTTTGTCACTGTAACTTTGTAAATTGATTGTACTGATGCGAAAATGCAGCCCGACTTCACCTGTAATGTTTATGATGATAATCCGTACTGACTGCATTTTCTGTACGTTAGTAAGTAGGACAAATGACTGCAGGATACAGATTCGGGAGAACATTATACCCACTCCAAAGCCGGAGCTGAAACTGGGATAATGACAACATTAAGAGTTATGTCTGCGAGTTCATAGCCCAATATCATCTGTGCAGACATTGGGTAAGTAACGCTAATTCCTCAGTACTTCAAATAAAAGAAATAATATTCTATAAAGTGCTATTCAAAGAAAAAGAAATATTAAGACAAAACGTATTCCCGGTGTACTTTTATGTAATGTGTTTGTATCATCAGGCAGGATTGTGTTTTACTATTGCTCTGAGATTTGGCACAAACAACTGTGTTGAACACAACATCCACAGTATCTATCTCTACACAGTACAGTATATACATTTATATGTTTAATAAAGGAAAATATAAGGAAGCTAACAATATATACACTGAGGGGTACATTTACTAAGCAGTGATAAGAGTGGAGAAGTGAGCCAGGGGAGAAGTTGCCCGTGGCAACCAATCAGCACTGAAGTAACATCTAGAATGCGGATACTATAAAATTATACAGAGCTGCTGATTGGTTGCTGGGGAAACTTCTCCACTGGCTCACTTCTCCGCTCTTATCACTGCTTAGTAAATGTCCCCCTTATTCTGTTTAACATTAGTTATACTGTAGTAGGAAGGTGTGAGCTGCTGTGTCGAAGTCGGAAAATATTGCAATACACACACCACATGCAAACACCACACAGATGGCATCCATATGTGTACTTAGTCTGGCGTGCGTGCAGCATACTCGCAAATTGCGTACAATCGCCTCCCACGGGAGTGCGCGTACGGGCGTGGTATGAGCAATTACAGAAAGATTCTTACTTGCAATGGAAATTAATGCAGTACATGCCACAGTCTGTGTCGAGTCACTGTTCACACACACACTAATCTAACCAAACATGCACATCTTTCCAACACAATGTCTTGGTATTCCAATGTTTGAACAGACCCCCTGGTCTGTGAAGAAAGATACACACAAACCAAACTGTCGTTTAATGGAAACCAGAACAATGGGAGACAAATATCCCAAATAGATACACACAAGCTTGTGGTTACAAATTATTAACTGCAGCCTGCAGTAACACTTGTGTGTATATATATATATATATATATATATATTTGTGTGTATCTTGAGAATGGTTGGTCATTTCATGTGTAGGATCATGTTGCTTGAAGATAGCATGACAGGGTAATCCAATGAACATGAAAATATCTGTCACACATTGCATGTTTCCCAAACTTGGTGCACACATTGCACATAGTCTGCCCTTTCCCCTCATGCAACTTTTACTTATTTGCAAGGCACAACAAGGGAATTATACACCTTTACAGTATACGAGGGGACAGTAACTGATCAGAGCATCATGCATGGTATCTACGTGTTCGGATAATTATGAGTAATAATCCGGTGTTGGTTTGGAGAAGATCGCATGTCGTTGCGAATAGTTATTCGCAAAGGCAGATTAAAGGTATATTTGTGTTTATTATGTACTTGGTATGCGGCTGGAATCCAGAGCTACACACCCCTGGATCAAGGCATCGCCCATCTCTTCAAACCGACCAATGACCTCTCCTGTACTGTAAACGACCATCCCTCCAACCAATCAGTGGAGAGCATACAACCCCATTGTATTGTATTTTGGGCAAGGGTATATAAACCTTGCACCTGGGCCGGTCACTCTCTCTCTGCTTTTTAAAAGACTCATAGGTCATCTTGCCAGATCGACTAGAGGACCGGATCCGGGTTGCGCAGGCGAAAAAAGCGTACGTATTATTGGGTGTGACTCTCTCTCTGTGATTGAATTATATTGTGTTGTACCATTATATTTTAACTTATTGTAAACCCCTTTTACAAATATATTATTACTTGTTGCTGCTTTGGACCACAACATACAATCAAATACTGGTGTCGCATTCAGTTTCTGTTGAGCGTTTGTATAGTATAATTGCCACACCTAGAGCTGCCTCGTGCTCTCAGCGTGTCGGTCTGTGTGTATGCACTGAGTGTAAGCTGCACGGCTATTCCGGCGTGTGTACGCTAACTGGGGACAGAGTATTTATTACAGCAGCCGCAGCGGCTTCAGTTACAGTGTGCAATAGGGGTTAGTGGCTGTTTTTCCATGAAGTCGATCAAACTTCTCGTGGCAACCAATCAGCACTGAAGTAACATCTAGAATGCGCATACTATAAAATTATACAGAGCTGCTGATTGCTTGATTACTTCTCCACTGGCTCACTTCTCCGCTCTTATCACTGCTTAGTAAATGTCCCCCTTATTCTGTTTAACATTAGTTATACTGTAGTAGGAAGGTGTGAGCTGCTGTAATTGTGAACTACACACAATCGCAGCAGCCAGGCACCTCCCAGCCTGCAGCCACACAGTGATTGTCTGCTATCTTGCTGATTGGTGGATAGCTGGAGCTACCCACCAATCAAAGTGCTGACAGACACTAACTATATGGAAGCATGTGGAGAGACAGCGCATGACAGCAGGAGGGGTTAGTTATATTTTTTATTTATCCCGTGATAGGTAGGTAAGGGCCCTAGTATATTGCTTTGCCCAGGGCCTCCAATGCTGTTAAGACGGCCCTGGGTGTGGCTGACATCTTGCCAGACGTTTTTTGTAGAAATGCACTTTGTGGATTGGTGGATTCAGAAGCAGGGGTTGGGTCAGAGAGCAGCATCTACCATTGCTGTATTATCAGCTTCTGCCGGAGCCTCCACTGAGCTTCTGCTGTCTGTAGTGACGGAGATAATCACTTACCGTCCAGGTGAGCACTACTGCAATGTCATTGAACAGAATGGTGTCTCAGGACGCAGAAAGCTGACATCTTCATTTTATTTTATTAAATGTCCTCACTGGCCTTTTTATATTAGATGGTGTCAGTAAAGCTATGGACAAATGTCAAAATCATTTTGTTGTCATCATCCATTAGGCAACTTAGGCCCACACCTAGGGGTCCTGATTCAGAGGGGGACAGTAGAGAGACTGATGTTTTTCCTTTTGTGCATGCTTCCTGATGTTTATAGCCGTTGGACGCAGTCACGCAGATCGGTGAATCAGTTTCTGGGCAGTGAAAGAGGGCGCCAATGGCCCATAGTTGGTCGGAATTGTGCATTCTCACCTGGGGATCATGCACAGAGCTAAAAATCACAAAGTCTGTCCGCACAGTGCTTTTCTGCGCAATTCAGAATAAGCCCCATGAAATTTTTCACGGTAGCACAAAATTGCTAGAAACATCCCATTTAAAAAAAATTTTTACAGCACTTTTCACGCTTGTTTCAGTCTCAGATATGTAGCGCGACTAGTTTAATACCATATAACAATTCATTCTCAAGTTTTCCATGTAATTTAATTGCCATGACCGCCTGACAACAAATCAAATTGTAGTTCTGCTTCTTTCTTTGACACTTTTTTGCAATTTGTTCCCTATTTATCACATTTAATAACCCCCAGCCGTAGACGCAGTGCAATAAAATGATAAGGGTAAGAAGAGGGAAAGACTCTGTTCCATTATGCAGAATGTTGGATATGTATCACTGCTGCTATTTTTGAGAAACTGTTTTAAATTCACTGCCGCCTGCTCTGCTCCCCCTGCTGTGGCCCCGCTGTCACAGAGAAAATCATTACCATTATTTTCAGGAAAATGAATCCTTTTACATCGTATAACTTTTTATTTTAACGTTCTGGATATATTTTCCAGTCCGCTTGTACTGTAAGCTGTGCCAGCGATGAGGCAGCAGTCATTAAGACTCTTTGTAGCTAAACCAGATCTCATCTCAGTTCTGATGGGGTTCATGACCTCCAGCGGAGGACATCCTTGCGCAGCTGTCATCGCCGCCAGTCCTTATGTCAGCCCGCTTCCAGGAGAGCGTCAGTGAGGACCGATACATATCAGCCTGGGTTGTCATGAGGTAAAAAATAACTAAACAATACATATAGTTTGAAAATAACTAAACAATACAATATGTAAAAAATAACTAAACAATACATAAAGTTTGAAAATAACTAAACAATACAATAGGTAAAAAATAACTAAACAATACATAAAGTTTGAAAACAACTAAACAATACAATAGGTAAAAAATAACTAAACAATACATAAAGTTTGAAAATAACTAAACAATACAATAGGTAAAAAATAACTAAACAATACATAAAGTTTGAAAATAACTAAACAATACATAAAGTTTGACCGGTTTGAAAGTTTTGAACCATCCTGTGAACCAAATATTAAAACGTTTGCAAAAATGATAATATTAAACAAATGCTTGCTGTATTTCAAGCAGCATTTGTGCTGTGTGTCATTAGACCTTCCATCAGTTGCACCAATGAAACTTACACCAGCCCTATGCAGGCACAGTTTCACCATCTGAGTATACAGATGGAGCCCTGCTCATCTATCCCTTTAATAGGAATACCTGAGCCAGCGCTGTCGGACTTAATCCCCTGCTGTACTGTTCTCCCTGTATTGCATTGCAGCTGAGAACAATAGATGAAAGGCTTATGCTAATAAACCTTGGTGCACCTAGGTGCAGCAGAGAAAGCTAGATGAGCAAGGCTCTATCTGCAGATGGAGCAGTTCAGCCGCTTTGGACGCATCCACTTTCAGTGACGAGCCCACGAGACACTCGCATTAGCGTCGCCACCTCCTCCCAGCAATGCCAGGTACAACCCAAGGATCCTACGTCAGATTCTGTGCTGCGTCTCAAAGAGCTGGCAATCGGGACTCATGCGCTGTGTGACTGAGACGCATGCTCAGACTTATATCAGTGGCCGGCTGGGTGCAGCAGCAAGACGGTGTCCAGCTGAAAATCAGACCCTGGATGTTTTTTTAAAACAGCTATTTCGATTGGCCACAAATGTTAATTACTGTTACAGAGACTCTATATGTCGACATGCACTAGGTCGACACCTGGAAAAAGTCGACATGGTTGGCAGGTCAACATGGAAAAGGTCGACACGGAAAAATGTAGATGTGAGGTTTTTTTGTGTTGTTTTTATTTGTGTCGTCTGCTTCATAAAGTGACAAGGAACCCTAATTAGTGCACCGTGTCCCCTCACTTCGCTCGCCATGCTTAGGGCAAGGTGCTTCGCTCCGCTACCGCTGCGCTCGGCACAGGTTACTATTCCCAATCATAGTCCCCGTGGATTGTAAAGTATGAAAAAGTGAAATAAAAAAAATTGTGAAACACTTATGTCGACATTTTCATGTGTCGACCTTTGCCATGTCGACCTAACACTCATGTTGACCTTTTCCAGGTGTTGATCTAATGCATGTTGACCAACAGTGGTCGACCTAAGGACTGTATCCCGTCCCCCTGCAGCCCTGGAACGGTATGTGGCTCCAGTGTCGGACTGGGGCATGAAGGGCCCACCGGGGGAATGCAGTGATAGGGGCCCAAACTTAGGGGTGTGGCCAGCCTACAAAGGGGGTGTGGCCAGCCTCCACAGAGGCTTGAAATACACAATAGTCTTGTGCAGTGTAATGCAACATATCTACCATGTATAATACAAGTACACAGTCTGGAACCTGATCCCTAGAGGAAGGAGTGGGCACTCAGGCAGTGAGGCCCACCAGTGGTTTCCCTGGTAACCCTGTGGGCCAGTCCGACCCTGTGTGGCTCTCCCGAATCCCACCAGCATCCTGCCCGCTACCTAGTGAAGCAGGCAGGATGAGGATAAATGCCTTGAAAAAGCATTGACGATGTGAAGGGGGCGGGACTTAATGACATGAGTGACATCATCTAGCCCTGCCCCAACCTGCGGACCCACAAATCGCTGGCATTTACTGGCATTAGAGGCGGGGCCTGATGAAGTGACAGTCCGACCCAACTCCCCCACGTGACATGCTGCATCTCCTCTCCGGGAAATAATTAGGAGGCAAGTATGAATTACTGTAGCTCCAATGCAGGCACTTTTCGCAAAGCCTATGGGGGTAATTCCGACCTGATCGCAGCAGGAATTTTGTTAGCAGTTGGGCAAAACCATGCTGCACTGCAGGTGGGGCAGGTGTAACATGTGCAGAGAGAGATAGATTTGGACGGGGTGTGTTCCATCTGCAATCTAAATTTCAGTGTAAAAATAAAGCAGCCAGTATTTACCCTGCACAGAAGCAAAATAACTCACCCACATCTAACTCTCTCTGCACATGTTCTACCTGCCCTCCCCCTGCAGTGCACATGGTTTTGCCCAACTGCTAACAAGTTCCTGTGCGATCAACTCAGAATTACCCCCTATGTGTTTTTGTCTGAAATTTTTTTTTTATTTCACTTCAAAAATGGTGGCTACTTGAATTGGGCAAATAAAAGTCGGTGCAAAAAAAAAAAATACAATATAAAAATGGTGAAAATTAAAAAAAGTTTTTCACATCCAAGAAAATTTTGGGACTAATCGGATATCCCTTAGTGAATTAAAGTAACTATGGGAAGAATACAGAATAATTATTTTGTAAGCCTAAAGCAGATTGTGCCTGGTTTCCATTGTGGTACAAATCTCTATGGGGTCTATTTATCACCATCCGCATCTGATGATGCGGATGGTGATAAACTCGACCAAACTCGCACTGCGATAATTGATTACATCGCATGGACGTATCAATTATCGCATGCAGGGACAGGGCTTGCGGGCAAGCTCTGTCCCAGCGATGCCTCTCTGCAGCATCATCCGGGTATTTTTCGTAAAAAATACCCCGATGTCCTGCTGCGCAATCGCCGCCGCTCCCGTCGCTACCGCCCCTGGGTTCCCCCGTCCCCCCCTCCGTCACTACAACCCCTGTGCCGCAAAAGCACACCCGCCCACCCGGATTTTATACTTACCAATCCAGGAGCCGGTGTAGACTGCTCCAGGAGGTCGCCGGGTCCTTCTTCTGCACTGTGACCCCCAATGCTGTAAAGTGAGCTGCCACTTTGCAGCGTCACTTTACTGCACCAGGGGTCACAGCGCAGCACATGGAGTACCCGGCGCCCGGCAGCGCCATCGGACACACTTAGCTGATCACTGGAGCTTGGGCCCGCACAGCTTTCTCTGCCAGGGGGCAGAGAAATTGGGCAAACGCTGTATATCGCAGTGCTGCCCTGTGAGTTCACCAGCTTGGGCTGGCGAGATTATCACATGGCTCACTGCGGTATTTTTTTACATTTTATTTTTTGTAAATCCAGCCACATCGCATTTCCCATTATAAGTATAAGGAATGCGATGTGGGTTACTAAAAAAAAAAAAAAAAAGGAATTAAAGGGTTTGGAGCAGTTTTTCATGAAAACTGCCCCAAATGCTCTTTAATACATTCAGTGATACTAAAATAATGTGAAACAGGTGTCAAAACAGAAAACGCCCTTTTTCACGTTACAGTATTTTAGTAAAAATAATGTTAATAAATAGGCTCCATAGCATACTTGCCTACCCTCCCGGAATGGCCGGGAGGATCCCGAAAATCGGGTGACCCTCCCGGCCCCCCGGAAAGGTGGGCAAGCCTCCCGCTTTCCCCCTCGGCCGCCCGCAGCAGAGAACAAGCGGGCGGCCCGAGGGGGTCCGATGACGCGATTCGCGCTGAATCGCGTCATCGTAGCTCCGCCCCCCGCTATGCAGCGGCTCGTTTCTCGGCACAGCACAGCGGGGGGCGAAGTCACGATGACGCAACCCTGATGTTACGCCCCCGGACCGCCCATCCTGCTGCAGGCCATGCCCCCGGACCGCCTATCCTGTGCCGGCCACGCCCCCCATACACCTACAACGCTGCCTCCTCCCGGAGGAGTAAGCAGCAAAGTAGGTAACTATGCTCCATAGTGTCTTTTTAAAAAACAACATGGAACAAATGATTTTCCAGTGAAGGTAACTCAAAGTGACAACACAAAAAATACATGCAATTAGAGTGTGACATACAGTAATGTATCTTTTAAATGGTGTAAGCACAAAGCTGTGTTATAAAACTGTATTAGAAATTCATAGGATAATGTAAGTGAATGAACTGGTGTAACATTAGCGGTTGGCAAGGAGGCTACGAGCCCCAGCGCAGCACTGAGGAAGCTCCAGAGAGCAGCCATTATGAGAGATATACAGCGCAGCGTGTGTTACACAGATACAGCTTACCCCTGCTCTGGCCATCAGAAGGAGTCTGCAGGAGATTGTTGCAGGCAGCTGATAGGGGATGATCTGTCAGAACACATCTTCCCCGCTGCTGGGGGATTATTATAAGAGACAGTGTGACAGTGAGTGCAGACAGGAAGGTAGAGTGGGGATTAAATGATGCAGAGGAAGAGATATAGGAGAGGGAGAGACACTACACAGGGCAACGGAGAATAATAAAAGGGAGACAATACAAGGTGCTATATGGGGCAGATGTATTAAGCCTGGAGAAGTGATAAAGCAGTGATAAGTGTAAGGTGATAACGCACCAGCCAATCATTGCGGGTTTGAAAAAGGACAGTTAGGAGTAGTGATGTGCACCGGAAATTTTTCGGGTATTCTGTTTTGGTTTTGAATTCGGTTCCACGGCCGTGTTTTGAATTCGGACGCGATTTGGCAAAACATCCCTGAAAATTTTTTGTCGGAATCGGGTGTGTTTTAGATTCGGGTGTTTTTTTACAAAAACCCCTCAAAAACAGCTTAAATCATAGAATTTGGGGGTCATTTTGATCCCATAGTATTATTAACCTCAATAACCATAATTTCCACTCATTTCCAGTCTATTCTGAACACCTCACACCTCACAATATTATTTTTAGTCCTAAAATTTGCACCGAGGTCGCTGGATGGCTAAGCTAAGCGACCCAAGTGGCCGACACAAATACCTGGCCCATCTAGGAGTGGCACTGCAGTGTCAGACAGGATGGCAGATTTAAAAAAATAGTCCACAAACAGCACATGATGCAAAGAAAAAAAGAGGTGCAATGAGGTAGCTGTGTGACTAAGCTAAGCGACCCAAGTGGCCGACACAAACACCTAGCCCATCTAGGAGTGGCACTGCAGTGTCAGACAGGATAGCAGATTTAAAAAATAGTCCCCAAACAGCACATGATGCAAAGAAAAAAAGAGGTGCAATGAGGTAGCTGTGTGACTAAGCTAAGCGACCCAAGTGGCCGACACAAACACCTGGCCCATCTAGGAGTGGCACTGCAGTGTCAGACAGAATGGCAGATTTAAAAAATAGTCCCCAAACAGCACACGATGCAAAGAAAAGAGGTGCAATGAGGTAGCTGTGTGACTAAGCTAAGCGACCCAAGTGGCCGACACAAACACCTGGCCCATCTAGGAGTGGCATTGCAATGTCAGACAGGATGGCAGATTTAAAAAATAGTCCCCAAACAGCACATGATGCAAAGAAAAAAAAGAGGTGCAATGAGGTATCTGTGTGACTAAGCTAAGCGACCCAAGTGGCCGACACAAACACCTGGCCCATCTAGGAGTGGCACTGCAGTGTCAGACAGGATGGCAGATTTAAAAAATAGTCCCCAAACAGCACATGAAGCAAAGAAAAAAAGAGGTGCAATGAGGTAGCTGTGTGACTAAGCTAAGCGACCCAAGTAGCTGACACAAACACCTGGCCCATCTAGGAGTGGCACTGCAGTGTCAGACAGGATGGCAGATTTAAAAAATAGTCCCCAAACAGCACATGATGCAAAGAAAAAAAGAGGTGCAATGAGGTAGCTGTGTGACTAAGCTAAGCAACCCAAGTGACCGACACAAACACCTGGCCCATCTAGGAGTGGCACTGCAGTGTCAGACAGGATGGCAGATTTAAAAAATAGTCCCCAAACAGCACATGATGCAAAGAAAAAAAGAGGTGCAATGAGGTAGCTGTGTGACTAAGCTAAGCGACCCAAGTGGCCGACACAAACACCTGGCCCATCTAGGAGTGGCACTGCAGTTTTCTAGCGAGAGGATGAGTGCTTCCATCCTCATGTGAATCTGAACCATTAGCCATGAACATAGGCCAGGGCCTCAGCCGTTCCTTGCCACTCCGTGTCATAAATGGCATATTGGCAAGTTTACGCTTCTCATCAGATGCTTTTAATTTTGATTTTTGGGTCATTTTACTGAACTTTTGTAGTATACTTGATGACACAGAGGTAGAGCAGTGGACTACTGTACCGTACTGCTATATATATACTGGTGGTCACAGCAACATTCTGCACTGTCCCCTCCTACTATATACTGCGCACAACTAAAATGCAGCACAGGTATGGATGCATAGTATACTTGACGACACAGAGGTAGGTAGAGCAGTGGACTACTGTACCGTACTGCTATATATATACTGGTGGTCACAGCAACATTCTGCTCTGTCCCCTCCTACTATATACTGCGCACAACTAAAATGCAGCACAGGTATGGATGCATAGTATACTTGACGACACAGAGGTAGAGCAGTGGACTACTGTACCGTACTGCTATATATATACTGGTGGTCACAGCAACATTCTGCACTGTCCCCTCCTACTATATAATACTGCTGGTCCCCAGTCCCCACAATAAAGCAATTAGCACACTGAGCACAGATATTTGCAGCACACTGAGCACAGATATGGAGCGTTTTTCAGGCAGAGAACATAGATATTTTCAGCACACTGAGCACAGATATTTGCAAGCACACTGAGCACAGATATTTGCATGCAGCACACTGAACACAGAAACTAAGAGAACGCAGCCACGTCCTCTCGCTATCATCTCCAAAGCACGAGTGAAAATGGCAGCGACGCGCGGCTCCTTATATAGAATACGAATCTCGCGAGAATCTGACAGCGGGATGATGACGTTCGGGCGCGCTCGGGTTAACCGAGGAAGGTGGGAAGAACCGAGTCTGCCTCGGTACCGTGTAAAATGGGTGAAGTTCGGGGGGGTTCGGATCTCAACGAACCGAACCTGCTCCTCACTAGTTAGGAGCTGATTGGCTGGTGCGTTATCACCTTACACTTACCGTATCACTTCTTTATCACTTCTCCAGGCTTAATATAAGGGACAACAGGTGTAAAGGGAAGTCCCACAACCCTTTGCAGTGGCGTAACTACTGCCCCCGCAGCCCTCGCGGTGGCTTGGGGGCGAGGGGCTGCGGGGGCGCCACTGATTTACAGCAGACTGACATGCGGACGAGCGTCCGCATGTCAGTCTGCAGTCTCCTTCCCTCCGCCGCTTTTTGGAGGGACACAGAGGGCACAGCGCGCCTCCCTGTGTCCCTCCTGCTGCATCATCTCCGGCGGACGCGGGTCTAATAGGGGAAAGTGCCGTCCGTGAGCTCTAATTGGGGGGATATCTGGCACTGGGGGGAATATCTGGCACAGGGGCATATATGGCACTGGGGGGAATATCTGGCACTGGGGCATATATGGCACGGGGGGGAATATCTGGCACTGGGGGCATATATGGCACTGGGGGGGAATATCTGGCACTGGGGGGAATATCTGGCACTGGGGGCATATATGGCACTGGGGGGGAATATCTGGCACTGGGGGCATATATGGCACGGGGGAATATCTGGCACTGGGGGCATATATGGCACTGGGGGGGGGGAATATCTGGCACTGGGGGGAATATCTGGCACTGGGGGGGAATATCTGGCACTGGGGGCATATATGGCACTGGGGGGGAATATCTGGCACTGGGGGCATATATGGCACGGGGGAATATCTGGCACTGGGGGCATATATGGCACTGGGGGGGGAATATCTGGCACTGGGGGGGAATATATGGCACTGTGGGCATATGTGGCACTGGGGGGGAATATCTGGCACTGGGGGCATATATGGCACTGGGGGGGGGAATATCTGGTACGGGGGAATATCTGGCACTGGGGGCATATATGGCACTGGGGGCATATATGGCACTGGGGGGGAATATCTGGCACTGGGGGCATATATGGCACTGGGGGCATATATGGCACTGGGGGGGAATATATGGCACTGGGGGCATATCTGGCACTGGGGGCATATGTGGCACTGGGGGGGAATATCTGGCACTGGGGGCATATGTGGCACTGGGGGGGTATATGTGTACCTGGCACATGGGGGGGGCTATATTTGGCACTGGGGCATGTGAGTACCTGGCACCGTGGGGGAATATCTGGCACTGGGGACATATGTGGCACTGGGAGCACAGCCCTAGCAACAAGGACTACCTCCTAGCAACGAGCATGACACCCAGTGCATGAAACACCTGGCAACGAGCATGACACCCAGTGCATGAAACACCTGGCAACGAGCATGACACCCAGTGCATGAAACCCCTGGCAACGAGCATGACACCCTGAGCATGAAAAACCCTGGCACCGTGCGTGGAACCAAGAGCATGAAACCCCTGGCAACGAGCATGACACCCAGTGCATGAAACCCCTGACAACGAGCAGGTAATTGAAAAGTAATTAGAAGCCTTACTGTAGGACTTAATGTGTAATGGGCATTACGGTGTGTGGCATAACGTATCACGGACATTGCGGTGTGTGTCATAATGTGTCACAGGCATTACGGTGTATGGTATACTATATCGCGGGCATTGTGATATGTGGTATAATGTCTCAGGGTCATTGCAGTGTGTGGCATAATGTATCACGGACATTGCGGTGTGTGTCATAATGTGTCACAGACATTGTATGTGCTATAATGTATCAGGGGCATTGCAGTGTGTAGCATAATGTATAACGGGCATTGCGATTCCTGTCATAATGTGTCACAGGCATTACGGTGTGTGGCATAATGTGTCACAGGCATTACGTTGTGTGGCATAATGTGTCGGGGGCATTACAGTGTGTGCATATTGTGTCATGTGCATTATTGTGTGCGGCATAATGTCTAAGGGCCATTGCAGTATGTGGCATAATGTATACTGGGCATTACTATAAGGAGGAAAAATGACAAATAATGTAAGGGGCATGAATCAGGATTATTTTTCTTTCCTGTGGTGGCTAATGTATGGGCGTGCAGGTTGCAAAACTGGGGTATAAGGTAGTCTTTTCCTGCAATGCCACGCCCCTTTATGTGAAACCACGCCCATTCCAACGAAACCACGCCCCTTTTTTGCAGCGCATATTTATCCCTTTCTTGCTCCCAATTATGGAGCATGAAGGGGGGTGGGGGGCGCCGAAGAATTTTTTGGCTTGGGGGAGAAAAATTTCTAGTTACGCCACTGACCCTTTGCATACAGTACTCAAGAGATAAGTTTTCCGTTTTCGATCTTCCCTGAGCATGATCAGTGTGTTTCTTCTTCTTTTCTTTCGGTGTCTGAGAATGCTCTATCTAATGGCCAATGCCTACAAGTTGGTAGGTGCATAGTGGATGTAAGGTAGGAGGTTAGAGATGTCTCTTGTTACCAGTCCTAAATACCTCAAACCTGCTCCAAACTTACTATTACAAAACATAATAAAAGCATCAAGCTACAACAAAAACATACATCATTAATCATCACTTTTCAGTCAACATTTTTTCATGCAAGGCACTCGGCGCCCGTGATGTAGTGGGATGTGATAAAATGTGATAATTGAATAGATGGCGGGTATGTATCAGTTATGACATGCAGGGACATAGCTGGCAAGAAAGCTCTGTCCCAGCGAATCCAGTTACCGCAATTCTCAGGGTATATGCTCAGTAGAGATCTTGGTGGCCATCTTGGGATAAGATATGAAGCCTCCCTGGAGAACAGTAAGACTGGAGACTGTGCAGCTGCGCACTCCTCTTTCAACAAAAACTACAATTATTCTTATAATCATTTTAATAACTCAGTTTAATGATAACGTATGACTACATCTGTGGTGGCGCTGCAGGAAGCCACGCCACTCCATCGCATGCATGATGTGAAAAAGTGCCCACCAGCAGGAGCATGTGCTGCGTTCAAACCCGCAATCCCAGAGAATTGCATGGTGCAAACGTTGCTGCAGCGTGGCATACTGAGTCGCTCACGTGCGTGGCAATACCGCAAAGCATTCGCACATCTGCAGCGTCTGCGACAAGGATGGAAAAGAACACATCTGTATATGTTATACAGATGGAGCCTCGCTCATCTAGCTTCTCTGCTGCACCTAGGTGCACCAAGACTTATTAGCATAAGCCTTTCATCTATTGTTCTCAGCTGCAATACAATACACAGAGAACAATACAGCAGGGGATTAAGTCATTACAGCAGGGGATTAAGGGGGTCATCCAGACGTGATCTCACGCTAGGATTTCTCGCTGCGCTGCGATCAGGTCTAAACTGGGCATGCGTATGCACCACATTGCGCAGGCGTGTCGCACGGGTACAAAGCGTATCGTTGCTGTGCGATGGATTGTACGAAGAATCCATTTGCACAGCCGATCGCAAGGAGATTGACAAGAAGAGGGCGTTTGTGGGTGTCAACTGACCGTTTTCAGGGAGTGGTTGGAAAAACGCAGGCGTGTGCAATCGTTTGCATGGCGGGTGTCTGACGTCAATTCCGGACACGAATAGGCTGAAGTGATCGCAGCGGCTTAGTAAGTTCAAACCTACTCAGAAATTGCACAAAACTTTTTTGTACCGCTCGGCTGCACAAGTGTTCGCACACGTGCAGAGCGAAAATACACTCCCCCGTGGGCGGCGACTATCTGTTCGCAGCGCTGCAAAAAATAGCTAGCGAGCGAACAACTCAGAATGATCCCCAAAGTCCGACTGCCCTGGCTCAGTTAATCCTATTTAAGAGATAGATGAGCAGAGCTCCATCTGTATTACCTAGTTACGTCATTTCCCAGTTGTACTTACTCTAATGGATAGCTACGTGCTTTATGGTGCATATGTGTCCTCATATGGGTGTGATAGAGAATATACTGTAGACATTAAAAAGATAAACAGTCATTAGGTCAATAGTCAAAAAGTCGACAGGTTCTAAGGGTTGACAGACAAAAGCTCTTCATGGTCAAAATATCGACACACAAAAAATGTGAGTGTTATTTTGTGTTGTGAAACTTTTTTGATCCCAAATTGTTAAAATGCGTCACCTCACGGGCTCACTTCGCAGGCCGCGCTTCGGGCTCGGCGGGGTTACTAAAGGTAATAGTTTGTGACATGGATAGTAAATGCAGCAAAAGTTGTAAAAAGTGGAAAAATCCTAAAAAACATGTGTCGACCATATGTTGACCTTTTGACTGTTGACCTTTTGACCCTGTCGACCTTTTCACCCTATCGACCTTATGATGATGACCTTTTGACTGTCGACCTTTTGACTGTCTATCTATCAACTACCTTCCCCTCATACACTGTGGCTGCAGTCGCGCCAGGCAGCCTCTCTCGGTGCACCAAGTCCTGGGTCTTCTACCCCAATCATATTTTTAGATCAAAGTCTACATCTTATTTACATCAGAGATGTGCAGCGGGCATTTTTCGGGTTTGGGGTTTTGGTTTTGGATTCGGTTCCGCGGTCGTGTTTTGGATTCGGACGCGTTTTGGTAAAACCTCCCTTGGATTTGGGTGTTTTTTTAAAAAAAACCCTCAAAAACAGCATAAATCATAGAATTTGGGGGTAATTTTGATCCTATAGTATTATTAACCTCAATAACCATAATTTCCACTCATTTCCAAAGATAAAAAAAAAAAAAAAAGAGGTGCAAGATGGAATTGTCCTTGGGCCCTCCCACCCACCCTTATGTTGTATAAACAGGACATGCACACTTTAACAAACCCATCATTTCAGCGACAGGGTCTGCCACACGACTGTGACTGAAATGACTGGTTGGTTTGGGCCCCCACCAAAAAAAGAAGCAATCAATCTCTCCTTGCACAAACTGGCTCTACAGAGGCAAGATGTCCACCTCCTCCTCATCGTCCGATTCCTCACCCCTTTCACTGTGTACATCCCCCTCCTCACAGAGTATTAATTCGTCCTCACTGGAATCCACCATCACAGGTCCCTGTGTACTTTCTGGAGGCAATTGCTGGTAAATGTCTACACGGAGGAATTGATTATAATTCATTTTGATGAACATCATCTTCTCCACATTTTCTGGAAGTTACCTCCTACGCCGATCGCTGACAAGGTTACTGGCTGCACTAAACACTCTTATGAAGTACACCCTGGAGGGGGGCAACTTAGGTAAAATAAAGCCAGTTTGTGCAAGGGCCTCCAAATTGCCTCTTTTTCCTGCCAGTATACGTACTGACTGTCTGACGTGCCTACTTGGATGCTGTCACTCATATAATCCTCCACCATACTTTCAATGGTGACAGAATCATATGCAGTGACAGTAGACGACATGTCAGTAATCGTTGGCAGGTCCTTCAGTCCGGACCAGATGTCATCTATCGCTCCTGACTGCCCTGCATCACCGCCAGCGGGTGGTATTGGAAATGTTATCCTTTTCCTGGCAGCTCCAGTTGTGGTGCCCCACTGCCGTGAAGATGATAATTGTGCACCACGGTAGTAAATATAGTGGTATTGTTGTCACCCACTGGGCAGTGAATTTATTGTATCTAAATTTATTGTATTTATTGTATTGAATTTATTGTATCTAAAAATCTGTGCTGCATGAACAATAGTCTGGGGGGACCCGCACATGGGGGATATGGAGAGAGACTGGCCCTGCACAAGAATAAAACTGTTGGGTCCCGGCGGAAGGATACGGGGACTCGGGGAAAGGAGGTGAAGGGGAGTGAGGACTGGTCAGTTGGCAGTTGAGCAACGGAAGAGAGAGGGGCTGAGCTAACGAAGCAGGGGAAGCGCTGTAAGGCTACGGAGCTTGAGGACAGGGTTTGGTCTCCCTTCGCGATCAGCGACTCTCACCCGGTGTTTGGCACCCATCAGCAGTAGCGATGTGAGCTCTCCCTCGGCAGCAGTGAGCGGAAAATCCACGCCGGCAGGACCCAGGACGCAAGCCTCCAGCGGCGGTGGTGAGGAGCTGAGCTGAGGCGGCTGGCAGTGACGCAGAGATCCGGAGGGAGAGGAGAGGAGCGGCCTGTTGGTGAGTGACGGCCAGGGAGGCGGAGCCATCTATAATAAAAAGAAACAAAGAGTCAGCCACAGCTGAGAGTATAGGAAAGGTACCTTAACTTTATTAATCCTACAACTCCACGCAGGCACACCACACAGAGAGTCAAGCTACCTGCAAATAGCAATAAGTGCACTTATTAAACAGACTGAAAAGTAGTAAAAGACACACTGCAGTGTAATTCAGCATTGATTCAACACGTTCATATAGTAGTCCGGAGGCAGCAATCGACACAACTAGTAAGCATCGATAGGAGAGAAGATCGTATCGCAGTTAAGAGCTATCACATTTCCGTCAGGAATCAAGCCTCTGCTACCCTACTATGCTAACAACAAAGAGAGGGAGTCAGTGTAATGCGTCCTAAAGTCAGGAGAATGAACTGAATCCGTCAAGTTAAATAGATGTGCATGTCCACCCAGTGAGCGAGGAATACCAGTGACTTGGTAATGGAGTGACTAATAAATACCTTCATTAAGGCACTCACAGTCATTTAGAGTAACAGGGCGTTTTACAGATCTCAACAGTAAATTCTGAACGAGAGACTATAGCTTGGACGGGAATTAATTGTGATAGATCCACTGAGGGACGTCACCCATATTAGAGTGGTAACTGTATTCGTCCATCGTTAAGGACAAGTTCAATTAACATGATAAAAGTAGTACCCAATTGAACTGCATATTGAAGTCAGACTTGGGGAGTACCGGGGATGTGATACATGTACTAATCTTACAAAGTTGTAGTACGTACATTTAACCAGCAATACTGGTCTGTTAGAGTTTTACCAAATGTTTTATGCTTGTATTCACTTATAACCGGCATGTTATTAGAGAAAGTTGGGTATCCATTTGGTTACAGGCGGAATTGACAGCACGGAGTAGTGTAATAAACACAGTTACTAACTGTAAAGTTAATTACTCTGTTGACAATGAAACCGTATTGTGATGGTTTATCGAATTAATACTTATTTAACTTACCAGGAATTTCTTAAGCACCATTGCTATATCAATAAATTGAAATTAATTCTAAGCAACTAAAGGCAACGGTTATTTCTTAGGAGTTGTCCGACACACCTCTCAGCAAAGTTCTATACTGCTAAAGGTCCAGGCGGCAGGAATAAAAAGGTAACTCAACCAATCATCATATCCGTCCAAACCCGATACTTACCTGGTTTGTCACATTGTGGCGTCACGAACAGGATTCGTACAAGAGTCAGGGTTAGTCCCCGTGGAATCAAACGAAATGTCTCAAGGAGACGATCAGGCCCAATCAGGTGCAGGAGAAACATCTGACCGGGAAGGGCCTGCTATGCCTGCATCCGCCCCTATTACCATGCCATACTATTTTGGCGCACCTTGGCTCCTCACGTTTTCGGGAGATGATCCTTCCACAAGAGCAAAGGAATTTAGGGACTTCAAGGATCAAATCGAGGCTATGTTCCGGTTGTACCCGTTAAATTAATCTCAAAAGATTGAGATAGTCATAGGGCAATTGAAAGGCCTAGCGCGACGGGAAGTGAAGTCGTGGCCCGCTAGACAAAGGAAAACTGCCAAAGAAATATTAGAGAAAATGGCTAACATGTATGATGCCAAGACACTGTCAGAACTAAAGACGCGTCTCTACGCCAGGAAGCAACAGCCCCGAGAGGGTTTACGTGAATTCGCTGTAGAATTACAAGAAGCGCTACAAGCCATTAAACTGTGCGAACCCACTGAAATTATACCGGAAGACGACACTCTTATAAATCAATTCATAGACGGAATTTATAGCGACCATACGAAGGGCCAAATAAAAATGTTGCAACGCCAAGAACCGACGTGCAGCTTCCAGGAGTTCAAGGAGCTGGCAATCAAGATTTTTGGGGATACGCCCCCGCTCAGACCATCTACTGTAACCTTGGAGGCAGTAGCACAAGGGAACCAGTCGACAGTTACAATTGATGCTCAAGACGTAATGAGAAGGCAGATAGCTGAATTAACCCAGGGAATGACGGAACTCTGTCGGGAGCTTAAAGCTTTGAAGGAAACGCCTAAGTCGCAAGGACAAGAGTGGCAAGGAGAAAGGAGAACACGTTATGTCAATAGAAGAGACGCGGCCTGGACTTCTCGCCGACTATCAACAGATCGATTCGACGACCAAGGCAGGCCGATTTGCCGACGCTGTAAGGAGAGTGGGCATGTGGAACGCAATTGTCAGCAACGGGAGCCTTTAAACCCCGATATCCCGAGGCCAGGGACCACCCCTCGGGAGAACCCTCCACAGTAGGTCCCGCACCTCGAGAGTGGTGGCCTCAGTATGTGGGTCCATGCCCATCGATAGAAATTAAGATCAATGGGGTTGCCATGACAGCGCTTTTAGATATAGGGTCTCAGGTTACCACTATCCAATGGAATGAGTTTGCTCGACACTGGGGAGAAGAGGATATGACCACACCACCGCCGGCCTGGTTGAACTTGCTAGCCAGCAATGGCCAAGGAATTGAGTGCTGTGGGTATTGGGAAGTGGAAGTGGAAATCGGTCAAGCTCAACTACCAAGACAGGGCTGTCTCGTTACTATGGTGGATGATAAGAACTTTCCACCTGTCATCATTGGAATGAATATTCTTAGGAGTTGCCCTGAAGAATTAGTCACGATATTAAAAATAGAATCATTCAATCGTACCTGCTTAGCAAAACGAACGTTACAACACGCCATTCGATTCCTCCAGTGCCAGCAACGGTTCGCACCTTCGAATGGGGAAATCGGCACTGTCAGAGTAGCTGAAAAGCGAACTATACTGTTACCGCCAAACTCGGAAAATATCGTGTGGTGTAAGACCAGAATAGGACCCAGAGGAAGAAACTACGAAGCCATAATCGAAAGGAATCAGAGAGGCTGGACTGATTACTTCACGGTGGCTAGAAGTGTAGTAACGGTAAACCAAGGCCGAGTGCCTATACGAGTCTTAAACCCTCATAATCACCCAATTAGATTATATCGGTATCAACCTATTGCACAGATTTTTGAAGTTACGTTCCAAGATATAGTTGGCGTGGATGGTCTGGGGCCCATTGTAGCTCAACAGAGCCTGGCAACAAGCAGCCCTACTGAAAAAGAGGAAGACGGCCCCTGGTGGAAAGAAATAACTATTGGTGATCAAAATACCCCGGAAGAAGAAAAGGTGGGAGCCCTACATCTAGTAAAGAAGAATGAGAAAACCTTCAGTAAAAATCCATCAGATTTCGGGTACGTGGAGGGCATTCTACATCATATTCCGACAGGGAAGGCTGCTCCCGTCCGGGAACGCCATCGCCCTATCCCACCTGCGCTATATCAACCAGTGAAGAGTATGATAGAAGAAATGAAGGCGACTGGAGTGATTAGAGAAAGTCACAGTCCTTGGGCCGCACCCCTGGTACTGGTCAAGAAAAAGGATGGAAGTTTGCGTTTTTGCGTAGACTACAGGAAGTTGAATTTAGTCACACACCGAGATGCCTATCCCCTACCACGAATAGAGGAATCTTTAGCAGCCTTGCGGTCGGCTGCTTATTTTTCCACCCTGGATTTAACTAGTGGGTATTGGCAAGTATCGGTGGCCCCGGAGGACAGAGAAAAAACGGCCTTTACTACCCCAATGGGACTATTTGAATTTGACAGGATGCCCTTTGTATTATGTAACGCTCCCGCCACCTTCCAGCGAGTAATGGAACACTGTTTGGGGTATCGTAACTTCGACATGCTCCTTCTTTACCTCGACGATATTATCGTCTTCTCCAAAAATTATCAAGAGCATTTACAGCATCTGGATGAAGTTTTCGGTCGACTCGCCAATTATGGGTTTAAACTGAAGCCATCTAAGTGCTATTTACTCAAGTCCAAGGTACAATACTTAGGCCATATTGTCAGCGCCAAGGGGGTGGAGCCTGACCCCGAAAAAGTAAGAGCGGTAAGAGACTGGCCTATCCCTACAACGATCCGAGATGTAAGACGCTTCTTGGGATTCGTAGGCTATTATAGAAGGTTTATAGCCAATTTTGCGAAAATTGCCGCTCCACTACACGAACTGTTGAGAAACGATTCAGGAAATGAAATAAGGAGGAATACCATCATCAATGGACGAATCGCCAGGATGAAGCATTTGAGAGATTGAAGACATTACTTACATAAGCCCCACTCCTAGCTTATCCCAACTATGAGATTCCATTTAAAGTGTATACCGATGCAAGTACTCAAGGTTTGGGCGCGGTCTTGGCGCAAGATCAGGAAGGAAAAGAAAGAGTAATTGCTTACGCAAGTAGGGGGCTAAGGAAAACCGAAAGGAATGATGAAAATTACAGTGCCTTCAAACTAGAACTATTAGCACTGATTTGGGCCGTAACAGATAAATTTAAAGATTACCTGGCTGCAACTCCGTGTGTTATCTATACGGATAATAACCCCCTAGCACACCTCCAGACAGCGCGGTTAGGGGCGTTAGAACAGAGATGGATGGCCCGGCTGGAAAACTTCCAATATCGAATCAAATTCAGGAGTGGACGGTCTAATGTTAATGCCGATGCACTATCTCGACTGCCCGAAAGTCCGGAACAAGAAGTAGAGGATCAATGGGAAGAAGTAGAAATCCCTATGTTCGGACCAGGACCAAGTAAACAACGGGTGGCGGTTATTAACCATACAGAAATCCTCATCTCTGCAGTAACTGATGACATTCTAAGTCAGCATGATATGGATTGGAAAAAGATTCAAGATGGAAGTCCAGTACTGCGACAACTCAAACAAATAATTTCTACAAGAAAAATTCCAAGCAGGACCGAACGACAAGGATTAGATCCCGAGCTCCTTCAGTTACTAAGGCATAGGGATCGCGTTAGTTATGCCCAGGGGATTATGGTCCGCAGCACTATAGACCCAAGAACCCACCAGGCTGTGAATCAGATTATAGTGCCGCAACAACAGAAGGATCAGATATTACAAGCCTATCACGACCGTTCCGGGCATTTTGGAGTCAAGAAGACCGAGACAGCCATAAGAAAGAAATTCTTTTGGGTCGGCTTACGGTTGGACATAGAGAAATGGATAGAAAGGTGTTCTGCCTGTGTGGTGAGAAGAGACGTTCAGCCGGGGCAGAAAGCACCATTACATCCCATTTCTAGTCAACGCCCCTTGGACCTCGTAGCCTTGGATCATGTCAAGTTAGGGCCTAGTAATGCCGGATATCAATATGCCCTCATGATTATAGATCATTACTCCAAATTTATTGTAACAGTTCCGGTCCGGGATATCACCGCCAAAACCACAGCAGAAATCTTCTTGAAGAGTTTTGTCCGACCATATGGGTATCCGGAACGCGTTTTAATGGATCAAGGCCCCGCGTTCGAATCGTTGCTGTTTACAGAATTGTGCAAAATCTATGGGTGTAGGAAACTTCGGACCACCCCATACCACCCACAAAGTAATGGGTTATGCGAGCGAGCAAACCAGACCCTATTGGAAATGATCCGGTCGATTCCGTTGCCCCAAAGACTAAACTGGCCTGCGTTGTTGCCAGAATTGACCTATCTTTATAATAATATGGAACAGGCATCTACTGGGTATACACCATACTACCTTTTGTTCGGAAGGCTGGGAAAACTACCCGCAGATCTTGAGTTAAATACGATCCTGGAAGATGCCCTCGTCCCACAAACCGAATGGGTGACGGAGCATAAACGTCGCATTGAGGAAGCTAAGGAAGTGGTAGAAAGGAAGATGGAAGAAGTACATCGAAGACAGGAGGATTATTACAACAGAGATGCGCTGGCTGAACCATTACAAGTCGGAGATAGGGTCTGGAAAAAGAACACTCAGCGTAAGAACAAATTGGATAATAAATGGGAACTCATACCATATATAGTAATTAACCTTCCCACTCCGGACACCGTTGTCTATGAGATAAAGAAGGAAGAAGGAATTGAAAGTAGAACGATAATGGTACATCGAAATCAGCTCAAGCTATGCGTATCCAAAGCAATGTCAGAGGGTGTACAAAGAGAAACCATTCCCGCAATAAAAAGTTGGGAAGATGCAAACCGTTATCCTTTACGAGATCCAGTTGAATTATTACTATTTATGGGTGGGCCCTTTCCATCCAGTAGAGGAGTTGTAGATGCCCTACCGCCTGCAAGCACCCCAGTGAATGAGAACGTCATGGAACCCAAACTTGTTCAGGAAAATGAGGAAAAGATCAATATGGAAATAAGCTCAAAAAGGCCGGTTAGAAGCACTAGGGGAGTCAAACCACTCCGGTTTAGACAATTGTAAGTCCACTCTAAGTATGCATGAGATATTGTATCACACTGCTTTAAGTCATTAGTATATGCAGTAATTTAGGAAAATTGTAAGACATTTTGTAACTGTTCGGTGGAAAAGTAAGATGCATGAGGACAAGCATCATTTAAGTGGGGCTGAATGTGGTGCCCCACTGCCGTGAAGATAATAATTGTGCACCACGGTAGTAAATATAGTGGTATTGTTGTCACCCACTGGGCAGTGAATTTATTGTATCTAAATTTATTGTATTTATTGTATTGAATTTATTGTATCTAAAAATCAGTGCTGCATGAACAATAGTCTGGGGGGACACGCACATGGGGGATATGGAGAGAGACTGGCCCTGCACAAGAATAAAACTGTTGGGTCCCGGCGGAAGGATACGGGGACTCGGGGAAAGGAGGTGAAGGGGAGTGAGGACTGGTCAGTTGGCAGTTGAGCAACGGAAGAGAGAGGGGCTGAGATAACGAAGCAGGGGAAGCGCTGTAAGGCTACGGAGCTTGAGGACAGGGTTTGGTCTCCCTTCGCGATCAGCGACTCTCACCCGGTGTTTGGCACCCAGCAGCAGTAGCGATGTGAGCTCTCCCTCGGCAGCAGTGAGCGGAAAATCCACGCCGGCGGGACCCGGGACGCAAGCTTCCAGCGGCGGTGGTGAGGAGCTGAGCTGAGGCGGCTGGCAGTGACGCAGAGATCCGGAGGGAGAGGAGAGGAGAGGAGCGGCCTGTTGGTGAGTGACGGCCAGGGAGGCGGAGCCATCTATAATAAAAAGAAACAAAGAGTCAGCCACAGCTGAGAGTATAGGAAAGGTACCTTAACTTTATTAATCCTACAACTCCACGCAGGCACACCACACAGAGAGTCAAGCTACCTGCAAATAGCAATAAGTGCACTTATTAAACAGACTGAAAAGTAGTAAAAGACACACTGCAGTGTAATTCAGCATTGATTCAACACGTTCATATAGTAGTCCGGAGGCAGCAATCGACACAACTAGTAAGCATCGATAGGAGAGAAGATCGTATCGCAGTTAAGAGCTATCACATTTCCGTCAGGAATCAAGCCTCTGCTACCCTACTATGCTAACAACAAAGAGAGGGAGTCAGTGTAATACGTCCTAAAGTCAGGAGAATGAACTGAATCCGTCAAGTTAAATAGATGTGCATGTCCACCCAGTGAGAGAGGAATACCAGTGACTTGGTAATGGAGTGACTAATAAATACCTTCATTAAGGCACTCACAGTCATTTAGAGTAACAGGGCGTTTTACAGATCTCAACAGTAAATTCTGAACGAGAGACTATAGCTTGGACGGGAATTAATTGTGATAGATCCACTGAGGGACGTCACCCATATTAGAGTGGTAACTGTATTCGTCCATCGTTAAGGACAAGTTCAATTAACATGATAAAAGTAGTACCCAATTGAACTGCATATTGAAGTCAGACTTGGGGAGTACCGGGGATGTGATACATGTACTAATCTTACAAAGTTGTAGTACGTACATTTAACCAGCAATACTGGTCTGTTAGAGTTTTACCAAATGTTTTATGCTTGTATTCACTTATAACCGGCATGTTATTAGAGAAAGTTGGGTATCCATTTGGTTACAGGCGGAATTGACAGCACGGAGTAGTGTAATAAACACGGTTACTAACTGTAAAGTTAATTATTCTGTTGACAATGAAACCGTATTGTGATGGTTTATCGAATTAATACTTATTTAACTTACCAGGAATTTCTTAAGCACCATTGCTATATCAATAAATTGAAATTAATTCTAAGCAACTAAAGGCAACGGTTATTTCTTAGGAGTTGTCCGACACACCTCTCAGCAAAGTTCTATACTGCTAAAGGTCCAGGCGGCAGGAATAAAAAGGTAACTCAACCAATCATCATATCCGTCCAAACCCGATACTTACCTGGTTTGTCACACAGTGGCGTGAGAAAATGAAGGAGGAGCTGTTGGAGCTGACGGGAGCTGTCTAAGGAGGAAATTGACACTGAGGGAGTTGGTGGGGTGGTTTGCAGGGGCTTGGGTACAAGAGGAAGAAGGGATTTAGATGTCAGTGGACTGCTTCCGCTGTCACCCAAAGTTTTTGAACTTGTCAATGACTTCTGATGAATGCGCTCCAGGTGTCGTATAAGGGAGGATGTTCCTAGGTGGTTAACGTCCTTACCCCTACTTATTACAGCTTGACAAAGGCAACACACGGCTTGACACCTGTTGTCCGCATTTCTGTTGAAATAATTCCACACCGAAGAGGTGATTTTTTTTTTTTGTATTTTGACCAGGCATGTCAATGGCCATATTCTTCCCACAGACAACAGGTGTCTCCCCGGGTGCCTGACTTAAACAAACCACCTCTCCATAAGAATCCTCCTTGTCAATTTCTTCCTCAGCGCCAGCAACACCCATATTCTCATTAGAGATGAGCGGGTTCGGTTCCTCGGGATCCGAACCCCCCCGAACTTCACCCATTTTACACGGTTCCGAGGCAGACTCGAATCTTCCCGCCTTGCTAGGTTAACCAGAACACGCCCGAACGTCATCATCCCGCTGTCGGATTCTCGCGAGATTCGTATTCTATATAAGGAGCCGCGCGTCGCCGACATTTTCACTTGTGCATTGGAGATTGAACAGAGAGGACGTGGCAGCGTTCTCTCCCTGAAAAGCTCTGTAATCTGTGCTCAGTGTGCTGCAAATAATCTGTGCTCAGTATGCTGAAAATATCTACGTTCTCTGCCTGAAAACGCTCCATATCTGTGCTCAGTGTGCTGCAAATATCTGATCAGTGTGCTGCATTGTGGGGACTGGGGACCAACAGTATAAGTATATACATGATGTGGCCATTCACTGGTACCTGGTGACAGAACGTATACTGGATTCCCCCACAATGTAACTTTATATCTGTCACCTATATACATGATGTGGTCATTCAATGGTACCTGGTGACAGAACGTATACTGGATTCCCCCACAATGTAACTTTATATCTTTCACCTATATACATGATGTGGTCATTCACTGGTACCTGGTGACAGAACGTATACTGGATTCCCCCACAATGTCACTTTATATCTGTCACCTATATATACATGATGTGGCCATTCACTGGTACCTGGTGACAGAACGTATACTGGATTCCCCCACAATGTCACTTTATATCTGTCACCTATATATACATGATGTGGTCATTCACTTGTACCTGGTGACAGAACGTATACTGGATTCCCCCACAATGTAACTTTATATCTTTCACCTATATACATGATGTGGTCATTCACTGGTACCTGGTGACAGAACGTATACTGGATTCCCCCACAATGTAACTTTATATCTGTCACCTATATATATACAGGATGTGGTCATTCACTGGTACCTGGTGACAGAACGTATACTGGATTCCCCCACAATGTCACTTTATATCTGTCATCTATATACATGATGTGGTCATTCACTGGTACCAGGTGACAGAACGTATACTGGATTCCCCCAAAATGTAACTTTATATCTGTCACCTATATACATGATGTGGTCATTCACTGGTACCAGGTGACAGAACGTATACTGGATTCCCTCACAATGTAACTTTATATCTGTCATCTATATACATGATGTGGTCATTCACTGGTACATGGTGACAGAACGTATACTGGATTCCCCCACAATGTAACTTTATATCTGTCACCTATATACATGATGTGGCCATTCACTGGTACCTGGTGACAGAACGTATACTGGATTCCCCCACAATGTAACTTTATATCTGTCACCTATATACATGATGGGGTCATTCACTGGTACCTGGTGACAGAACGTATACTGGATTCCCCCACAATGTAACGTTATATCTGTCACCTATATACATGATGTGGCCATTCACTGGTACCTGGTGACAGAACGTATACTGGATCCCCCCACAATGTAACTTTATATCTGTCACCTATATACTAGAGATGAGCGGGTTCGGTTCCTCGGAATCCGAACCCGCCCGAACTTCAGTTTTTTTTACACGGGTCCGAGCGACTCGGATCTTCCCGCCTTGCTCGGTTAACCCGAGCGCGCCCGAACGTCATCATCACGCTGTCGGATTCTCGCGAGGCTCGGATTCTATCGCGAGACTCGGATTCTATATAAGGAGCCGCGCGTCGCCGCCATTTTTCACACGTGCATTGAGATTCATAGGGAGAGGACGTGGCTGGCGTCCTCTCCATTTATAGAGATTCGAGAAGAGAGTGAGACAGAGAGAGACACAGTAGTAATTTGGGGAGCATTAGGAGGAGTACTACTACTACTAGTACTTGCTGAAGTGATAGAGAGAGATAGTGTGACTGTATTATCTGACTTGTGGGGGAGACACTGACAGTGGGGAGCAGTTAGAGTCTGAGAGCAGGACTCAGGAGTACATATAACGTACAGTGCACACTTTTGCTGCCAGAGTGCCAGCCACACTGCCATTGTTTGTGACCACACTGACCACCAGTATAATATATATTGTGATTGTCTGCTTAGGACTCAGGAGTACTGCTTGCAAGTTGCTGATAGTGTGACCAGTGACCTGACCACCAGTTTAATAATCACCACCAGTTTATGAGTTTAATATATATATATATATATATATATATATATAAAATTGTATATAATATATATATAATATTGTATACCACCTAGCACCTACCCGTGTTTTTTTTTTTTTCTTTCTTCTTTATACATACTACTATAGTAGCTTACTGTAGCAGTCTGCGGTGCTGCTGAGCTGACAGTGTCCAGCAGGTCCGTCATCAGTCATTACATAATAAATATATAATATATACCTGTCCGGCTGCAGTACTAGTGATATTATATATACATATATATTGATTTCATCTCATTATCATCCAGTCTATATTATCAGCAGACACAGTACGTTAGTCCACGGCTGTAGCTACCTCTGTGTCGGCACTCGGCAGTCCATCCATAATTGTATACCACCTACCCGTGGTTGTTTTTTTTTTCTTTCTTCTTTATACATACTACTATAGTAGCTTACTGTAGCAGTCTGCGGTGCTGCTGAGCTGACAGTGTCCAGCAGGTCCGTCATCAGTCATTACATAATAAATATATAATATATACCTGTCCGGCTGCAGTACTAGTGATATTATATATACATATATATTGATTTCATCTCATTATCATCCAGTCTATATTATCAGCAGACACAGTACGTTAGTCCACGGCTGTAGCTACCTCTGTGTCGGCACTCGGCAGTCCATCCATAATTGTATACCACCTACCCGTGGTTGTTTTTTTTTTCTTTCTTCTTTATACATACTACTATAGTAGCTTACTGTAGCAGTCTGCGGTGCTGCTGAGCTGACAGTGTCCAGCAGGTCCGTCATCAGTCATTACATAATAAATATATAATATATACCTGTCCGGCTGCAGTACTAGTGATATTATATATACATATATATTGATTTCATCTCATTATCATCCAGTCTATATTATCAGCAGACACAGTACGTTAGTCCACGGCTGTAGCTACCTCTCTGTCGGCACTCGGCAGTCCATCCATAATTGTATACCACCTACCCGTGGTTGTTTTTTTTTTCTTTCTTCTTTATACATACTACTATAGTAGCTTACTGTAGCAGTCTGCGGTGCTGCTGAGCTGACAGTGTCCAGCAGGTCCGTCATCAGTCATCACATAATAAATATATAATATATACCTGTCCGGCTGCAGTACTAGTGATATTATATATACATATATATTGATTTCATCTCATTATCATCCAGTCTATATTAGCAGCAGACACAGTACGGTAGTCCACGGCTGTAGCTACCTCTGTGTCGGCACTCGGCAGTCCATCCATAATTGTATACCACCTACCCGTGGTTGTTTTTTTTCTTTCTTCTTTATACATACTACTATAGTAGCTTACTGTAGCAGTCTGCGGTGCTGCTGAGCTGACAGTGTCCAGCAGGTCGGTCATCAGTCATTACATAATAAATATATAATATATACCTGTCCGGCTGCAGTACTAGTGATATTATATATACATATATATTGATTTCATCTCATTATCATCCAGTCTATATTAGCAGCAGACACAGTACGGTAGTCCACGGCTGTAGCTACCTCTGTGTCGGCACTCGGCAGTCCATCCATAATTGTATACCACCTACCCGTGGTTGTTTTTTTTTTCTTTCTTCTTTATACATACTACTATAGTAGCTTACTGTAGCAGTCTGCGGTGCTGCTGAGCAGACAGTGTCCAGCAGGTCCGTCATCAGTCATTACATAATAAATATATAATATATACCTGTCCGGCTGCAGTACTAGTGATATTATATATACATATATATTGATTTCATCTCATTATCATCCAGTCTATATTAGCAGCAGACACAGTACGGTAGTCCACGGCTGTAGCTACCTCTGTGTCGGCACTCGGCAGTCCATCCATAATTGTATACCACCTACCCGTGGTTGTTTTTTTTTTCTTTCTTCTTTATACATACTACTATAGTAGCTTACTGTAGCAGTCTGCGGTGCTGCTGAGCTGACAGTGTCCAGCAGGTCCGTCATCAGTCATTACATAATAAATATATAATATATACCTGTCCGGCTGCAGTACTAGTGATATTATATATACATATATATTGATTTCTTCTCATTATCATCCAGTCTATATTAGCAGCAGACACAGTACGGTAGTCCACGGCTGTAGCTACCTCTGTGTCGGCACTCGGCAGTCCATCCATAATTGTATACCACCTACCCGTGGTTGTTTTTTTTTTCTTTCTTCTTTATACATACTACTATAGTAGCTTACTGTAGCAGTCTGCGGTGCTGCAGAGCTGACAGTGTCCAGCAGGTCCGTCATCAGTCATTACATAATAAATATATAATATATACCTGTCCGGCTGCAGTACTAGTGATATTATATATACATATATATTGATTTCATCTCATTATCATCCAGTCTATATTATCAGCAGACACAGTACGTTAGTCCACGGCTGTAGCTACCTCTGTGTCGGCACTCGGCAGTCCATCCATAATTGTATACCACCTACCCGTGGTTGTTTTTTTTCTTCTTTCTTCTTTATACATACTACTATAGTAGCTTACTGTAGCAGTCTGCGGTGCTGCTGAGCTGACAGTGTCCAGCAGGTCCGTCATCAGTCATTACATAATAAATATATAATATATACCTGTCCGGCTGCAGTACTAGTGATATTATATATACATATATATTGATTTCATCTCATTATCATCCAGTCTATATTATCAGCAGACACAGTACGTTAGTCCACGGCTGTAGCTACCTCTGTGTCGGCACTCGGCAGTCCATCCATAATTGTATACCACCTACCCGTGGTTGTTTTTTTTTTCTTTCTTCTTTATACATACTACTATAGTAGCTTACTGTAGCAGTCTGCGGTGCTGCTGAGCTGACAGTGTCCAGCAGGTCCGTCATCAGTCATCACATAATAAATATATAATATATACCTGTCCGGCTGCAGTACTAGTGATATTATATATACATATATATTGATTTCATCTCATTATCATCCAGTCTATATTAGCAGCAGACACAGTACGGTAGTCCACGGCTGTAGCTACCTCTGTGTCGGCACTCGGCAGTCCATCCATAATTGTATACCACCTACCCGTGGTTGTTTTTTTTTCTTTCTTCTTTATACATACTACTATAGTAGCTTACTGTAGCAGTCTGCGGTGCTGCTGAGCTGACAGTGTCCAGCAGGTCCGTCATCAGTCATTACATAATAAATATATAATATATACCTGTCCGGCTGCAGTACTAGTGATATTATATATACATATATATTGATTTCATCTCATTATCATCCAGTCTATATTAGCAGCAGACACAGTACGGTAGTCCACGGCTGTAGCTACCTCTGTGTCGGCACTCGGCAGTCCATCCATAATTGTATACCACCTACCCGTGGTTGTTTTTTTTTTCTTTCTTCTTTATACATACTACTATAGTAGCTTACTGTAGCAGTCTGCGGTGCTGCTGAGCTGACAGTGTCCAGCAGGTCCGTCATCAGTCATTACATAATAAATATATAATATATACCTGTCCGGCTGCAGTACTAGTGATATTATATATACATATATATTGATTTCATCTCATTATCATCCAGTCTATATTAGCAGCAGACACAGTACGGTAGTCCACGGCTGTAGCTACCTCTGTGTCGGCACTCGGCAGTCCATCCATAATTGTATACCACCTACCCGTGGTTGTTTTTTTTTTCTTTCTTCTTTATACATACTACTATAGTAGCTTACTGTAGCAGTCTGCGGTGCTGCTGAGCTGACAGTGTCCAGCAGGTCCGTCATCAGTCATCACATAATAAATATATAATATATACCTGTCCGGCTGCAGTACTAGTGATATTATATATACATATATATTGATTTCATCTCATTATCATCCAGTCTATATTAGCAGCAGACACAGTACGGTAGTCCACGGCTGTAGCTACCTCTGTGTCGGCACTCGGCAGTCCATCCATAATTGTATACCACCTACCCGTGGTTGTTTTTTTTTTCTTTCTTCTTTATACATACTACTATAGTAGCTTACTGTAGCAGTCTGCGGTGCTGCTGAGCTGACAGTGTCCAGCAGGTCCGTCATCAGTCATTACATAATAAATATATAATATATACCTGTCCGGCTGCAGTACTAGTGATATTATATATACATATATATTGATTTCATCTCATTATCATCCAGTCTATATTAGCAGCAGACACAGTACGGTAGTCCACGGCTGTAGCTACCTCTGTGTCGGCACTCGGCAGTCCATCCATAATTGTATACCACCTACCCGTGGTTGTTTTTTTTTTCTTTCTTCTTTATACATACTACTATAGTAGCTTACTGTAGCAGTCTGCGGTGCTGCTGAGCTGACAGTGTCCAGCAGGTCCGTCATCAGTCATTACATAATAAATATATAATATATACCTGTCCGGCTGCAGTACTAGTGATATTATATATACATATATATTGATTTCATCTCATTATCATCCAGTCTATATTAGCAGCAGACACAGTACGGTAGTCCACGGCTGTAGCTACCTCTGTGTCGGCACTCGGCAGTCCATCCATAATTGTATACCACCTACCTGTGGTTGTTGTTTTTTTCTTTCTTCTTTATACATACTACTATAGTAGCTTACTGTAGCAGTCTGCGGTGCTGCTGAGCTGACAGTGTCCAGCAGGTCCGTCATCAGTCATTACATAATAAATATATAATATATACCTGTCCGGCTGCAGTACTAGCGATATTATATATACATATATATTGATTTCATCTCATTATCATCCAGTCTATATTAGCAGCAGACACAGTACGGTAGTCCACGGCTGTAGCTACCTCTGTGTCGGCACTCGGCAGTCCATCCATAATTGTATACCACCTACCCGTGGTTGTTTTTTTTTTTTTTCTTCTTTATACATACTACTATAGTAGCTTACTGTAGCAGTCTGCGGTGCTGCTGAGCTGACAGTGTCCAGCAGGTCCGTCATCAGTCATTACATAATAAATATATAATATATACCTGTCCGGCTGCAGTACTAGTGATATTATATATACATATATATTGATTTCATCTCATTATCATCCAGTCTATATTAGCAGCAGACACAGTACGGTAGTCCACGGCTGTAGCTACCTCTGTGTCGGCACTCGGCAGTCCATCCATAATTGTATACCACCTACCAGTGGTTGTTTTTTTTTCTTTCTTCTTTATACATACTACTATAGTAGCTTACTGTAGCAGTCTGCGGTGCTGCTGAGCTGACAGTGTCCAGCAGGTCCGTCATCTGTCATTACATAATAAATATATAATATATACCTGTCCGGCTGCAGTACTAGTGATATTATATATACATATATATTGATTTCATCTCATTATCATCCAGTCTATATTAGCAGCAGACACAGTACGGTAGTCCACGGCTGTAGCTACCTCTGTGTCGGCACTCGGCAGTCCATCCATAAGTATACTAGTATCCATCCATCTCCATTGTTTACCTGAGGTGCCTTTTAGTTGTGCCTATTAAAATATGGAGAACAAAAATGTTGAGGTTCCAAAATTAGGGAAAGATCAAGATCCACTTCCACCTCGTGCTGAAGCTGCTGCCACTAGTCATGGCCGAGACGATGAAATGCCAGCAACGTCGTCTGCCAAGGCCGATGCCCAATGTCATAGTACAGAGCATGTAAAATCCAAAACACCAAATATCAGTAAAAAAAGGACTCCAAAACCTAAAATAAAATTGTCGGAGGAGAAGCGTAAACTTGCCAATATGCCATTTACCACACGGAGTGGCAAGGAACGGCTGAGGCCCTGGCCTATGTTCATGGCTAGTGGTTCAGCTTCACATGAGGATGGAAGCACTCAGCCTCTCGCTAGAAAAATGAAAAGACTCAAGCTGGCAAAAGCAGCACAGCAAAGAACTGTGCATTCTTCGAAATCCCAAATCCACAAGGAGAGTCCAATTGTGTCGGTTGCGATGCCTGACCTTCCCAACACTGGACGTGAAGAGCATGCGCCTTCCACCATTTGCAAGCCCCCTGCAAGTGCTGGAAGGAGCACCCGCAGTCCAGTTCCTGATAGTCAGATTGAAGATGTCAGTGTTGAAGTACACCAGGATGAGGAGGATATGGGTGTTGCTGGCGCTGGGGAGGAAATTGACCAGGAGGATTCTGATGGTGAGGTGGTTTGTTTAAGTCAGGCACCCGGGGAGACACCTGTTGTCCGTGGGAGGAATATGGCCATTGACATGCCTGGTGAAAATACCAAAAAAATCAGCTCTTCGGTGTGGAAGTATTTCAACAGAAATGCGGACAACAGGTGTCAAGCCGTGTGTTGCCTTTGTCAAGCTGTAATAAGTAGGGGGAAGGACGTTAACCACCTCGGAACATCCTCCCTTATACGTCACCTGCAGCGCATTCATAATAAGTCAGTGACAAGTTCAAAAACTTTGGGTGACAGCGGAAGCAGTCCACTGACCAGTAAATCCCTTCCTCTTGTAACCAAGCTCACGCAAACCACCCCACCAACTCCCTCAGTGTCAATTTCCTCCTTACCCAGGAATGCCAATAGTCCTGCAGGCCATGTCACTGGCAATTCTGACGAGTCCTCTCCTGCCTGGGATTCCTTCGATGCATCCTTGAGTGTAATGCCTACTGCTGCTGGCGCTGCTGTTGTTGCTGCTGGGAGTCGATCGTCATCCCAGAGGGGAAGTCGTAAGCCCACTTGTACTACTTCCAGTAAGCAATTGACTGTCCAACAGTCCTTTGCGAGGAAGATGAAATATCACAGCAGTCATCCTGCTGCAAAGCGGATAACTGAGGCCTTGACAACTATGTTGGTGTTAGACGTGCGTCCGGTATCCGCCGTTAGTTCACAGGGAACTAGACAATTTCTTGAGGTAGTGTGCCCCCGTTACCAAATACCATCTAGGTTCCACTTCTCTAGGCAGGCGATACCGAGAATGTACACGGACATCAGAAAAAGACTCACCAGTGTCCTAAAAAATGCAGTTGTACCCAATGTCCACTTAACCACGGACATGTGGACAAGTGGAGCAGGGCAGGGTCAGGACTATATGACTGTGACAGCCCACTGGGTAGATGTATGGACTCCCGCCGCAAGAACAGCAGCGGCGGCACCAGTAGCAGTATCTCGCAAACGCCAACTCTTTCCTAGGCAGGCTACGCTTTGTATCACCGGTTTCCAGAATACGCACACAGCTGAAAACCTCTTACGGCAACTGAGGAAGATCATCGCAGAATGGCTTACCCCAATTGGACTCTCCTGTGGATTTGTGGCATCGGACAACGCCAGCAATATTGTGTGTGCATTAAATATGGGCAAATTCCAGCACGTCCCATGTTTTGCACATACCTTGAATTTGGTGGTGCAGAATTTTTTAAAAAACGACAGGGGTGTGCAAGAGATGCTGTCGGTGGCCAGAAGAATTGCGGGACACTTTTGGCGTACAGGCACCACGTACAGAAGACTGGAGCACCACCAAAAACAACTGAACCTGCCCTGCCATCATCTGAAGCAAGAAGTGGTAACGAGGTGGAATTCAACCCTCTATATGCTTCAGAGGTTGGAGGAGCAGCAAAAGGCCATTCAAGCCTATACAATTCAGCACGATATAGGAGGTGGAATGCACCTGTCTCAAGCGCAGTGGAGAATGATTTCAACATTGTGCAAGGTTCTGATGCCCTTTGAACTTGCCACACGTGAATTCAGTTCAGACACTGCCAGCCTGAGTCAGGTCATTCCCCTCATCAGGCTTTTGCAGAAGAAGCTGGAGACATTGAAGGAGGAGCTAACACAGAGCGATTCCGCTAGGCATGTGGGACTTGTGGATGGAGCCCTTAATTCGCTTAACAAGGATTCACGGGTGGTCAATCTGTTGAAATCAGAGCACTACATTTTGGCCACCATGCTCGATCCTAGATTTAAAGCCTACCTTGGATCTCTCTTTCCGGCAGACACAAGTCTGCTGGGGTTCAAAGACCTGCTGGTGAGAAAATTGTCAAGTCAAGCGGAACGCGACCTGTCAACATCTCCTCCTTCACATTCTCCCGCAACTGGGGGTGCGAGGAAAAGGCTCAGAATTCCGAGCCCACCCGCTGGCGGTGATGCAGGGCAGTCTGGAGCGACTGCTGATGCTGACATCTGGTCCGGACTGAAGGACCTGACAACGATTACGGACATGTCGTCTACTGTCACTGCATATGATTCTCTCACCATTGAAAGAATGGTGGAGGATTATATGAGTGACCGCATCCAAGTAGGCACGTCACACAGTCCGTACTTATACTGGCAGGAAAAAGAGGCAATTTGGAGGCCCTTGCACAAACTGGCTTTATTCTACCTAAGTTGCCCTCCCACAAGTGTGTACTCCGAAAGAGTGTTTAGTGCCGCCGCTCACCTTGTCAGCAATCGGCGTACGAGGTTACATCCAGAAAATGTGGAGAAGATGATGTTCATTAAAATGAATTATAATCAATTCCTCCGTGGAGACATTGACCAGCAGCAATTGCCTCCACAAAGTACACAGGGAGCTGAGATGGTGGATTCCAGTGGGGACGAATTGATAATCTGTGAGGAGGGGGATGTACACGGTGATATATCGGAGGATGATGATGAGGTGGACATCTTGCCTCTGTAGAGCCAGTTTGTGCAAGGAGAGATTAATGCTTCTTTTTAGGTGGGGGTCCAAACCAACCCGTCATTTCAGTCACAGTCGTGTGGCAGACCCTGTCACTGAAATGATGGGTTGGTTAAAGTGTGCATGTCCTGTTTATACAACATAAGGGTGGGTGGGAGGGCCCAAGGACAATTCCATCTTGCACCTCTTTTTTCTTTAATTTTTCTTTGCGTCATGTGCTGTTTGGGGAGTATTTTTTGGAAGGGCCATCCTGCGTGACACTGCAGTGCCACTCCTAGATGGGCCCGGTGTTTGTGTCGGCCACTAGGGTCGCTTATCTTACTCACACAGCTACCTCATTGCGCCTCTTTTTTTCTTTGCGTCATGTGCTGTTTGGGGAGGGTTTTTTGGAAGGGACATCCTGCGTGACACTGCAGTGACACTCCTAGATGGGCCCGGTGTTTGTGTCGGCCACTAGGGTCGCTTATCTTACTCACACAGCTACCTCATTGCGCCTCTTTTTTTCTTTGCGTCATGTGCTGTTTGGGGAGGGTTTTTTGGAAGGGACATCCTGCGTGACACTGCAGTGCCACTCCTAGATGGGCCCGGTGTTTGTGTCGGCCACTAGGGTCGCTTATCTTACTCACACAGCTACCTCATTGCGCCTCTTTTTTTCTTTGCGTCATGTGCTGTTTGGGGAGGGTTTTTTGGAAGGGACATCCTGCGTGACACTGCAGTGCCACTCCTAGATGGGCCCGGTGTTTGTGTCGGCCACTAGGGTCGCTTATCTTACTCACACAGCTACCTCATTGCGCCTCTTTTTTTCTTTGCGTCATGTGCTGTTTGGGGAGGGTTTTTTGTAAGGGACATCCTGCGTGACACTGCAGTGCCACTCCTAGATGGGCCCGGTGTTTGTGTCGGCCACTAGGGTCGCTTATCTTACTCACACAGCTACCTCATTGCGCCTCTTTATTTCTTTGCGTCATGTGCTGTTTGGGGAGGGTTTTTTGGAAGGGACATCCTGCGTGACACTGCAGTGCCACTCCTAGATGGGCCCGGTGTTTGTGTCGGCCACTAGGGTCGCTTATCTTACTCACACAGCTACCTCATTGCGCCTCTTTTTTTCTTTGCGTCATGTGCTGTTTGGGGAGGGTTTTTTGGAAGGGACATCCTGCGTGACACTGCAGTGCCACTCCTAGATGGGCCCGGTGTTTGTGTCGGCCACTAGGGTCGCTTATCTTACTCACACAGCTACCTCATTGCGCCTCTTTTTTTCTTTGCGTCATGTGCTGTTTGGGGAGGGTTTTTTGGAAGGGACATCCTGCGTGACACTGCAGTGCCACTCCTAGATGGGCCCGGTGTTTGTGTCGGCCACTAGGGTCGCTTATCTTACTCACACAGCTACCTCATTGCGCCTCTTTTTTTCTTTGCGTCATGTGCTGTTTGGGGAGGGTTTTTTGGAAGGGACATCCTGCGTGACACTGCAGTGCCACTCCTAGATGGGCCCGGTGTTTGTGTCGGCCACTAGGGTCGCTTATCTTACTCACACAGCTACCTCATTGCGCCTCTTTTTTTCTTTGCGTCATGTGCTGTTTGGGGAGGGTTTTTTGGAAGGGACATCCTGCGTGACACTGCAGTGCCACTCCTAGATGGGCCCGGTGTTTGTGTCGGCCACTAGGGTCGCTTATCTTACTCACACAGCTACCTCATTGCGCCTCTTTTTTTCTTTGCGTCATGTGCTGTTTGGGGAGGGTTTTTTGGAAGGGACATCCTGCGTGACACTGCAGTGACACTCCTAGATGGGCCAGGTGTTTGTGTCGGCCACTAGGGTCGCTTATCTTACTCACACAGCTACCTCATTGCGCCTCTTTTTTTCTTTGCGTCATGTGCTGTTTGGGGAGTGTTTTTTGGAAGGGCCATCCTGCGTGACACTGCAATGCCACTCCTAGATGGGCCAGGTGTTTGTGTCGGCCTCTAGGGTCGCTTAGCTTAGTCATCCAGCGACCTCAGGGCAAATTTTAGGACTAAAAATAATATTGTGAGGTGTGAGGTATTCAGAATAGACTGAAAATGAGTGGAAATTATGGTTTTTGAGGTTAATAATACTTTGGGGTCAAAATGACCCCCAAATTCTATGATTTAAGCGGTTTTTTAGTGTTTTTTGAAAAAAACACCCGAATCCAAAACACACCCGAATCCAACAAAAAAAATTCGGTGAGGTTTTGCCAAAACGCTGTCGAACCCAAAACACGGCCGCGGAACCGAACCCAAAACCAAAACACAAAACCCGAAAAATTTCAAGTGCACATCTCTACTATATACATGATGTGGCCATTCACTGGTACCTGGTGACAGAATGTATACTGGATTCCTCCACAATTTAACTTTATATCTGTCATCTATATACATGATGTGGTCATTCACTGGTACCTGGTGACAGAACGTAGACTGGATTCCCTCACAATGTAACTTTATATCTGTCACCTATATACATGATGTGGTCATTCACTGGTACCTGGTGTCAGAACGTATACTGGATTCCCCCACAATGTAACTTTATATCTGTCACCTATATACATGATGTGGCCATTCACTGGTACCTGGTGACAGAACGTATACTGGATTCCCCCACAATGTAACTTTATATCTGTCACCTATATACAGAGCCGGCCCTAACCAATGTGATGCCCTAGGCAAGATTTTGTCTGGTGCCCCCTAGCACCACCACTAGTTCCCCCTCTGACCCTGCACCCCTTTCCCAGCACCATCAACCCTCACCCATAGCAGTCCTTATTTTGGTTTTCCTACCCCCTGTAATTTAAATAAGAACAGTGCGCACATTCGGTGCACAGCCCAAAAAGGTATGTGTTTTTGCTGGCAAGGGGCATGGCCACACAATAGTACCCGCAATTCAACTTATGCCTCACAGTAGTGCAACTTTATTCACAATTTATAATGCGATAGTGTCCCTAATTCACATTACATCACACAGTAGTCAGAGAACATCATACTGAATTGCTCCTTAGTCACATTGAGGGTCATTCCGAGTTGTTCGCTCGTTCTTTTTTTGTCGCAACCGAGCGAATAGTCGCTAATGCGCATGCGCAATATCCGCAGTGCGACTGCGCCAAGTAAATTTGCTATGCACTTAGGTATTTTACTCACGGCATTACGAGGTTTTTTCTTCGTTCTGGTGATCGTAGTGTGATTGACAGGAAGTGGGTGTTTCTGGGCGGAAACTGGCCGTTTTATGGGTGTGTGCGAAAAAACGCTACAGTTTCTGGGAAAAACGCGGGAGTGGCCGGAGAAACGGAGGAGTGTCTGGGCGAACGCTGGGTGTGTTTGTGACGTCAAACCAGGAACGACAAGCACTGAACTGATCGCAGTGGCAGAGTAAGTCTCGAGCTACTCAGAAACTGCACAGAGAAGTCTTTTCGCAATATTGCAAATCTTTCGTTCGCAATTTTGATAAGCTAAGATTCACTCCCAGTAGGCGGCGGCTTAGCGTGTGCAAAGCTGCTAAAAGCAGCTTGCGAGCGAACAACTCGGAACGACCCCCATTATACCACATTATATTGCTCTTTATTCTCATTACACCACACAGTAGTGCCCTTTCTATACGTTACCCCACACAGTAGAGCATCTTATACACATAATGCCACACATTGGTAATGCCCTTATACACATAATGATACACATAATGTCCCTTACACATATGCTACACATTATTTGTGCCCTTATACATATAATGACACACATAGTGCCCCTTACACACATGTTACACATTATTAATGCCCTTATACACATAACGACACATATAGTTCCTGGTGTGAGTCAACTGGCAGCTCTGCTAAAGTCGGGTGCCTAATTTTTTATGAAAATGCATCTTACTTGCATTGCTATGTGGCTAGGATGCACAAGCAGTTTCTGCTGATTAAAATGATATACAGCATGCATATATACTGTGTGCGACTGTGGCTGTATCTGCATACGAAATACTACACACAGAATATAGGCATGCCGCATATCATTTTAATCAGCAGAAGCTGCTTGTGCCCCTAGGCATACCAGATGCCCTAGGCAATTGCCTAGTTTGCCTATGCATAGGGCCGGCTCTGCCTATATACATGATGTGGTCATTCACTGGTACCTGGTGACAGAACGTATACTGGATTCCCCCACAATGTAACTTTATATCTGTCACCTATATACATGATGTGGTCATTCACTGGTACCGGTGACAGAACGTATACTGGATTCCCCCACAATGTCACTTTATATCTGTCACCTATATACATGATGTGGTCATTCACTGGTACCTGGTGACAGAACGTATACTGGATTCCCCCACAATGTCACTTTATATCTGTCACCTATATACATGATGTGGTCATTCACTGGTACCTGGTGACAGAACGTATACTGGATTCCCCCACAATGTAACTTTATATCTGTCATCTATATACATGATGTGGTCATTCACTGGTACCTGGTGACAGAACGTATACTGGATTCCCTCACAATGTAACTTTATATCTGTCACCTATATACATGATGTGGTCATTCACTGGTACCTGGTGACAGAACGTATACTAGATTCCCCCACAATGTAACTTTATATCTGTCACCTATATACATGATGTGGTCATTCACTGGTACCTGGTGACAGAACGTATACTAGATTCCCCCACAATGTAACTTTATATCTGTCACCTATATACATGATGTGGTTATTCACTGGTACCTGGTGACAGAACGTATACTGGATTCCCCCACAATGTAACTTTATATCTGTCACCTATATACATGATGTGGCCATTCACTGGTACCTGGTGACAGAACGTATACTAGATTCCCCCACAATGTAACTTTATATCTGTCACCTATATACATGATGTGGTCATTCACTGGTACCTGGTGACAGAATGTATACTGGATTCCCCCACAATGTAACTTTATATCTTTCACCTATATACATGATGTGGCCATTCACTGGTACCTGGTGACAGAACGTATACTGGATTCCCCCACAATGTAACTTTATATCTTTCACCTATATACATGATGTGGTCATTCACTGGTACCTGGTGACAGAACGTATACTGGATTCCCCCACAATGTAACGTTATATCTGTCACCTATATACATGATGTGGTCATTCACTGGTACCTGGTGACAGAACGTATACTAGATTCCCCCACAATGTAACTTTATATCTGTCACCTATATATATACATGATGTGGTCATTCACTGGTACCTGGTGACAGAACGTATACTGGATTCCCCCACAATGTAACGTTATATCTGTCACCTATATACATGATGTGGTTATTCACTGGTACCTGGTGACAGAACGTATACTGGATTCCCCCACAATGTAACTTTATATCTGTCACCTATATACATGATGTGGTCATTCACTGGTACCTAGTGACAGAACGTATACTGGATTCCCCCACAATGTAACTTTATATCTGTCACCTATATACATGATGTGGTCATTCACTGGTACCTAGTGACAGAACGTATACTGGACTCCCCCACAATGTAACTTTATATCTGTCATCTATATAATAATTATAGTAGTACAGTACAGTAGGCCATTGCTGTATCTTGCAGCTCTGTGTCACTGCAAATATCTATTCCGTATCTGTGCGCCATTTTTGTGAGCAGTATATATATAGTATTACTGTGCAGCATTTTGGTGACTAACAGTATATAGTTGTACAGTAGGCCATTGCTGTATCTTGCAGCTCTGTGTCACTGCAAGTATCCATTCCATATCTGTGCAGCATTTTTGTGAGCAGTATATATAGTATTACAGTGCAGCATTTTGGTGACCCAACAGTATATAGTTGTGTACAGTAGGCCATTTCTGTATCTTGCAGCTCTGTGTCACTGCAAGTATCCATCCATTCCATTTTCTTCCAGTGATTTGGACCAATAATACCATTGATTAGAACAAATAATTCCAGTGATTTGGACCAATAATACCATTGATTAGAACGAATAATTCCAGTGATTTTGTAATTTTCTTCCAGTGATTTGGACCAATAATACCATTGATTAGAATGAATAATTCCAGTGATTTTGTCATTTTCTTCCAGTGATTTGGACCAATAATACGATTGATTAGAACGAATAATTCCAGTGATTTTGTCATTTTCTTCCAGTGATTTGGACCAATAATACCATTGATTAGAACGAATAATTCCGTGATTTTGTTATTTTCTTTCAGTGATTTGGACCAATAATACCATTGATTAGAACCAATAATTCCAGTGATTTTGTCATTTTCTTCCAGTGATTTGGACCAATAATACCATTGATTAGAACCAATAATTCCAGTGATTTTGTCATTTTCTTCCAGTGATTTGGACCAATAATACCATTGATTAGAACCAATAATTCCAGTGATTTTGTAATTTTCTTCCAGTGATTTGAACCAATAATGCCATTGATTAGAACGAATAATTCCAGTGATTTTGTCATTTTCTTCCAGTGATTTGGACCAATAATACCATTGATTAGAATGAATAATTCCAGTGATTTTGTCATTTTCTTACAGTGATTTGGACCAATAATACCAGTGATTAGAACGAATAATTCCTGTGATATTGAGGTGTTTGTGTCGCTTAGCTTAGCTGTCCAGCGACCACAGTTCACCTCTTTTTCTCTTTTCTTTGCATCATGTGCTGTTTGGGGCCAATTGTTTTAAGTGCCCTCCTGTCTGACACTGCAGTGCCACTCCTAGATGGGCCAGGTGTTTGTGCCGCCCTCTTGGGTCGCTTTGCTTAGTCATCCAGCGACCTCGGTGCATATTTTAGGACTAAAAATAGTATTGTGAGGTGTGAGATGTTCAGAATAGACTGGAAATGAGTGGAAATTGTGGTTATTGAGGTTAATAATACTATAGGATCAAAATTACCCCCAAATTCTATGATTTAAGCTGTTTTTGAAGGTTTTCTGAAAAAAACACCCGAATCCGACAAAAAATTTTCAGGGAGGTTTTGCCAAAACGCGATCGAATCCAAAACACGGCCGCGGAACCGAATCCAAAACCAAAACACAAAACCAGAAAAATGTCCGGTGCACATCTCTAATTTTCTCATCCTGGTGTACTTCAACAGTGACATATTCAATTTGACTATCAGGAACTGGACTGCGGGTGCTCCTTCCAGCACTTGCAGGGGGCGTGCAAATGGTGGAAGGCGCAACCTCTTCCCGTCCAGTGTTGGGAAGGTCAGGCATCGCAACCGACACAATTGGACTCTCCTTGGGGATTTGTGATTTAGAAGAACGCACAGTTCTTTGCTGTGCTTTTGGCAGCTTAACTCTTTTCATTTTTCTAGCGGGAGGATGAGTGCTTCCATCCTCATGTGAAGCTGACCCACTAGTTATGAGGAACATAGGAGAGGGCCTTAGCCGTTCCTTGCCACTCCGTGTGGTAAATGGCATATTGGCAAGTTTACGCTTCTCCTCAGACGCTTTTAATTTAGATTTTTGGGTCATTTTACTGAACTTTTGTTTTTGGGATTTTACATGCTCTCTACTATGACATTGGACATCAGCCTTGGCAGACGACGTTGATGGCATTTCATCATCTCTGCCATGACTAGTGGCAGCAGCTTCAGCACTAGGTGGAAGCGGATCTTGATCTTTCCCTATTTTTGTTCTCCATTTTTTAATGTGTGGAATTATATGCCAGTAATATATCTGGAATTAGACTGCAGTAATGTCTTTAATTAGATACCACTAGATAGATACCAGATACCACTGTGACTGGAATGATGATGACCTATGCACAGTGACAGGACACTACCACAGCACAAGACACTGGACTTTTAGTCACCACAATGCAGCACAAGACAATGAGTAGTGATACTGAGCACTGATGAGGATACTAGAACTGACACTGGGCAGCGAGAACAGCAATGGACTACTGTACTGTAGTATTATATACTGTTCACCACAATGCAGCACTTATACTGAGCATAGATATTGAGCACTGATGAGGATACTAGAACTGACACGGAGCAGCAAGATACAGCAATGGACTACTGTACTGTACTACTATATACTGGTCACCACAATGCAGCACTCATAGCGAGCACAGATATTGAGCACTGATGAGGATACTAGAACTGACACGGAGCAGCAAGATACAGCAATGGACTACTGTACTGTACTACTATATACCGGTCACCACAATGCAGCACTGATACTGAGCACATATATTGAGCACTGATGAGGATACTAAAACTGACACTGAGCAGCAAGATACAGCAATGGACTACTGTACTGTACTACTATATACTGGTCACCACAACGCAGCACTGATACTGAGCACAGATATTGAGCACTGATGAGGATACTAGAACTGACACGGAGCAGCAAGATACAGCAATGGACTACTGTACTGTACTACTATATACTGGTCACCACAATGCAGCACTGATACTGAGCACAGATATTGAGCACTGTTCAGGATACTAGAACTGACACGGAGCAGCAAGATACAGCAATGGACAATTGTACTGTAGTATACTGGTCACCACAATGCAGCACTGATACTGAGCACAGATATTGAGCTGATATTTAGCTGATATTGGGCTATTCAGGTAGAGAACGTAGCCATGTTCTGTCCGCTCAATCTACAATGCACGAGTGAAAATAGCGGCGAGCTGCGGCTCTTTTTATGGAATCTGAATCTCGCGAGAATCCGACAGCGGGATGATGACGTTTTGCCTTGTTTGGGTTTTGCGAGTAAGTCGGGAAGAACCGAGGCTGCCTCGGACCCGTGTAAACCACGTGAAGTTCGGGGGGATTCGGATCTCGACGAACCGAACCTGCTCATCTCTAATTTACATTAATAAAATAACTGGAAGCACCAAAACTACATTGATAGACTGAACTGACCAATTTCATGTGCGACACGTGTACATCTGTGTGTGAGTCTATATACAAAGTGCTATGATGCGGAGGCCGCTACTTTATCTCACGCCGAGTTCAGCTGTACTTCATCTGCGACTCTTTACGTGTTGAAAACGAATTCCCGAGCAGTTGCAGCCCAACGTCTATATCGCACTCTGTGTTGTGTTCTGCTGCATATGCCATACGTATAAGAGGCTAAGGGGGTCATTCCGAGTTGTTCGCTCGCTAGCAGTTTTTAACAGCCGTGCAAACGCATTGTCGCCGCCCACTGGGGAGTGTATTTTCGCTTTTCAAAAGTGCGAACGCCTGTGCAGCAGAGCGCCTACAAAATGGTTTTGTGCAAAACAAGACCAGCCCTGTAGTTACTCTTCGTGTGCGTTGATTCTAACGACGGAGGGACGGCTTTTGATGTCACACCCCCGCCAAGCGAACGCCCTGCCACGCCTGCGTTTTTTCTGCCACGCCTGCGTTTTTCTAAGCACTCCCTGAAAACGGTCAGTTTGACACCCAGAAATGGCCACTTTCTGTCAATCTCCTTGCAGCCGCCTGTGCGATTGGAATCGTCGCTAGAACCAGTGCAAAACCAAAATGGACTTTGTACCCGTACGATGCGCGCGCGCATTGTGGTGCATACGCATGCGCAGATTAGCCTTTTTTTCACTGATCGCTACGCAGCGAACAACGGCAGCTAGCGATCGACTCAGGATGACCCCCTAAATGTAAAGAAAAAGACAGTATGCTGCACCTCTTGGAGCAACTTAGTCACACCGGGCACCTTGAGCTGATTTGTTGCTAGGGGCAACTCCTCACCTTTTTTCTCTCAAATATTCCATTTATTTCCCCCTGTTGCTGCTCTTCCCTTGATGGATGTTTGCTTTTTAAAGGTATCAGTTATTTTTGACAGATTTAAAGGGCCTTCACTCATTTACCCTTAGGGGTAGGCTTGTGGAATTCTGGGTAATATAAACGGACAGTCAGCTGTTGTGATGTCATTCTGGCTACAGTATTTGAATTGGTTAGCCTATGTATCAGCATTAGGTCAAATCCCTAGCTCCAGCAATCATTGTATATTGTCCCTGCCCTGGTTTTGGGTCTCTCAAAGCTTTCTGTGTTGGGGTTGGTGGCATCCTCTACAGAAGACAAGACAACATTACCATAACAATAGTGTACCCCATATCTATTACTTCCAAGTGGAGAAGTTTGGGGCTACACCAAAGCCACTTATAGTTCTACCTAAGTCAAGTTCAAATCAAAAATTATGGGTGAATGGCCCTAATGCCTCCACACATGGGGGCATCATGATTGAAAAGGAGTCAACAAGAGAAGTAGCCCGGCCAGAATGTTTTGAGGATGGAAGTGTTGTTCATTTGGGTGTGGATTATTAGATCTACACTAAAAAGAGCTACAGTCAAAAGGTCTACCACTAATGGTAGACATGCATTAGGTCGACAGGGTCAAAAGATCGTCAGGGTCAAAATGTCGACATAGAATAGGTAGACAATAGGAAAGGATGACCAGGGCCGGTGCAAGGTTACTTGGTACCCTTGGCAAAACGTCTGCCTACTGCCCCCCCAACACCATCAATTATCCACTTCCCCAGTCAGTAAGGTGAAAATGCAGAGGCGGCGTATTGCATGTGCCTCTGAGTCAGGCTCTATGGGGGTCATTCCGAGTTGTTCGCTCGCAAGCTGCTTTTAGCAGCATTGCACACGCTAAGCCGCCGCCTACTGGGAGTGAATCTTAGCTTATCAAAATTGCGAACGAAAGATTCGCAATATTGCGAAAAGACATCTCTGTGCAGTTTCTGAGTAACTCGAGACTTACTCGGCATCTGCGATCAGTTCAGTGCTTGTCGTTCCTGGTTTGACGTCACAAACACACCCAGCGTTCGCCCAGACACTCCTCCGTTTCTCCAGCCACTCCCGCGTTTTTCCCAGAAACGGTAGCGTTTTTTCACACACACCCATAAAACGGCCTGTTTCCGCCCAGAAACACCCACTTCCTGTCAATCACATTACGATCACCAGAACGAAGAAAAAACCTTGTAATGCCGTGAGTAAAATACCTAACTGCATAGCAAATTTACTTGGCGCAGTCGCACTGCGGACATTGCGCATGCGCATGTCTGAGAATCTGACCGTAGATGTGCTAAATTTATCACATCTACGATCAGCTCTGAATCACCCCCACAATTAGTATCTCAGTTATTTTGACCCATGTCCTGTTGGTTTAAATACTGTACACCTACTGACAATCTGACCACACCTATCACATGAGGCTATGGGGCAGCGTGTGTCAGGCTATGGGGCAGCGTGTGTGTGTGTCAGGCTATGGGGCAGCATGTGTCAGGCTATGGGGCAGCATGTGTCAGGCTATGGGGCAGTGTGTGTCAGGCTATGGGGCAGCGTGTGTTAGGCTATGGGGCAGCGTGTGTGTGTCAGGCTATGGGGCAGCGTGTGTGTGTCAGGCTATGGGGCAGCGTGTGTGTGTCAGGCTATGGGGCAGCGAGTGCGAGGCTATGGGGCAGCGTGTGTGTGTGAGGCTATGGGGCAGCATGTGTGAGTGTCAGGCTATGGGGCAGCGTGTGTGTGTGAGGCTATGGGCCAGCATGTGTGAGTGTGGGGCTATAGGGCAGCGTGTGTGTGTCAGGCTATGGGGCTGCGTGTGTGTGTCAGGCTATGGGGCAGCGTGTGTGTGTCAGGCTATGGGGTAGCGTGTGTCAGGCTATGAGGCAGTGTGTGCGTGTCAGGCTATGGGGCAGCGTGTGAGTGTGTGAGGCTATGGGGCAGCATGTGTGTGTGTCAGGCTATAGGGCAGCGTGTGTCAGGCTATGGGGCAGCATGTGTGTGTGTGTCAGGCTATGGGGCAGCGTGTGTGTGTGTCAGGCTATGTGGCAGCATGTGTCAGGCTATGGGGCAGTGTGTGAGTGTGAGGCTATGGGGCAGTGTGTGAGTGTGAGGCTATGGGGCAGCATGTGTGTGTGAGGCTATGGGGCAGCGTGTGTGTGTGTCAGGCTATGGGGCAGCATGTGTGAGTGTGAGGCTATGGGGCAGCGTGTGTCAGGCTATGGGGCAGCGTGTGTCAGGCTATGGGGCAGCGTGTGAGTGTGAGGCTATGGGGCAGCGTGTGTGTGTGAGGCTATGGGGCAGCGTGTGTGTGTGTCAGGCTATGGGGCAGCGTGTGAGTGTGAGGCTATGGGACAGCATGTGTGAGTGTGAGGCTATGGGTAAGCGTGTGAGTGTGAGGCTATGGGGCAGCGTGTGTGTGTGTCAGGCTATGGGGCAGCGTGTGTGTGTGTCAGGCTATGGGGCAGCGTGTGAGTGTGAGGCTATGGGGCAGCGTGTGTGTCAGCATATGGGGCAGCGTGTTGGAGTGTCACAGGCTATGGGGCAGTGTGTGTGTGTGTGTGTGTCAGGCTATGGGGCAGCGTGTGAGTGTCAGGCTATGGAGCAGCGTATGTATGTCAGGCTATGGGGCAGTGTGTGTGTGTGTCAGGCTATGGGGCACTGTGTGAGTGTCAGGCTATGGGGCAGCGTGTGTGTGTCATGCTATGGGGCAGCGTTTGAGTGTCAGGCTATGGGGCAGTGTGTGTGTGTCAGGCTATGGGGCAGCGTGTGTGTCAGGCTATGGGGAAGCGTGTGTGTGTCAGGCTATGGGGCAGCGTGTGTGTGTCAGGCTATGGGGCAGCGTGTGTGTGTCAGGCTATGGGGAAGCGTGTGAGTGTCAGGCTATGGGGCAGTGTGTGTGTGTCAGGCTATGGGGCAGCGTGTGTGTGTCAGGCTATGGGGCAGCGTGTGTGTGTCAGGCTATGGGGAAGCGTTTGAGTGTCAGGCTATGGGGCAGCGTGTGAGTGTGGGGCTATAGGGCAGCGTGTGTGTGTCAGGCTATGGGGCTGCGTGTGTGAGTCAGGCTATGGGGCAGCGTGTGTGTGTCAGGCTATGGGGTAGCGTGTGTCAGGCTATGGGGCAGTGTGTGCGTGTCAGGCTATGGGGCAGTGTGTGAGTGTGTGAGGCTATGGGGCAGCGTGTGTGTGTGTCAGGCTATGGGGCAGCGTGTGTCAGGCTATGGGGCAGCGTGTGTGTGTCAGGCTATGGGGCAGCGTGTGTCAGGCTATGGGGCAGTGTGTGAGTGTGAGGCTATTGGGCAGTGTGTGAGTGTGAGGCTATGGGGCAGCATGTGTGTGTGAGGCTATGGGGCAGCGTGTGTGTGTGTCAGGCTATGGGGCAGCATGTGTGAGTGTGAGGCTATGGGGCAGCGTGTGTCAGGCTATGGGGCAGCGTGTGTCAGGCTATGGGGCAGTGTGTGAGTGTGAGGCTATGGGGCAGCGTGTGTGTGTGAGGCTATGGGGCAGCGTGTGTGTGTGTCAGGCTATGGGGCAGCGTGTGAGTGTGAGGCTATGGCGCAGTGTATGAGTGTGAGGCTATGGGGCAGCATGTGTGAGTGTGAGGCTATGGGTCAGCGTGTGAGTGTGAGGCTATGGGGCAGCGTGTGTGTGTGTCAGGCTATGGGGCAGCGTGTGAGTGTGAGGCTATGGGGCAGCGTGTGTGTCAGCATATGGGGCAGCGTGTTGGAGTGTCACAGGCTATGGGGCAGTGTGTGCGTGTGTCAGGCTATGGGGCAGCGTGTGAGTGTCAGGCTATGGAGCAGCGTATGTATGTCAGGCTATGGGGCAGTGTGTGTGTGTGTCAGGCTATGGGGCACTGTGTGAGTGTCAGGCTATGGGGCAGCGTGTGTGTGTCATGCTATGGGGCAGCGTTTGAGTGTCAGGCTATGGGGCAGCGTTTGAGTGTCAGGCTATGGGGCAGCGTGTGTGTGTCAGGCTATGGGGCAGCGTGTGTGTCAGGCTATGGGGAAGCGTGTGTGTGTCAGGCTATGGGGCAGCGTGTGTGTGTCAGGCTATGGGGCAGCGTGTGTGTGTTAGGCTATGGGGAAGCGTGTGAGTGTCAGGCTATGGGGCAGTGTGTGTGTGTCAGGCTATGGGGCAACGTGTGTGTGTCAGGCTATGGGGCAGCGTGTGTGTGTCAGGCTATGGGGAAGCGTTTGAGTGTCAGGCTATGGGGCAGCGTGTGAGTGTCAGGCTATGAGGTAGCGTGTGTGTGTCAGGCTATGGGGCAGCATGTGAGTGTGAGGCTATGAGGCAGCGTGTGTGTGTCAGGCTATGGGGCACCGTGTGTGTGTCAGGCTATGGGGCAGCGTGTGAGTGTGAGGCTATGAGGCAGTGTGTGAGTGTGAGGCTATGAGGCAACGTGTGAGTGTGAGGCTATGAGGCAGCGTGTGTGTGTGAGGCAGCTCCAGGCGTTGCACTGACCTGTAGGATACATGCAGAGTTCACCTCACAGACGTTGATAGCTGCCCTGTGTCCATGCATTTTTCATCCTGGTATTTCTGGTACTCCTGTAGGCAGCTCAGCCCCTGCAGCTGCCCTTTTCTCATAATTTCAGTGCCCAGAGTTCCCAACAGTTACTGGAGGGTGACAGCCAAAATGGGGGCGGGGCACCAGGAGCCGCGGGTGGGCGGGGCTTCGGCGGCTACTGCAGAGGAGCTTCAGGTACAGCATCTTGCCAGTGAATGGGCAATGCTTTGCATATGGTCACGCCCCCTCCCTACGGCTCTCCCCTTCTCTTCTAGTACTGCCGCGGACAGTGTGCCTGAGCCTTGAGCAGCCTCAGCCTGTCTCCTGTTCTCGGTGTGAGTGTGACTGGGTGCAGGGGAGCTGCGCGGGCCATGGAGTTAGCCGGGGCCACATAGCAGCTGCATCCCCTGCACCTATGGTAGTTACACCACTGACAACCGCCGGGTTAGCAGCACTGTTCGTACTGGTGGGGAGGCACTGCTCCCGTTACTGCCCCCAGCTACATAAACGCGTGGTTGGTGCTGCTGTTGGTGAGGGGGCGGGCGGCTGCTGCTGGTGAGGGGGCGGGCGGCTTCTGCCTCTCCAATCCCCCCTGCCCTCCGTAATGCGCAAAAATATATATTAAAAAAAAAAAAAGGTCCTGTGTGTTGTAGGGGGACAGTAGTGGCCGCCCTCCAGCGGCCGGCGCTCTAGGCAGCTGCCTAAAGCTGCCTAATGGTAGCGCCGGCCCTGAGGATGACAGGGTCAAAAGGTTGAAAGGATCAAAATGTCGACATGTAAATGGACAACACATAAAAGGTAAACACAATTTCTTTTTGTTTTTTGGGGTGTTTTGTCACTTTTCTGCCACAAGCAAGCCCCATTAGTGTTCCACGTCCCCTCGCATGGCTCGTTATGTTTCAGGTTACTACTCCCAATCATAGTCCACATGGACGGTAAAGTATGAAAAAGTTTTAAAAAAATGAAGAAAAAAAATGAAAAACTTGTGTCTACCTTATGTGTGTCGGCCATTGTCATGTCAACATTTTGACCATGTCTGCCTTTTGACCATGTCAACCTGTCTTCCTTTAACATGGCAACCTTTTGACCCTATTGATCTTTTGACCCTAATGACCTAATGCATGCCTACGATTAGTGGTAGACCTATTGACTGTAGACCTTTTTTGTGTACATCCATAGTCCGGATATCGTTCATTTATGTGTCCAATGTTCCATGTTGCATTGGCCCATGGACTGTAGCCTGTCTTGTATCGATACAGTCTACCATGGGTACTGGGCTATGAGTCGTGCAACAGTCCTGTTTGTTTTAGGTGCTCCTGTAATACTGACCCAGATCGAATCTTCGGGCAGTTCATAATTTTGAATTTAAATACAAATTTCTGTGTTTGGATTTCAAAAATGACATCATTTAGAGCTGTTTGTATTATAGATATTGATTCATTTTTATTGATTTAAAACCGACCCGAAACCCGAATCCGAACCATAACACTTGAGGGTGGTTTTGCAAAAACAAACAATTAGGGTGAAACTAGATCCAAACACACAGGGGTCCACGCGCATCTCTAATTGCTAGTTGATTTTCACAGTACAACGAATGGTAAAAATATTACTAAGCAGTCTAATTTCACAATTATACCCAAATGATTGTACGATAATTACATTTTCTCTTACTCTGAATCTCAATAGAATGTCGAAAAGCGCCAGTAATGAATGTATTCATAAGCAGAGGATTTGTTTGGCATATTGATAAATTGTTTACAGCAATCTCTATTTCATCTCTCTACAGTCTTTGGGGATGGAGAATACCACTGTTCTACTCGTGCGAGCAGTTCTGGAAGGATTTCTATTCAATATCTATTAATGTACTCTACTTGCCTGGGCAGCGGGCCAATATAATTGTAAATTATAAGTGTAGTACCGGCTGGCAGTGCCAAAGACGGGGGACATGAAAGACGACAGCCAACTCACTCTGTACGAAGGAAACAACCACAAATCTCTGGAGAAAATACGTCCGAAAGAAACAGCAGAGCTACATTCCCAGCCTACTGCTGAAAGCCCCACAAGCCTTCACTTCACCTGGAGAGGAACTGTAAAAATCAGAATTTTTGTGTTTCCCAGATTTGATATACAAAATATCGGCATATCCTAAGCTGAGCATCAGAATCTGTCCGAACACTTATTCATGGTCTTCCGTACTGAGGGGTCTATTTGCTAATCCTTGGATGGAGATAAAGTATCACCAATCAGCTCCTAATTGTCATTTTTCAAACACAGCCTGTGACATGGCAGTTAAGAGCTGATTGGCTGGTACTTTATCTCCAGCGACTTTGGGGGTAATTCAGACCTGATCGCTAGGCTGCGTTTTTGTACAGCGGGTGATCAGGTCTAAACTGCGCATGCGTATGCACCGCAATGCACAGCCGCGTCAGACGGGTACAAAGCGAATCGCCGCTCAGCGATGGGTTTGTGCGAAGGACCATTTGCATGGGCGTTTGCAAGAAGATTGGCAGGAAGAGGGCGTTTGTGGGTGGTAACTGACCATTTTCATGGAGTGTTTGGAAAAACGCAGGCGTGTTCAAGCGTTTGCAGGGAGGGTTCCTGACGTCAATTCCGGTCCCGGACAGGCTGAAGTGATCGCAGCGGCTGAGTAAGTCCTGGGCTGTGCAGAGACTGCACAAGATCAATTTGTACAGCTCTGCTACACATGCGTTTGTATACTTGCACAGCAAAAATACACTCCCCCTGTAGGCGGGGACTATCTGTTCACAGGAGTGCAAAAATCGCCTGCTAGCAATCAGGTCTGAATTAGGCCCTTTATCTCCCTCCAAGGCTTAGTAAATAGACCTCTCAGGCATATTAACGCACAACTACTCAGATCAGCTGTCTCCCCCCTCCCCCGCATACTCACCGTAGCATCTTCTTTCATGTGATATTTTCAGAAAGCTTGTGCATGTACCTAAGATCACATAGTACATATGATCAGATAGATTGCCTTGTGCCAAAGGGGGATATTTAATAAATCTTAATTATCTCATAAAAGCTGGAAAATTTGATAATTATGTTTTCTGGAGATGGAGATAATTATTTCCTCTCCAGTGGCAGTTGCAGTGCAGTCCAAAATTCAAATGGGAGCCACATCAACTGCCACTGAGTCCCGAACAGCAATGTCTGGCAGTGGATGTGGCTCCCGTATTTGAATTGTGAACTGCTCAGCAACTGCCACTGGAAAGGAGATATTTATCTCCATCTCCAGAGAACATAAATATCAGGGGTGTGGTTCATCAAATCGACAGTGTCTAGGTCGACAATGTTCAGGTCGACCACTATAGGTCGACAGTCACTAGGTCGACATGGATGGAAGGTCGACAGGGTTTCTAGGTCGACATGTGCTAGGTCGACAGGTCTAAAGGTCGACATGAGGATATTTTTTTTTTTTTGTGTCGTTTTCTTCGTAGAGTGACCGGGATCCCAAATTAGTGCACCGCGTCCCCTCGCATGGCTCGCTTCGCTCGCCATGCTTCGGGCATGGTGCCTTCGCTCCGCTACCGCTTCACTCGGCACACTTTACCGTTCCAATCGTAGTCCACGTGGATCGTTAAGTATGAAAAAATTCAAAAAAAGAAAAAAAATGTGAAAAACTCATGTCGACCTTTAGACCTGTCGACCTAGCACATGTCCACCTAGAAACCCTGTCGACCTTCCATCCATGTCGACCTAGTGACTGTCGACCTATAGTGGTCGACCTAAACATTGTCGACCTAGACACTGTCGATCTTCAGACCGGATCCCAAATATCAGAGGCCTGACCTGTCTGGGAGAGTGTGATAGAGTTACTTCATAGAGCATATAGGTCCTGATTCCGCGGGCATGTAGTGTCAGTGGCAGACGTGAGTTTTCAGTGTGTGCATTCATCCCATTTATTGGGTGTTCCCGGGAGGTAACATGGGTGTGGCTAGCCAGATATGGGCGTTTCAAAGGCATATCGTGGGCAGCGACTGCGGCTTTTGTCGCAATCGCACTGGCACTGACAACCATGTTTGGATGGACATTCTGCGCCTCCATAGATCTGGTACAATGTCTGGTGGTGTGTCTAGTGGTAAATCCTGCGTTTGTCACTCACCAATATACATCTATATTTATTTCCCATTTTTAGGCCATTCAGGAATATGCATTTCTCTTTTGTAGCCTTGTTTAGTTAAAAAAGAAAATGCGTTATACTTTGTGTTCTGTGGAAGGCTGCTGGGCTGCAAATGGAGTGAATACGGTGGGGAGCAAGGCTGCAAATAGAACCCGTTTATCATTCTGTCAGCGATCTTGTATACTTCATATTAGATAAATGTTATAAATTGCCGCTGCACTGTCTGGCAATATCAGATGAGAAAGCAGTGATGTCGGTTAGAATAGATCGGTTTATACATCACAAGTGAGGTAAAAGTATATATGTTTTGGAAATTCATGTTATTTCTAGAGGAAAACATTGAAAATGTTGCAGGATAGTGCACAGAGATTGTATTTGTTACATCAGTATTAGTCACTAGGGCAGCGGTGGCCAACCAGTGGCTCTTGAGCCGCATGAGGCTCTTTCTTTATTCAAATGTGGCTCCCAACACTCTAAATCATGTGACCACAACAGATACAGAAACCGCTGCACTCCAGCCAGACATGCAGCAGCACTACAGGGACTGAAAACTGAAGGAGTCAGATACTAGAGGTGAGACGCCCACAAGCAAACAGAGGACACATTAGGGGCTGCTGCAATGGCATGAGTTGATGGGGAGGCTGTAGTGATACATGAGGGTGGGCTAGACTGACACATGGCAGAGCTGGCTGGAGAGACACAGGAGGGTCCTGGCTGGAGTGACGCGGGAGGGTGCTGGAAGTAGTGACACATGGGAGACCTGGCTGGAGTGACACAGCAGGGTCTTGGCAGTAGTGAAACATGGGAGAGCTGGCTGGAGTGACACAGCAGGGTCTTGGCAGTAGTGACACATGGGAGAGCTGGCTGGAGTGACAGGAGGGTGTTGGCTAGAGTGACACATGGGAGAGCTGGCTGGAGTGACACAGAAGGGTCTTGGCAGTAGTGACACATGGGAGAGCTGGCTGGAGTGACACAGAAGGGTCTTGGCAGTAGTGACACATGGGAGAGCTGGCTGGAGTGACACAGAAGGGTCTTGGCAGTAGTGACACATGGGAGAGCTGGCTGGAGTGACACAGAAGGGTCTTGGCAGTGGTGACACATGGGGGAGCTGGCTGGAGTGACACAGAAGGGTCTTGGCAGTAGTGACACATGGGAGAGCTGGCTGGAGTGACACAGCAAGGTCTTGGCAGTAGTGACTCATGGGAGAGCTGGCTGGAGTGACACAGAAGGGTCTTGGCAGTAGTGACACATGGGAGAGCTGGCTGGAGTGACACAGAAGGGTCTTGGCAGTAGTGACACATGGGAGAGATGGCTGGAGTGACACAGCAGGGTCTTGGCAGTAGTGACACATGGGAGAGTTGGCTGGAGTGACACAGCAGGGTCTTGGCAGTAGTGACACATGGGAGAGCTGGCTGGAGTGACACATGGGGAGCTGGCTGGAGTGACACGTGGGAGATGGCTGGAGTGACACAACAGGGTCTTGGCAGTAGTGACACATGGGAGAACTGTCTGGAGTGACACGGGGAGCTGTCTGGAGTGACATAGGAGGGTGCTAGCAGGCGTGACACATGGGGCAACTGGCTGGAGTGACAGGAGGATGCTGGCTGGAGTGACACATGGAAGAGCTGGCTGGAGTGACAGGAGGTTGTTGGCTGGAGTGACACATGGGGGAGCTGGCTGGAGTGACACAGCAGGGTCTTGGCAGTAGTGACACATGGGAGAGCTGGCTGGAGTGACAGGAGGGTGTTGGCTGGAGTGACACGGGGGAGCTGGCTGGAGTGACACAGCAGGGTCTTGGCAGTAGTGACACATGGGAGAGCTGGCTGGAGTGACACAGCAGGGTCTTGGCAGTAGTGACACATGGGAGAGCTGGCTGGAGTGACACAGCAGGGTCTTGGCAGTAGTGACACATGGGAGAGCTGGCTGGAGTGACACAAGGGTCTTGGCAGTAGTGACACATGGGAGAGCTGGCTGGAGTGACACAGAAGGGTCTTGGCAGTAGTGACACATGGGAGAGCTGGCTGGAGTGACACAGCAAGGTCTTGGCAGTAGTGACTCATGGGAGAGCTGGCTGGAGTGACACAGAAGGGTCTTGGCAGTAGTGACACATGGGAGAGCTGGCTGGAGTGACACAGAAGGGTCTTGGCAGTAGTGACACATGGGAGAGATGGCTGGAGTGACACAGCAGGGTCTTGGCAGTAGTGACACATGGGAGAGTTGGCTGGAGTGACACAGCAGGGTCTTGGCAGTAGTGACACATGGGAGAGCTGGCTGGAGTGACACATGGGGAGCTGGCTGGAGTGACACGTGGGAGATGGCTGGAGTGACACAACAGGGTCTTGGCAGTAGTGACACATGGGAGAACTGTCTGGAGTGACACGGGGAGCTGTCTGGAGTGACATAGGAGGTTGCTAGCAGGCGTGACACATGGGGCAACTGGCTGGAGTGACAGGAGGATGCTGGCTGGAGTGACACATGGAAGAGCTGGCTGGAGTGACAGGAGGTTGTTGGCTGGAGTGACACATGGGGGAGCTGGCTGGAGTGACACAGCAGGGTCTTGGCAGTAGTGACACATGGGAGAGCTGGCTGGAGTGACAGGAGGGTGTTGGCTGGAGTGACACGGGGGAGCTGGCTGGAGTGACACAGCAGGGTCTTGGCAGTAGTGACACATGGGAGAGCTGGCTGGAGTGACACAGCAGGGTCTTGGCAGTAGTGACACATGGGAGAGCTGGCTGGAGTGACACAGCAGGGTCTTGGCAGTAGTGACACATGGGAGAGCTGGCTGGAGTGACACAGAAGGGTCTTGGCAGTAGTGACACATGGGAGAGCTGGCTGGAGTGACACAGAAGGGTCTTGGCAGTAGTGACACATGGGAGAGCTGGCTGGAGTGACACAGCAGGGTCTTGGCAGTAGTGACACATGGGAGAGTTGGCTGGAGTGACGCAGCAGGGTCTTGGCAGTAGTGACACATGGGAGAGCTGGCTGGAGTGACACATGGGGAGCTGGCTGGAGTGACACATGGGAGATGGCTGGAGTGACACAGCAGGGTCTTGGCAGTAGTGACACATGGGAGAGCTGGCTGGAGTGACACAACAGGGTCTTGGCAGTAGTGACACATGGGAGAACTGTCTGGAGTGACACGGGGAGCTGTCTGGGGTGACATAGGAGGGTGCTAGCAGGCGTGACACATGGGGCAGCTGGCTGGAGTGACAGGAGGATGCTGGCTGGAGTGACACATGGAAGAGCTGGCTGGAGTGACAGGAGGTTGTTGGCTGGAGTGACACATGGGGGAACTGGCTGGAGTGACACAGCAGGGTCTTGGCAGTAGTGACACATGGGAGACCTGGCTGGAGTGACACAGCAGGGTCTTGGTAGTAGTGACACATGGGAGAGCTGGCTAGAGTGACATGGGGCAGCTGGCTGGAGTGACAGGAGGGTGTTGGCTGGAGTGACACATGGAAGAGCTGGCTGGAGCGACAGGAGGGTGTTGGCTGGAGTGACACATGGGGCATCTGGCTTTTTCAATTGTTTTATGTGAAAGTGGCTTTTTCAATGGATCTGGCTATAAAAAAATTATTTTATGGCGTTCTGGCTTTTTCAATGTATTTTATACCAGGGGTGTGGTCTAGCAGGCACAAGGCCACATTCCATTTTTGCATGCACGCCATACGCCTGATGTTGGCTCTTTGACGTACCTAACAAGGTTTTTTGGCTCTTTGTCACTGACTGGTTGGCCACCCCTGCACTAGGGGTATATTTACAAAAGTGTGGGTTCATACGTCCAAGCAACCAACCAGATTCTACTTACTTACTTATCCTTTTTCTACTACCTTATATAATATAATAGCTAGAATCTGATTGGTTGCCAGGGGCAACATTTCCACTTCTATAAACCCACACCTTAGTAAATACAGTATACTCTGTAGGAGTCATTTATGTTTACAGAACAGATAGTGTAATGAATTCTGCATGCCCATTCATCATTATGGGAGGCAGTTACGTTACCGGCGGCCAGGAGACCGCCATTGACAATACCGATGCCGGAATCCCGCCCCCTTACAGTCCTGACAGTTGGCATGCCGACTAACATGGACTACTCCCACTCGTGGGTGACCACGACACCCATCGAGTGGGAATATAACCTGTCGTCACCGAGCCCGCAAGGGGCTTTATTCCACGCCCTGCGCCGGACATCTGCGTCGGTATGGTGACAGCCGGTCACTCATACCCAACCCATCATGTCACATGTGCAGGGTGCAATTACCCTCCCGGTGTGAATGTGAGTCTTGCTATATATCATAGTATCACAGTATCTAAGGTTGAAAAAAGACAATTTGTCCATCGAATTAAACCTATTTGTGGTCTCCTATGCTGGATTATTTTTGGACTCAATTTTGCGTGACTACGCACCATGGGGGTCATTCCGACCCGATCGCTCACTGCAGTTTGTCGAAGCGCAGCGATTGGATCGGAACTGCACATGCGCCAGTGCCGCAGTGCGCCGACGCTGCAGTGCACCGGCGCATGGCAGCCATGGTTGCCTAGCGATCGCCTCTGAGGCAGAGGCGGTCGCTGGGCGGGAGGGGGCTGGATGGCGGCGTTAAGCCGCCGTTTAGAGGGCGCAGTCCAGCCAACGCAGGCGTGGCCGGACTGTTAGGGGGCGGCCACGGCGGCTGCGTAACGTCACATGCAGCTGCTGCAGGCCGGGGAGCGACGAGTAGCTCCCGGCCAGCACGCTAAAGCTGCGCTGGTTGGGAGCTACTCTTGAAGTGCAAAGGCTTCGCCGCTGTGCGGTGCCTTTGCACTTCTGCAGGGGGGCCGGCACTGACATGCGGGGAGGGATAGCCCTGTGCTGGGCGTCCCCTCGCATGTCTGAGTGCCTGATCGTAGCTGTGCTAAATTTATCACAGCTACGATCAACTCGGAATGACCCCCCATAACCCTGGATATCCTTATCCATTAGGAATTTATCTAACCCATTCTTAAAGGTGTTGACTGAGTCTGCCATTACAACTCTCTCTGGCAGAATGTAGGTTAATGTGGTAAGTGTGAATTATCAATAATATCAACATTTTGTAATTTTTGTAGTCAGATGAACAATGCTATTTATTAATTTAATCAATAATAACATCACTTTGATATTTATTGTATATTTGGAAACAAACTCTCACAACCAAATTGCATGAGTCTGGCCATTCAGCTACTTGGCTGAGCAACCGAATGGTAATACCCACACACAATACAACAGTCAGACAATTTTGTGATAGAAAAGTACCACATTGGGTAACATAATTGGCACATATGTGATTAGCTTAAGACAAGTGCAATCGGCACCGTGGGTTGTGACCCAACAGTCATTGTTGGACTGAGGTACACTTATTGTACAAAGTGCATGCAATGTATACCCCAGACCTCTATCAGCGCATGTTTTCCAGATCTCCTAGTTTCTGTACAGGTGTAGAGATCACAGGGGGTCATTCTGAGTTGAACGCTTGCTAGCAGTTTTTAGCAGCCGTGCAAACGCATTGCCGCCGCCCACTGGGGAGTGTATTTTCGCTTTGCAGAAGTGCGAACGCTTGTGCAGCAGAGCGCCTGCAAAATCTTTTTGTGCAAAACAAGACCATCCCTGTAGTTACTCTTCGTGTGCTATGATTCTAGCGACGGTGGGACGGCTTTTGATGTCACACACCCGCCCAGCGTTAGCACAGCCACGCCTGCGTTTTCCCCGACGCACCTGCATTTTTCTAAGCAGTCCCTGAAAACGGTCAGTTACCACCCAGAAACGTCCACTTCATGTCAATCTTCTTGCGTTGTGCCGTGCGACTGAAAGCTTCGCTAGAACCTGTGCAAAACCACAAAGGACTTTGTACCCGTACGTCGCACGTGCGCATTGCGGTGCATATGCATGCGCAGATTAGCCGTTTTTTCACTGATCACTGCGTTGCGAACAACGGCAGCTAGCGATCAACTCGGAATGACCCCCATTGTCCGAAATATTTTAAAAGGAGATCTACTGTATAAAGCATTCACTGTCAAAAATTCCTGAGGACTGGAGTCCGGTAACTTGGCTGGATGACATTTGTCTTTTAAACATCTTCTCTGCTGGTTGACAGCAATTCTTTTGTTCAGTTACTGCCCCCAGTGTTATTTCACACAGGTAAAGTGGGAAAGGACAATTACAATCTATCACATCCTCTAATTCAGCAATATATTTTCATTTAAATGCATCCAGGCTAAACTCACTTCCGAACATATTGAGAAAGCCCAAAAAGGAAATACTTTTAAATCAATCAAATTACTGAACCATCCCTCAATTCAATTAGATTGCGTAGATGAGAAACAATCTTATATAATATATACATTTATTATTTTGGGAATAGACAACATATTAATAATGGAGGACATTTTCCACAATGTTCCTTTCTTACTACACACTGATCCTCACACTCAGCATTCCCGAAGGCTGGAATGAGAAAGTGATGTTGGAGACCACCACGCAAAGATGGAGGAGAGAGAAGCAAGGTAGCAAGGGCCAAAAGGTTGGAGAACTCTGAGAGAGAGGAGAGGGCAGATACAGAAAGGAGAGCTGTGTCACAGAGGAAGCTGATATAGAGGACTGCAATAAAGCAGAGAGCAGGAGAAAGAGTAAGGTCAGGGAAGCAAGAGCAGCCATATTGGAAAGTAATATCATATTGGGAAGAGTGCTGCTATAGAGGAAAGTTCTGTAATAGGGGAGAGCACTGTTATAGGGGACAACAGAGTTATAGAGGGCAGAGAGGCCATACAGAGAAAAGGAAATGCAGCTACAGTATAGCGGCGAGTGTGAGCAGAGAGAAGAGGGGACTGTTGAGATCCCCAGTGTTCAGAGAATGTCAAGAAATACCCCTGTGCAATTCTGGATCAAGTCCAGTTGTCCAGAAGGAGTAAGGAGGAAGTCCAGACCCATTCCAGTTGGGAAGTTGAGATCTAGTCTAGGTGTACAAAGGAAGTCCATTAGCTAGATGCATCATCGCTTGGAAAGTGATAGAATGGAGAAAAAGCACCAGCCAATCAGCTCCTAGCTGACATGTCACAAGCCCTGTTTGAAAAATAACAGGAGCTGGTTGGCTGGTAGTTTATCACTCTCCATTTTATCACTATTCACAGGATGATGCATCTAGCCCTAATATCTAATCCATGAGTGGAATGTAATGTCACCCAAGTTCAGCGGCCGTGTAGGGATTTTTTAAAAGGGCAATCACTTATAAGGCATGGTAAGTGATTGCCCCTTGTGTTAACACGGAGTCCAAAGGAAGCCCAGAACAATTTCAGATGACTAGGTAAAGTTAAGATCTAGTTGAGGTCTACTAAGGGAGTGCAGATCTCCAGAGGTTGTCCAGGTATTTGAAAGTTGACTCCTGAGAAGAGATGTGGAGAATGACCATCCTGAAAAACAAGGGTAATATTTGGGTGGAGGCACCACGTCCAAGAAGAGGTGAGATCTATTCACACCAACCTACCTATCAATCAATACTAACATAACCCCAGAATAGGGAGGCCAATAACGGGATTGGTGGGATCCCAGGATTATGGCCCAAACATGCCAGAATTTGAATCTCGGTATTGGAGCCTCCAAACTGGGATCTGTGGGATTAGGTTGCACGTGCGCAGTTTTTCCAGGCAGTGCTGAGCACAAGCAGCACATTGCTCAGATGCTCAGTTATTGCAGAGACTGACTGGTCTATTTACTAAGCCTTGGATGGAGATAAAGTACCAGCCAATCAGCTCCTAACTGTCATTTTTCAAACCCAGCCCGTGACATGGCAGTTATGGAGCTGATTGGCTCGTACTTTATCTCCGTCCACCTTATCTCCATCCAAATAGAGCCCTATGTGACTAGGGCAAAATCCCATGTTGCGAGTACAGAGCAGGAATACAGGAGCATTGTGAAGACAAAGGTTTTATTGAGCCTCTAATTTTCAGTGACGAATCAGCCTTCCGCACCAGCGGGAAAATGAACAAGCAGAACGTTCACATGTGGGGACTGAACATCCGAGATTAACAGTAGAGAATGTGCAAGATTCCCCAAAGGTTAATGCCTTGTGTGCTATGTTCTGTAAAAGTGTATGGCCCCTTGCTTGCTTATCCAAGAAAAAACGTAACTGGAGTTTCTTATCGCTACAGTATATGCTTATTAATTGGATGATGCCTGAACTGCACGAATACAGTGACAACTTCATTTTTCAACAAGATTGAGCACTGACACAGCGGCACCACGAACTTAGCAATTACCTCGATGAAACACTTCCACAGCGCTGTATTGGCTGTGCGGCAGATGGCATGTCTCTCCCACACTGGCCATCACTAAGGGGGTCATTCCGAGTTGATCGTAGCTGTGCTAAATTTAGCACAGCTACGATCATTCACACTGGCCTGCGGGGGGAAGCTCAGCACAGGACTAGGCCGTCCCGTCTGTCAGTGCCGCCTCCCACCCACGCAGAAGTGCAAAGGCATCGCACTGCGGCGATGCCTTTGCACTTCAAGAGTAGCTCCTGACCAGCGCAGCTTTAGCGTGCTGGCCGGGAGCTACTCATCGCTCCTGAAGCCTGCAGTGGCTGCATGTGAAGTCACGCAGCCACCGCGGACCGCCCCCCCCAACAGTCTGGCCACACCTGCGTTGGCCGGAGCGCGCCCCCTCCTGCCCAGCGACCGCCTCTGTCTCAAAGGCAATCGCTAGGCAACGACGGCTGCCATGCGCCGGCACACTGCGGCACCGGCGCATGCGCAGTTCCAACCTGATCGCTGCGCTGCGAGAAACTGCAGTGAGCAATCGGGTCAGAATGACCCTCCCAAGTCCGTATCTATCAATCTGTGACTTTTTTTATGAGTATATATTTAAGACAAGGGGGCTAATTCGTGTTGGATCGAAAAGCGCAATGCAACCAGAATTACTGCATTCACCCAGCGGGTGCATGTACAGCGTCCGTCCTGCGGGCGCACCACAGAAAATGCTTTCTGCGGGCGCACCACAGAAAATGCAAACGCCTCTACCCAGGGCCGGTTCGAGCCCTCTCTGCGCCCCGGGCAGGAAATGGGGCGTGGCTTAATACAGGGGGCGTGGTCAGTTACACCCCCTGTACAGTAGTAGCGCCGCTTAATACTGAGCGGTGCGCGATGACGTCACCACGCACCGCACAGCAAAAGGTCCTCTCCACGAAGGGAAACTAGACGCTACGCGTGTAGTTCCCTTCACAGGAGACACAGCTGCACATCTGGGGGACACAGCAGGCAGCGGAGGGCACAGCAGTGGCGGATCTTGCCATGGTGCGGCGCCCTCCGGATGGCGCCAGCGCCCTCCGGAAGGCGGCGCCCCGGGCAAAAGTCCTGCTTGCCCGTGGCAAGATCCGCTACTGCCTCTACCTATCAATCAGGCAGATGCGTTCGTGGAGTGAGGGGGGCGGCAACGCTCCGTTTCCTAGAGGGATGTTGCGGGGGCAGAGGGCAGCAAAGGGGGCAGCGTTTTAGAAACGGACCTGGCATGGGCGTGATTGTGGCAGCTGCGTGACATCACACGCAGCCACCGTGATCAGAAACATGGTGGCAGGCCTCCTGCGCCAGCAGAAGGCAACCTTAAATTCTGCTGTCAAACAAGAATTGCAATGCAATCGCAATTTCTGCTTGATGAAGGGGGGGAGGTGGCGGATAGCGTGCTGGGCGGCCTCACCCTGCAATGGGTGACCTCCAGCATGCAATCTCATAGATTGCAAATTCTGCTAATTAGCAGAATTAGCAATCCTTACTAAATTAGGCCCAAGGTCTCCATCCCTCCTCTTCCGGTTAATCTCCAAGGTCTGAAGCGACATAGGACAACAGCTGTTACTGGAGTTGTCGCAGACATGTTAACGTCTGCTTGGCAAGAATTACACTGCCATGTTCATATATTCCGTGTGTCTCAAGGTACACAAATCAAACATCTGTTATTTGCTGTAATAAACTTTTACAGTTTCTTTACAAAACGGGGTATGGTGAGTGTCGTTACCATAGTCGTTGTTTTTTAAACTGTTAAAACTGTCTGTTTTGTAATAGCCCTGTGTATGTGATTTAACATATACATGTAAGTACACATTTTTACGTGTGTCTATTCCGAGCAGGGCCGGATCTAGGGGGGGCGAAGGGGGCGACCGCCCCCCCTAACACAGTCATAGCCATGCCCACTTTTGAGCAGAAGAGTGCTCTCCTGGGAGAACCTGAGGCAGAACGATGTGCTGCAGCTTATACCACAGCAGCATAGAGGAGCCAGGAGATCAAGGGTTACAGAGCATTTGCCCCTCACTTGCTGGTGTGTGGGTACTAGGGCTAATAAATACAATTACCCCATAGCACAGTCACATGTACATAGAACAATCACAAAGCTCTATCTCAGTCTCACTCAAAAAGTTCAGTCAGAATTGAGAGGGGGAGTTAGGATTGCAGATGGGAGGAGTTGGAACTGTTGAGGGAGGAGTCAAAATTAAAGTGTAAACCGCCCCCCCCAAAGAAAAGTCTAGATCCGTCCCTGATTCCGAGGTAGGATCTGACAGAAAATGTAATCACTTATTAATAAAACCATTAAACTATTATAATTAACTATCATTACTTACAGCTTGAAACTAATGGAGTTAGATTAAGTGGAATTGTCTCTATTAAAATCATTGTTTGTCTAGGGCTTGTACAGTAATTAGAGTCAGTAAATAGTGGAATTCATCCCTTCATTTTCAAATTTGGGCTGTGTTACACAGACAAACGTGGGACGGGAGGGTGTTCCAGTTGCCCGGAAGCCCCCTTGGCCAGTGGCTACTTTGTGCAGTATAAAGGGCAGAATGGAGCTGATGTACATGCCCAGTGGCAGCAGATTTTCCTACCAAGTCTGCCGTGTGTGACTGTGGATCTGCATGCTCAATCATCGCACCAAAGAGAGAGAATCTGGTAAGTGGTTACCGTGATCATTAGGCCTGCATATGTCTGATGTACTGTATTACATACTCTGCACTTTGTTTAGGGCAGACTAAAGCTTGTTATATGCTAATTATACATCCTTCATGGACTGGTGACAATCACTTTTATATCAATCCTTTGGAAACCCCCTCCGGAAATTCTGCGCTTGCCCCTGTGTTATGTAAATAGACAGCTGCTTTGCAAACTATTCTTCCATACAGTTTTATCCGCAAGGGATTATCTCTCATCCTTCTTATTTATTGTGTTTATGCTCTGCTTTTTACTTTACAAAATAGCAAGTGTATAGGAAACAGGTTCTTCCACAAACAAATATTTCACCCTTGTCAGAGTTAAGATTGGTTTTCTGGCAGAGGAAGATAAAGTTCTGAGGGCCTTATCAGGAATGATTGATAAAGAAAACTACATAATACATAAGTTACTATAATACTGCTTGTATTTATTTATAGTAACATTTTTGTAAATACTGTAATTTACTAACATCAAAGTTTGCATTTTGTTTAATTAGAGGTGAGAAAGACAGCTACATGAAATATTGTCACATTCCGAATTTCTTTCATTGTGTGGAATTTGGCCTTAAGTGTCCAAGCCCGCCCCCAAGCACAAAATACATAAGCATACAGTAAATTGGCTCTACTGGCCATAGCTTAGCCAATTTGCAGATTACAAATTTACAAAAACACAGGACCTGATGATGAGCTGATCTCACAATGGTTTGCGGAATGTATTTTGGGTGTTTTTGCACTGTACATGATCTAGAACCAAGCGCAAGTATGTTCAATGCCTAGTTGTACAATTTAATTTGCGTTTCCATTTGTAAATCAGCAGTGTTTTCATATAACCGAAGTTCAGTGAGGACATGTTTATGCGGTCTACGCAAAATTGGACAGAGGAAAATATATGCATCTTTCCAAGCATATCCTTCAGTAAAATATGGTGCAAATGTGACCGGGTGATGATGAGAGTCCAACCAAGTGTACAGGCAGCAGTGGGTGTAGTACCCCAAAGATGCACCACAATTTTGCACTTCTATGCATCCAGCGTGGAATCACAAATGGATGTTTTGTATTCAGCTGAGTAATAGACCTCCATTGTAAAATGGAGAAACAAAGGTGGAATGTTGAAATTATGTTGCAGGAAATTTGCAGCAATTTCACTCATCTCTATTTATAAGAATACATTATCTAGAGTATTAGCTGCTGAAGTTCTGTCTTTTATTCATTTTCATAGTGTCCACCTGTGAATAGTTTTATGGTTAAAAGATACTTGGTAACATACTGTAAGAAGATCTGCATTGTGTAAAAAAACAAGTTATGCAGAACATAAACTAGCAAACATAACAAATGCAATCTCAGAAAGAATTACCTAACTTTGTACAGATAGTTTATTAAGTAGGAAGTGAATACCTTCTAACTGGCTTTGGTGGTATCTAAAAAGGGTGGTCAACTGTAGAAGAAGTTACTTGGGGATGATGCATAGTTGACTGTACAGCAGGTGTCAGGGCATATCTTGCCTACCCATGCTCCAAGACTGAGGGCACTCAAATATGAGTAAGTGTGAGCGATATAGGGCCTAATTCAGAGTTGATCGCAACAGCAAATTTGTTAGCAGTTGGGCAAAACCATGTGCACTGCAGGGGTGGGGGCAGATGTAACATGTGCAGAGAGAGTTAGATTTGGGTGGGGTATGTTCAAACTGAAATCTAAATGCAGTGTAAAAATAAAGCAGACAGTATTTACCCTGCACGGAAACAAAATAACCCACCCAAATCTAACTCTCTCTGCAAATGATATATCGCCCCCCCCCCCTGCAGTGCACATGGTTTTGCATAACTGCTAACAAATTTGCTGCTGCGATCAACTCTGAATTACCCCATAGAGTTGTACATATTTCGAGCAACAGTTATGCAAAATGCATTAAAGAAGGCATACAAGTGAATGCATGCATTTATTTATTTGTAAGGAGCTTGGGAGCACATTCATCTGACTTCCATTAAACTCTTCATCAGGTTCATTAGGATCAGCACAAATACTATAGTAAGTAATAACAGGATAGCAACATATTTATTATGTTTCTCATACTGTAAACAAGCTCTGGCCAAAATGCAGCCTGGTAGCTGCCAGCACCACAGTGAGTCTTCCCCATTCCTCAGTCCTGATGTGACTTATTCTTATCTGTGCTATTGATAAAGGGTGTGCTATTTCTCTCAGTTAACACCGCAGAAGGGGGGTCATTCCGAGTTGTTCGCTCGTTATTTTTTTCTTGCAACGGAGCGATTAGTCGCTAATGCGCATGCGCAATGTCCGCAGTGCGACTGCGCCAAGTAAATTTGCTATGCAGTTAGGTATTTTACTCACGGCATTACGAGGTTTTTTCTTCGTTCTGGTGATCGTAATGTGATTGACAGAAAGTGGGTGTTTCTGGGCGGAAACAGGCCGTTTTATGGGTGTGTGCGAAAAAAATGCTACCGTTTCTGGGAAAAACGCGGGAGTGGCTGGAGAAATGGAGAAGTGTCTGGGAGAACGCTGGGTGTGTTTGTGACGTCAAACCAGGAACGACAAGCACTGAACTGATCGCAGATGCCGAGTAAGTCTGGAGCTACTCAGAAACTGCTAAGAAGTGTCTATTCGCAATTTTGCTAATCTTTCGTTCGCAATTTTGATAAGCTAAGATTCACTCCCAGTAGGCGGCGGCTTAGCATGTGCAAAGCTGCTAAAAGCAGCTTGCGAGCGAACAACTCGGAATGAGGGCCAAGGTGTATAATAGTGAAGTGAATATACTAATGATAACTGATTAGCTTTTTGTTACATAAAATACTGCAATTAGAATTATATTTATATCAATTAACTTTGCAAGTATTATGCATTATTGTTAACAATTGACCATCAATATAAATCTGTACATACTGTATAACAGAAACGTATAATAGGTCACAGTTTTCTACAACATGAAATATAATACAATATACACAGGAGCCTTTGCTCATCTTACCCACTAGTTGTGGAAAATGCAGGTCAGCAGTCACATGCAGATATACTGTGTCTATCTATCTATCTATCTATCTATCTATCTATCTATCTATCTATCTATCTATCTATCTATCTATTTATGCCATATATAAAACAAATCAGCACAGTACCTTATGCATCCTAGTCACACTGTGCTGCAACTAAGACACATTGTTGGCAAAGAAAACACAGAAAAAATGACAGCCAATGCTAGAAGAGTACCATGTGATCTGGTGTGCCAAGAGGGGCTGTTTAGTGCGACTACAACAATGATATATGGGGACACATCTATATCAAAACATACTGAAGAATTCTAACTGTTAGAAGCTAAATCTTTATGACTTTGATAGTACCTGATGTTTGGGAAAGATGTGAAAGATTAATTTTTACTGGCCATCCTACATTTTTCTGCATGCAGATAGTACAGAAAACACAGTATCTGGCTCCAACTGATGAAAAGCTAAGAACATGCTATTAAATCTTAATCAGACTAATCATGACCATTTTACCTGCATGGGTTAATCCATAGGACATCTACGCTAAATGCCAGCAAGAGTGATTTTGGGGTGACAGACTTACATTCAGAGCTTAAACATAAGCCTACATTGTCTTGTGCAAACTTTCAATTTTCCAAATTAGTCCTTTACTGCAAATCACATGCTTTTTGCATTTTGATTAATGTTAATTCACTCTTTATATCATTAGTAAGCGTGCAAACATTTTTTATAATTTATATTTGTGTTACTGCCTTTGCAGAAATATCTGTTCTTTAATTTCCATTAGTAATCTCATCAACTCCAGTCATATGGTCTTGGCATTTAATAATGCAAACTGGGAAGGTAACTGTGTAGCTTCTAGCAACTCCTTCACTCAGGGGCATTTTAAGAGAGGAGGGGATCTGGGTGCAGCCTCCATCATGGGCCTCCTACTCTGGCAGCAGTAGACTCTGGCATAATGCCACAGTCTACTGCGCTTGCGCAGGTCTCCGGGAACAGGGCGCCCAGGCCATGTTCCTGGGGACACCTCCAGTGGACATGTGCAAATTACTCAGAAATAGCCGCGGTGGCCATTTTCTGAGTGATTTGTGCCTGCACAGCAGGGCCTCCATTGTTGGACTCTGGAGGGGTAAGTATAATATATGGGTGTAGTGTGTGCAGTGTGGGCCCCCCTGGAACCAGTCCCAATGTGCACCGCACACACTGCCCCCATTATAGAAACACATGCTTTCACTGCTTCTGCATGTGCAGTTGCATTTTCTGTTGCTGTAATGTTAATGGTTTTCATTATTCCCCAAAATCATGCACCACACCAAAGGTGTATCTACTATTTATATTCTAAAATTATTTTTGTGTCATCTACCACAGCATATCCTGATTGTGTTGTCCCAGTTTTCTGTCTATGGCAGCTACCATCAACTTAGTATACTTAGTCAGGGTCCTGGAGTGGTTTCAAATCTACCCTTGGAGTGGATTGTTCAGCTACATATTTTAAACATTCATGAGGAGTTACACTCTCTTTCCACATTCCTCTCTCTCTGAAACTAATCAGTTTCATTAACTACTACTAGAGTAGTTAGGTTCAAAATATAGCATTTGACCAGGGTAATGTTTGTAGGCATAATGAGGGCCAGTTCCCAGTTTCTGAAATGTGCAGCAGTGACATGTCAAGTTTTCTGAAATGTTAGTAGAGTTGCTACTGCATGTGGGACATACACTTTTAGTTTGCAATCCAAAACAGAAGTGTACATTTACTAAGATGGGAGTTCTATTTAAGATGGGATGTTGCCATAGCAACCAATCAGATTCTACTTCTCATTTATCTAGCACCTTCTAGAAGATAATACCTGGAATATGATTGGTTGCTATGAACAATATCCCATCTTAAATAGAACTCCCATCTTAGTAAATTTACCCCAGTGTTTGCATATTTGCCTACAAGTATTGCAACTGCTGCTATTGTTCTAAGAAATACTGATAATCCCTTTGCTACTTGGTCTAATTGGACATTGAAATAAGCTACCAGTCTGTTTACTACCATGTAATTGTGTAAGGACTCCTGCTGCATGTGCTAGATATCATGAAAGAATAAAGAAAAAAATCACCAGATAATTGGATAAACCTTGAACTGGGGCTCATATGAGTTCATTTTTCAGTAGTTCAAATTACAATTTAGTTTGTTCAGTATGTACCAAAGGTTCTGCTTAAGAAGCTTTTGTCAAGACATAATTACTGTAGGTACAGCTCATTCTGAATAGTTAGTTATTTGGTTTCTACAGTAACCAACCATTCCCAGAAAACACCTTCATTTTCTTTTGATATTTGGTAATCTGATTTCTTGAATGGTTGCAATTCTATCTGGAGATAAATGTCTCAGGTCTTCAGATAAAAAAATGGACTGTATAAGAAACCTTTTTTTCTATCTTAGTTGGATTTTATATTTGGATACCTTGTGTTCATTTTGTGGAAGTAAATTCAATAGTTTTGTTATATCTATTACTGATGTGACCCTGACTGGTTAATATATGTGTAATGGGCAGGATATACTAATAAATATTGTAAAAAGAAATGACCATTATCTAACTAAATATATATATGTGTATATGTGTTCATATAATGCTGATGTTGAGGGAATTATTATAAAAATGTGGTGAGGTAAATTGGGCTCTGTAATGTTTACTGTGGGGCGGGAAAAGCATTTGTCTCGCGACCCTCTGTCAGAGACTGGTATGTGCCTATGCATGAATACTCAGCTTGGGGAGCACGAGACAGGACAAGTGAGGGGTGTCCCGCGACCTGAGCGGGGAAATGACTGCTCTCGAGACCCCCTGAAACAGTATAAAAGAGGGGATCATAGTGCATTAAGACACACTGGTGCCGCTCTGGTGAGCATAACTTCTTTCTCTCCCTGCCCTGCCATCAAAGAGCTGTGCTGTAATCATTCAGCGGGAGCAGGAGAGAAGAAGGAGACACAGTCAGGAGGGAAGGCACCTGAAGATTGGGCAAGAAGAGCGGCGAGAAGAGGAGGGTAAGCGGCTCAACCAGCACCAAAGGGAGAAGACGAGAGGCGGGTCACCGTGGAGAGAGAGAGAAGAACAGCGGGAGCGGAGAAGGCGATTGAGGTGGAAGAGGGATCACTTCGCGGTACATCGTGGTAAGATTACCCACCTTAGACACTAATGCCTCCAGCGTCGCCCTGCTGTCAAAGCCCCGCTGTCAAAACCCCCCGCCGTCAGCTGTTACTAAAGCCGCTTAGGGGGAGCCGCCTCTGATGTGATACCCGTCAGCCGGAGCCGCCCACCTCAGTAACAATAGTTAAGACGCCTCCTCCGGAGCCCTGCTGTCAACGCCCCCGCCGTCAGCTGTTACTAAAGCCGCTTGGGGGAGCCGCCTCTGATGCGATACCCGTCAGCTGGAGCCGCCCACCTCAGTAACAATAGTTAAGACGCCTCCTCCGGAGCCCCGCTGTCAAAGCCTCGGCCGTCAGCTGTTAATAAACCCGCTTGGGGGAGCCGCCTCTGATGCGATTCCCGTCAGCCGGAGCCGCCTACTGCAGTCATAATAGTTAAGACGCCTCTTCCAGAGCGCTAATATCCATAGCCGCCCATAGAAGTAATTGTAGTGAAGGAGCCACACACTAAGCTCCACAAGTAAGAGCCGCTTTTTCCGCTATTCCCGTTTGCTGGAGCTGCCTCCAGCGCAAACCCCGCCTGTCATCACCTCCCTATTTATTAACTAATATACAATAAGGATAATCCGGAGCTCCAGCTGTAGGAGCCACACACAGTGCAACTCCCGCCTGCAGCGCCACCCCCTCATTGATTGTTTGAGAGTAGCCACATACCGAGCTACGGCTGTCAGAGCTGTCTCAGCTGCACATCCCTCCAATTGGCGCAGCCCACCGCAGAGACTTTGTATACTAGCCGCCTACTGAGCTCCGAAGGTAGAGGCCGCCTCCGCTGCACATCCCGCCCGCTGGCGCTGCCCAATACAATAGAGTCTGCTAGTATCAGCCTCCGTAGCTCAGCCTGTTGGAGCTGCCACATATATTATCTCCCTGTATAAGTTGCCTCCCAAGCAGTGTTAGAAAGCACTGCCCCGTCGGCTACCCTGGTCTGCCTGCGCCTCCCACAGTATCCTCAATAGTTCATAAGCTGCATCCACAGTTTCGTTGACATCACCTCCCCTCAAATGCTGATTCCTCCTGGCTATGGTCAATGATAGCAACCTGCTCATTATTAGTCTTAGGTACCTACCTGGTTTCAGTGGCTGCCAATGAGAGTGAAAGGGAGTGTGACCAGTATGGAATTTCAAAGGCAATGGGCAGGAGCTCATTGTGAAGACAACTAAGGTCTGTGATTTAATACCTATTGTTAATAACTATATCGGAGGGACAGAATACATAACATTCAGACTGTCAGCTATTGTATTGTGAACATTTCAACTTAAAACAACACAACACTACAAGAAAAGAGAACTTATTGAACTTATATTATACATCATATGATTGGGGGTTAATTTGTACGAAATTTCCGGAAGCGCATATATGGCGACCATAGCTATGATACTTACCTGAGCAAAGGGAGGGTAATGGAGGTCCATATGAGGTGCATCAGACTATCACTAATTAAGCACCTCCTATATTTATAACTAAAATTATTGTGGAAGGAGTCTTCTTGATACCTTAAAGCCGGTAGTAATACATACTTTGGACCTACACGGAGGATCAGTAAATATATGTCTAATTAAAAGCTTATGGGTATACACAGACCAATTATCCCTTGGAGAAACGATAGATGAGCACAGAACCAGTGACAACTAGTGGAGATAAAAGGAAATACCTTCTCTTCTGGATGGTATCACTTTCATTGACAGAGTAACTTATTTGGATACATTAGTCTCATCTTGTTACAGAACAGGAAGCCCGTGATACAAGTAACTTTCTCATGAACTGAACAACTGATATGGATACTTTTAGTGGATTCAGTTACATTCAGCTCCTTTGCTAACTATAGACAAGGATTTTACACCCTGGTGTGAGGAAATTGACTAGTAACACAGAATCTAAATATATATATATATATATATATATATATATATATTCAATATACATCAGAGCAAATAGCTTTAAGTGAATAAGAACATAATATATATAAATGTCAGGACTGGTATATGAACGTTAATGTATCTGTTGTGGTATTAATGTGTTAAAATGATGTTATGTATAAATAAAATGCAATATGATCTAATGGATGGATATTACTTGCAGGAGAGTGGATAGATATACTAAGTAGTACAGTTTTGAGTAGTAATGTGTAAAGGGTGATAATATAAATTTAAATTATAGTTATGTAGTGGATGTATGTAATGTAATACTAATTGAGTCAACACTATATAGTACTAACTAAATATAGGTATGCAATATTACTAATAATAAAAAGCAGTTAATGAATGGAGATTACTTACCTGAGGGCAAGATTATAGGAGAGAATCTGAGAAATAGAAGGTACTTTGGTAACTGTAAAATATAACATAACAACAGTTTGTTAAGGGGTTTTTTCCCAACTTTACCCCGTTATGATATAATTATATCTAACATAAAATTGGGTGGAGGCACTGTATATGAGTTGATAAATTAGTAACCCTGAAGAAATATTCACGTAATAGGGGTTACACTGATGTTTGGGGAGCATAGTTGCAAATTACTTAACTATTGAATTAATGTTGCCAGTTAGAAAAACATGGGCTTGTAAGTTTTAATGCTATGGTTTGACTGAAAATATTGGGCGGTTTAGAAAGCACTGAGCGATTTGGCTAGGTGTATCGTGTGCCCTGATATGTGAATGCAAAAATATATTAACTATCTTGCTGTATTGGCATTGAAAAGAATGCAGTACACAAGTCAACAACTGGAAATATGTACTGTCTGATGGAATTTGTGTTAAAGTAGTGGCAGGATTTGATACTACACAACATGCAATAGCTTAACAATTGTAGTTCTATGGTTTTGCTGGGGTGCGCTCCCTGGGTCACTACGGGTATTGTTTCTTTATATAGAAGGGGGAAGTTCTCCTCACTGGACAGCTTATCAGCAGTACTTCCTTGTTCCGATATAACACGATGTCCTCAAAAAAAGAATTTGTATATAGTGAAGTACCGTAGGGATCAAATGGGTTCTCAGAAATTCCAATCACATATAAGATATGATGTAAAAGAAAAAACTTTAATCCACCTAAGTGTGGCGGACCTACGTACCGGACTTAATGGGGTGTCAGCAGTGCCCACCCAATTACGCTTGTGGTATCCCTTCCTTTATTCCTGTAGATTCCAATATTGGTTCTTCCCTAGTTCTCCTTTACCTCTCCGTCCAGGTAAAACGTTTCCGTGAATAGGAAAAAATATACCAATATATAGTGAAGTATTGCTTGTAATAAGGTATAAAAGTTATTTATTCATAAAGTGCAGAATTTTTTTTTTAAAAACACTAGACGTCTTGATCACAATATACAAGATAAAAATTTTTAAATCCACCACAGATTGGTGGACCCACGTACCAGAGGTTATGGGGTGTCACAATGGCCCACCCAAACAGCGCTTGCAATGTAACTCCCCGGGGTGTATAGCAGCAATCAGCGTGTTCCCTCTGGCTCCAGTAGGTACCTCCAATCAGTCACCTATTACTTACTCTTAGGTTTTGAACTAGCCTAAGCTACTCCCTCTGCTCTTGCCTATCGTAAATATAGGAGTGTTCATGGGACATGCTCTGTTCTGTTTCAGGATTTAAGGGAAATTGTGGCTACTGGGAAATGCTGTCCTCATTTTGAGTTTCACAATAACTGGTGTAGCATGAAGAATCTTTCCAGCATCATTAGACTCTGTTGTCCTCAATGTGTCAGGTATTGTTAAAAAACATTTTCGATATTTCTGGTAGAAGTTTTTCTTTTAGAGAATTAAGCTTAAGAACCTCTATTTTTGGTGGATCACTAGGCAATTAATTAGTGACCAAATCTTAGTTCGAATCTGTCACTTATAAGTATATCACATATAGGGAATAGAAAATAGTACAGTCGAGTGAACACAGTAAATATCTTCCTAATAAATTAGATAGTGCACCTGCATCTAATACGAATAAGTGCTCATTGGATAGTGGACCAATTGTTACCTTTGTAAAACCCCACTGGTACTAGGTATGCAAAATCTGCAGTCACTGTGTATAGTGCATCACACTTACTCTGCCCTGGCTAGTCATAGGTTCAGGCACAGATACCAGAGGGTCCCCTGAATAATCAGGTGTTTAATTACAGGTGCATTGTGGGAGTGGACTACAGGTGTCGGTGCAGCGCATAAAGAATTGGGCGCCAGGCCATCTCATAAACAGAATAAAGTTTATTTTAACATCAAAGCAGGTATATAGCAGGGATAACTTCTTAACGCACCTCCTCCAGCGCAAAGCATAACAGTTAGATCACATATCAGGGCACCTCCTCCAGCGCATCACTTAGTCGCAGCGGCATAAACATGGCAAACAGCCTTACGTACCAGGGCATTCTGTTACCAGTAGTGCTACACATTCCAGGTTACCGTCTCTCTCTGTCCTAGCGAGGACTCTTGTCCATGGGGTCTTCTAATCCTGCCGCGTGGCTTCCGACCACTCCCCAGATACCTCCTCTCTTGAGACTCACACCTGTAATGCACATTCTTCTCCTGGCATCACCCTTTCACTGGATTCTGAGTACTGCTGCTCTCACACTGCGATCACTCCCTCTATCAGGCGCCTTGCTGTGTCTGGCGGGGTCTGGCATTAAATCCCCACCTAAACATGTGGGGAGTCCTCACTGGGGCTACATCTTTCCAGCTAATCCACCACGTTTCTGCTAGCTAACACACGTGCTTCTGGGCTGCAAAGACACCAGGCTGCAAAGACCATGCTGCTCCTGCATGACAGCCTTTTATAACCTTCCTCTCCCAGGGAGAAATTCTATCTGGGATTTCCTGCCCTGAGTTGCAACTTGGTGAGTCCTGCATTTGCTTTTTTGCAGACTGATCTATCTTAAGGTGTGTACACACGGTAAGATCTTTTCTTCCGATTCTGACTATATAGTCAGAATCGGAAGAAAAGATAGTGCAGATCGCAAGGTGACAGTCACCTTGCGATCCTGATCCGATGCCGATGCGCGGCCCCGCGCGGTCGGCATCGGCCGAAAAAATAGGCTGTGCAGGCAAGTCAATCCTGACTATCTCTATAGAAGAGATAGTCAGGATTGACACTTAGCCAAAATCGCACAGAACCAGGATCGCAAGCACACTCATTATGTGCTTGCGATACTGGCTAAGTGCCGACCCGGCCCCCCGTTGCACAGTGAGAATCGGATAAGTCCGAATCTCACCGTGTGTACACGGCCTTACTGTGAGTTGGGCTGTTAACCCCTTCTGTGCTGCAAGATGTAGGCTACTGGCTCAGTGCTATGCAACTCCAGCAAACATTTTACTTTTATTAAAGTCATGCTGGCACCTGTAGTGCCACAGTTGATTTGTGCTTACAGTTCCAGGGTATTACACCTTTACGTCTTGTGTTTCTTTTAGGGGCAAATTATTGATAGCTGTATTTACAATATTTGTAATAGGAAAGGTCCTTTTGTCTGTAATAAGTGTTCTATCAATTAAAAATTTATGTTTAGAATGTCAAAATTTAAAATTAATAGTTGGTTCCTTAGAATCCAAACATATGAACGTCAGAGTGTTAATGGGGACTGCTTTATCCTGTCATTGAATATCTTCAATTTTTGCAGTGTCACTTTTGGAAGAGAACTATTTAGGTTTCTTGGGGCATTGACATTCGCTAGCAAAGTTTCCTATCCTGAGACAAATAATTTGAGAATGATCAAATTTTGGGAGATGGGTAAAAGCTTTTTTGTTTTTCTGTTTGTTAGCCATACCACACATTGCTTGAGCTGCTTTAACCTGTAGGATGCATTTGTGCTGTCACAAGGATTGTGCTGTGTCAGGATTCTGATTTTGTCTGTCCCTGGCGGGGGAGCTAGTGGGTCAGTGTTGGTGTGACGTAATACACGAGGAGACCGAAGAATAGTCCTGCGCATAGGCGCTGATATTTATTATGTCACAGGGATCACAAAGCAATTGAATAACAGGAAATAAATATTCAAAAGTCACTGGTAACTATGATTGAAACTAACAGAACTCCGGTAATTGTAAAAAGCACACAGTCTCAGTATAACTCAGGATGAAATAACTTTGGAAAAACAGAACTCTGATAAATGTACAGTCTCTATGAAGCACAAGTCCAGATAGTCTCTAAGCAAATAGATGTTAACTGCTGAGATGCACAGATGGTAACTGATAATGAGTGCATAGGTAGATAATGATAAAACACCTGAGGAGAGTCTCTTACTGCTGGTGGATTGTGGCTGGCTGTGGCTGGAGTTTGTAGTTCCACAGGAACACTGGAACAGGGAGATGACTTGGAGATGCCAGAAATAGAAGACTGATGGAAACAAAGGATTGAAGACTGGAAACTGGAACGGAACGGAACTGGAACTGCTGGGACCTGTAGTTCCACAGGTCCAATACACAGGGGTATCTCTGCAGACAGAGGACTGCAAACAGGAGACGCCTGTTCACAGAATGTGACGTGTTGTCCAAGGCGATGAGACTGAGCCAGGAACTGGAGTTTATACCCCTTGGTCTGTGATGATTGGATGTTGCATCTGTGAGAACACACCCCGCTGGATTGGGTGTTCAGATCAGCTGTGAGTTAGCTGAAGCACTGTGTACTCCAGGCTGCAGTAGACCGAAAACTGGAACTGGAACTGAACTGAACTGCTGGAACCTGTAGTTCCACAGTAGTGATGCGATGGAGAATGCAGATTCCTGACAGTACCCCCCCTGTTATGGGTGGGCACCGAACACCCACGCTGCAACTTGGAAGGCTGAATGTCAATTGAAGTCTCAGAAGACAATGTAGGACACTTGAGAGTAGAGGACTGGAATAAGCATTCATAAGCAGCAGTAGAATCAACTTGAAATACTCTAGGGTGGAGAGAGGACGTCATCTCCATAACGGACAGGAGTTCATTACTTGACACACTGGAGAGAACCACACCGGGTTCGGAGTAACTGGAATCGGTAGGAACCGAAGGAGTCCTCGGACTGACGGCAACTTTGGACAGACGGATGGAACCGGGATTTGTCCAGGACTACTTAAATTGACTTGAACTGAAGGAGGCTGATCTGTACAGACGGATGGGACCGGATTGGGTCCAGAAAAGCTTGAACCGGCTGGAACCGGTGGAGTCTTACTGGAATCGGCTGGAACCGAAGAAGGCTGATCCGGACTAACGGATGGAACCGGATTGGGTCCAGAAAAACTTGAACCGGCTGGAACCGGAGGAGTCTTACTGGAATCGGCTGGAACCGAAGGAGGCTGATCTGGACAGACGGATGGGACCGGATTGGGTCCAGAAAAGCTTGAACCGGCTGAAACCGGAGGAGTCCTCGGACTGATGGATAGGACCGGATTTGATCCGAGGATGCTGGAATCGTCTGGAACCGAAGGAGGTTTACTGGAATCGGCTGGAACCGAAGGAGGCTTACTGGAATCGGCTGGAACCGAAGGAGGCTTACTGGAATCGGCTGGAACCGAAGGAGGCTTACTGGAATCGTCTGGAACCGAAGGAGGCTGATCCGGACTGACGGATGGAACCGGATTGGGTCCGGAAGAGCTTGAACCGGCTGGAACCGGAGGAGTCTTACTGGAATCGGCTGGAACCGAAGGAGGCTGATCCGGACAGACGGATGGGACTGGATTGGGTCCGGAGACAGTTGAATCAGCTGGAGTCAGAATCCGGTTAGAACCGGAATGAGTGGTATCCGAGTGTTCAGTTAGACCATCCTGGATCTGGTCCATGCTGGATGCCAACAGGGTGGTGCTCTCTGAAGACGGCAAACAGGAGTTCATAACTGCATCTGTAGTACAAAAATTTCCATCTGGGAACTTGGCTCTGGATACTTCCCTTGGGACTGAAATTTCGGTGACCCCTCCTGGGGTTGACGAATCAGACACCTCTCTCAGGGTTGTTTTCTCCAGCACCCCTCCTGGGGTTGACAGATCAGAAACTCCTTTTTGAGAAGACTCATATGCCCCTACTAGAGCTTGAACATTGGATACCCCTCCTTGGGCTGTAGACACAGATGCCCCTCCTTGGGCTGTAGACACCAAACTTTGGAGTGACCCTGACCCCACACTCTGACCACCGTCCGGGTCCATGGGCCTTGGACAAACTGTCAGGATTCTGATTTTGTCTGTCCCCGGCGGGGGCGCTAGTGGGTCAGTGTTGGTGTGACGTAATACACGAGGAGACCGAAGAATAGTCCTGTGCATAGGCGCTGATATTTATTATGTCACAGGGATCACAAAGCAATTGAATAACAGGAAATAAATATTCAAAAGTCACTGGTAACTATGATTGAAACAAACAGAACTCCAGTAATTGTAAACAGCACACAGTCTCAGTATAACTCAGGATGAAATAACTTTGGAAAAACAGAACTCTGATAAATGTACAGTCTCTATGAAGCACAAGTCCAGATAGCCTAACGGGCTTAAGCAGGAGACAGTCTCTAAGCAAATAGATGTTAACGGCTGAGATGCACAGATGGTAACTGATAATGAGTGCACAGGTAGATAATGATAAAACACCTGAGGAGAGTCTCTTACTGCTGGTGGATTGTGGCTGGCTGTGGCTGGAGTTTGTAGTTCCACAGGAACACTGGAACAGGGAGATGACTTGGAGATGCCAGAAATAGAAGACTGCTGGAAACAAAGGATTGAAGACTGGAACCTGGAACTGGAAACTGGAACGGAACTGGAACTGCTGGGACCTGTAGTTCCACAGGTCCAATACACAGGGGTATCTCTGCTGACAGAGGACTGCATACAGGAGACGCCTGTTCACAGAATGTGACGTGTTGTCCAAGGCAATGAGACTGAGCCAGGAACTGGAGTTTATACCCCTTGGTCTGTGATGATTGGATGTTGCATCTGTGAGAACACACCCCGCTGGATTGGGTGTTCAGATCAGCTGTGAGTTAGCTGAAGCACTGTGTACTCCAGGCTGCAGTAGACCGAAAACTGGAACTGGAACTGAACTGAACTGCTGGAACCTGTAGTTCCACAGTAGTAATGCGATGGAGAATGCAGATTCCTGACAGTCTGCAGGTGTCTTAGATGGCGCCTGTGTGCTGCTGGGAAGTTTTGTAGCTTGGGGCCTGGTTATCTGTAGCTTGTGAGTCCAGGCCCATAACCTACTAGAATATGTTGTATGCACCAGTGGCAGTGGTATGGCAGAGTGAGTATACACACCATTGGAGTCAACAAACAGCCCAATATTTGACCAGTATGGTGGTTTATTTAGTGGCAATGTGATGGTACAGCTGTACTCATGGTTATACATACACATACTTGTTGCAAGTAGATGAGCTTGAACACAGCATAAAGTTCATTAACTGGTTACTGTGTCTGGATAGCGATGAAGAATGCAATTTCTACCAGGCTTTGTAGCAGTAATGGATCCTCAATCGCAGGGTATCCTGGAGCTAAGTGGAAGATGTGTCTCTCCCACAGTGGTGGTCTAACATAGTGCCAAGATGGCAGAGCGCATGCGCAGAGGTAGGGTTGGTGGCCATCTTGGTTAGGGATTTGAAGACTCCGTAAAGGAACTTTAGGCATGTAATATGTGCAGTAGCACTCTCCAACTTCAACATCCCCTTGTATCAAGCTTCTCAATGTAACACAAATATTTGCCAGAGCCCAGGTAAGATATTAAAGGAGATAAAATAATTAAACATTCCCTATACAATGTTATTTCATGTATTAACTTATTTTGTATATGTCAAAGAAAGAGAACCCCTATACCCAGTAAAAAACGATTGTGTTAACTGGCAATAGAGGTTTTCGACATTTGGTAAATTGGCGTAAAGTCAGGTAAGTTAAAATCTAAACGGGAGATGCAGAGGCGTCACTAGGGTTGGTGTCACCCGATGTGGTAACTCATGGTGTCACACCCCATGGACCTCCTCCCATATCACACCACATGGGATCCTTAGTAATGTTTTTATACTAGTTTTACTTGTAAATCATAATTCCTGTATATCACTGAATGCGATGGCAATAGTAATGACATACTGTAGGACACTATTCAGGTTGGTTTGCATATTCTGCTAAAAAGCAGAATCTGCAATCGTTTCTGTAGCATGCTGGGGGCCGTCCAGCATGCTAATTGGCATCCAGCAAAGCGATCGCAAAATAATCGAGATCACATCGCTGAAGCAAAAACTAAGGATGACCCCCTGCAGACGCAGCTAGGCTGCTTATGCAGGAGATGCACCTCAATTTTTTGGGTTGCAGTGGGCGCGTGTGATGTCACGTAGCCGCCCCCAAAAAACTCTGACCCCCTTTCGCAACCACGCCCCTCTACGCTGGCCCCCAAAGCCCGCCGTTGTCAATGAAAGTGCAGTCACATCTTTCAGGGATGCGACCGCACTTTGATTGCACACGCACTTTGATTGCATGTGCACTGTCACCATGGCGCATTTTAGCAAAAATTGCTCGATTGCGATTATTGCAAAAATGAAATCTGACCAGAATTGGGTCCATAAACAGCTAACACAATTAACATTATACCTTTAAATTACAATATCAACATTCCTCTGTTAGTAAATGAAATTTGTACGCTTTTTACAGTTAATTACTTTTTTTTAAGAAAATGCACAAATCAGCCATGTGACAACCTTTGAAGGTCTCCAGTGCTCTCCTTATGCTCACTTTCTAAGTGATTTTGCTAACAAACGAGTCACTTTATTGGGGTCCAGGAAGGTCTCTTACTTTTTAATTCACTTCTCCCAGGTCACACAGTATTTTGTAAATTAATGTGAAACACCCCGCTGCGAGATCCACAATTTAGCATTTTGGATCCCACATTTTTTAGGTATACAAATTCATGTGGTCTGTTTCATGATAGATATATATATATATATATATATATATATATACATGCAAAAAGGTATCTTTGAGGAGTGCTCTTATTTGATGGATAATACAAACTGTTTTTTGTATATGAACCGAGGATGACCTTATCAGTACCTTATATACACATACACCCAAATGTTAAAAAACACATCTTTTTATTAAAATGTAAATGACATATTCAAAAATACAGTTCTGTAATAATTTTTTTGCGTGGAAAGTGTTGATCACTAGAAAACCATATATTTGTTCAATTTTTGTTCATACAATAAAAATATTATAATAAAATATTTTAGTTTCAACTAACGCGTTTCGTATATGGCGACTTTTTCAGGGGTGTGTTTATTACTTAGGCAAAAATAGTTTTCTGTTTGGAATGATTTTCCTTCTTAAATGGTTACTTAAGGAATGATACCATAAGCAAAGGCAAATTATTTTACTGAAAACATATTTAGAATAATCTTAGTTTCCACAGCCTAATGACAATTTTAGCTTGATTCCCTATTTGTGAGATTCTACAGGCTTAGATTAGAATCAAATAACTTCTAGCTGTTGTCAGATGTTTGATAGGGATGCGGATGTACGGCTCTTCTTGGTGTCACCCCATTGAAAGATGACACCCAGATACAGGCCTCACCTCCCACACCCCCTGATGAAACTTTCCAACCTCAACTGGCAGCTGAAACAACTTGCAGCCAGCCAGGGAGTGACGGCAAAAGGTTGATATTGAGGTGCGCAATTAAATTCAAGGTAGGTCCTGCCTAGACTCCCTGAAGTAATGGCAGCACTGTACAGAGCAGCTGTCTTTCGCCTCCTCCCACTTCTCCCTCCCAGAGTCCCAGCAGTACAGGTGGCGTGATGACCTCACAGGACCGGCGTGCATGGATTACGTACAGACCCGGCCGTGACAGAGTCTTCCTGGGGGGGGGGGGGGGCTTGAGTCAGCAGGTGGGAGGGATGCGATCATAACCTTGCCGCGCGGAATCTTCTTGTTGCAGGCGGGGGTGTATGATTTTCAGTCGACGGGGATGTGCTCGTAAATGTAGTGCTTAGTGCCGGACGGCAAATAGAGGACTGCAGTTATGATCGCACCCCCGCCAACTCATAATCATACACCCCCGTCTACAAGAAGACTCCGCCCGCCACGGCACAGTTACAATCGCACACACAGACCCCTACAGGTGCGAGTGTGTTGCGGCCGGGTCCGTGCTTTCTGACACATTGACAGTGTCAGTGACAGTGTCATGATGGGGATGCAGCAAGTGCGAGGAGTGCGGCTCTTGTTTGGTGACACCCGGGTGTGGGCCGCACCCGCCTTATGACGCCACTTGGGAGATGTTTCAAGCCTTGCAGAGAGATCAAGTGGAGTTGTTGCCCAAAGCAACCAACCAGCTTCTAATTTTATTGCAGAGTGTGCTAAATAAATGACAGAAGCTGATTGGGTGTATTTGGTGCTTTGTGAGGACTGGAGACGGCCACCTTCCACATTGAATATGCCTCCAGCGATGGGGAGGATCTTCGACAAATGTTTGATATAGAGGTCATCCATGGGCTTAACAGTCACAGATTGACCCCTCGCTGCATCTGAGGATATGAGTACACAACAGTATATTACTGAAAATATACTTCTATTGCTTTATGGGATGTTTTGCGTTGAAATTACATGTTTTAGTTAACTAATCAAAGTACATAATTCTGCATACTGCATGTTGGCAACACTGAACATCATGAGGGTGATTCAGACCTGATCTCTGCGTTTTTGCACAGCAGGTGATCAGGTACTAACTGCGCATGTGTATGCACCGCAGTGCGCACACGCGTTGGACAGCAACGAAGGGAATCGCCGGTCAGCGACGGGATGGTGCGAAAAAATCCGATTGCACAGGTGTTCACTGGGTGATTGACAGGAAGAGGCCATTTGTGGGTGGTAACTGCTTTTACAAACATGATATTTACTCATCTATTTAATTAATTAATTAAAAAAATAAAATAAAATGACTTTCAGAGACCTTTTGCCAGGTAAGTGTTTAACACAGGTTCAGAGCTAAGACATCTGGTGCCACCCAGAAGTGCCCAGAGTCAGGGGTGAAGTAGCCGGTGAGTTTGTATGAAATGACAACTGTAACATGTAAGAAATTGAACTTTACACAACATCATACCCTACATGCATTGGCCAGAGATAAGCATTCTAGCCAATCAGAGCATAGCCAGTGTAAGTATAGACTATGACTGAATCCGTCTTCACAGGGCTAGTCATGCATCGTCTGTGTTTTTGTTTTGTTTTTTAGTGTGTGTGTGTGTGTGTGTGTGTGTGTGTATATGTGTGTGTGTGTGTGTGTGTGTGTTAGGGGGAGGGGGCAGAAAGGGTGGGGTGGGGGGGGGGGAGGGTTGCCCAGCAAGTATGGATGGTTTCTACATGGACCCTTTGGATTACAGTTGAGCAATAAATGGGTATAAGAGGGTTGAACCAGGAAGTTTTTTTTATTTTAACATTTGTTTTTTCAAGGTTTGTCCAGAGTATGGACGGTACTTAGATGGGGGAACTCAATTGAGTGCGGGAGATTTAAAAAAATACAGCAGTCACAGCGTTTTCCTATTCAATTAGAGGAGAAAAAAATCTGTTGCAGTGATTTTTTTTCAGGCACTACCAGAGCAAGTCAGCTTTTTCCTAAAATCATTATTTTTAGGAAACATCACCAGGACTTGGTCTGGCACCCTTGTGGCGCTCCCTAAGGACTAATTAACAATTTAAAGTTTCCAATTACCTTAATTAGTCAGTAATTACTCACCTTTTCGAAGTGGTGTCTTCTTCATCTAGCATAGGGAGCTAGACTTCTGGAGCAGCAATGTGTGTAACTATATATGTGAGTGTGTCTGTGTCTGTGAGAGTATGTAAGCTTGTGTGAGTGTGTGTGCAACCCCCGGTATGTGCGTGACCCCCTGTGTGTTTTTGAGCACCCCACCCCTCCCGGAGGTAGCAGCAGGGAGAACTACATCTCCCAGCAGCCACCTTCCCTCCCAGTAGACCCCTCTGCAGTGAGAAGATGGAGGGGAGACCACCGGGAGCCGCAGAGACCACCGGAGATCACTGGACCGGTAAGGATCATTTTTTTCTCTTGATGCTATTTTTTTTACGATTATACAGTATGTCCCCTGGAACAATGGCCCTCATTCCGAGTTGATTGCACCAAGTAACTTTTTGCTGCTGGTGCGATGATCAACTAATCTCCGCCTATGGGGGAGTGTATTTTAGCATAGCAGGGTTGCGATCGCTTTTGCAGCCCTGCTATGCTAAAAAAGTTTCACTCAAAACAAGACCAGCCCTGGACATACTTACCCTGTGCGACGGAACCAGCGATGATGGGGCCGGCTTTGACGTCACACCTCCGCCCTCCGTTCGCCTGGACATGCCTGCGCTTTACTTACCACTCCCCGAAAATGGCAGCAAACAGTAAGTTTAGTTCCCCCGGAACACCCTCTTGCTGTCCATCTTCTTGCGGTCGCCGCTGCGACTGCTTTCTTCTCTGCCAGCGTCGCAGTAGACTACAGCTCTACAGCACTTTGACCGCTGCCTGGCGAGGTGGGGTCCCCCTCCTCTATTAATCCGCCACTGTATGCACTCCTCATTATATGCAACAATATTGGAAAATTGGACTGATACCTCAGTACGGACGTAATTCAGTGTTGCATGCGATGCCAATGTTCACAGAGTTGAGCGATTTTTTGCTACTGCGCAAACACAAAGATTCCTTAATACTCCTATGGCACACGTATTGTAAAGGCGCTGCTGCGATTGAGACACACAATATCAGAAAAGTCTTGGAAGAGAGCTGGGATACCAGGGAGGTGGCTAAACAGACGCACAGACATGGTCCATCCTATGGGCGTGATATGAGAGTGTTGCGGTCATGATGCTGACGTGTTTGCATACATACTGTACTGTAGATGCTGATAAAGCCTATAGATATCCTATATTAATCACGCTAAAAGGTTGAGACTCAGTACGCTATTGGAGTATGTGGTACCGTAAGGGTACGCACTTAGCGTAGCGTACGCTTAGCCGTGGACGAGACGCACGAGACGCACGTTCGCTCACGGCTTAATGCGTAGAGGCAAGCACGCTATAGGCTGCCGACTAACGTAACGATACGCTATCAGCGTAGCGGACGCTCGAGACCACGAGGAGATCACAAGCGGCGCTGACACTCACGGAGTAAAACCTTTATAACTATACCATAAATAATGTACTTATACTGTAAACCTTTGTGCAGTGTTAGGGTGTAAATGCAACACAGTGTAACCTTGTTAGTTTAAAAGCTGTATGAGCGTATGTGACGCTCAGAGAACCCCTTAGCAATATAATAAACACTCAAATACCGGTCTAAGGGTCTAACACCTTTTAAGGGAGAGAATGAACGTTCAATTGCAAAAGAATACACAATACAAGTTATACACTACCAAACTAACATAAAATACCTAACCGAATTACTACACGTTAAAATACAATAGCGGCACAATTACATTTAAGGGGCAAGGAGAGAGAGAATGGCTTACAACAAAATAGGAGATAAATATGGTTGCAGAGAACTTACGCACCAGGGGAAACAATCGCAAGCGCCTTTCTGGATATCCAGCTCCCGATTATCAGTGATGAGAACCGTTGAAAAGAGTAGAGAGCTGGCCCAGGTCGGCTTGTCTTTATATACACTTACACACAGTACAGTACAATGGTCCCTACATTCTTATTGTTCATTGGACACAGGAATCCGTCTCCGCATTATAACAAAAGGTCATAGGTTGGTTCATACAGGTGGGCTGTGACTATTTCAAACTGCTCAAGTGGGAGGGAAACTCAGGTTTCCCACCGCATGGGTAATAAACTGCAAATATAGCAAATGTCCATAAACTTCTTATGGCCATAACTATACGCACGAGCGATTAATCCGTTTCTAACCAACACCGGAATATTGCTAATTTAATACTCTTCCGATGGATACTAAACACCACTGTGTCACCCCTGTCTGACCCTTCGTATCATACAAAGAGGGATCTCTCTGTCTCTGAACATACTACATTGACTAAACTTTCAGATTCTATCAAAGGGACCATGATCTACAAAATACATTATATGACTAAAATATGTAACGATCGAGTCGCCCGCTAGACGCACACAAACTCTACCGTAAATGCGCATACCGTGCGCCTGCGGGTGCACGCAACAGCGAGTATACGCACGCACGGGAGGGCTCATGCACGTGTAGCGGGCACACGCATGAGGTGCATATATGGCAATGTGCAGCTTGATATTTTTCTGACTTTGACAATGCACAAACACCCACAGAGGAGGTCACACTCAGATGGAAAATCTGCATTTCCCATAGGGCTGGTGAAAGTTTCATTGATGTGACCGAAGGTGGCGTATAATATGCAGCAGGTGATATTACAGCTTCTACAGACACTGAAAGCTGGTGTCTGAGTCCTCACACATTTGAATGCATGGATGTGCACCAAGGAAGGGATTTTTAGAGGCATTTGCATAAAGTCACAGATGGGCGACCACCAAAAAGACGCAACCACAGACTCCTCTGTGTCCACATACAGTACGAATCAGCCCCTACATATATCTACTCCCTAAACAACTCCTATCTCTTGATAATAGTCTGATCAGGATTGATTGGATCATTATAAGACATGACGAAACATGCCATCAATACATCACTTCATAAGGTGTCTACTGTCCTGTGTGTCTATGTGTGTGGTCACCTTCCAACCTCACGTACAAGCCAAAGATCTGTCTGCTTGGTCCATATGCTGACTATCAAAAGAGGCCAAGAGGTCAGCTGACACCGCATGTGGCCGGCTTCAGGTCTGCAAGAGACAGCAGGTGGATGTCTTTGGGTCTACCTAGAACCTGTCAATCCCAGGATCCAAATTCTAGTCACATCTTAAATCTGCATGTTTTCGTCTATGAGACATTTTTTGTTCCTGGCATACAGTTTACTAATGCAAGCAATGTCTCTCCCCAGTGCACATCAGGCATTCATCATTGTAAGCCAGTATATACATGTACAGTATACAGTGTATAGAGTATATTGTTACGTAGAGCAGTATTTTACTGAATCCTTTTATATGCATCAATATCTAAAATTGTTCTAAAGATGCTAAAACATAATCCTTTTTTTAACAATGATGCTGCCAATCCAGCCAGAAAACCGAGCTACAGAGTATTGCCTTATTTATAAACAGTTATTTATATAGCACACACATTCCTAAACCAGCGGAGTTTGCAATCTATATTCCCTATCTCATGGACACATGTATACAAAGGGTTAATTTTTTTGTCAGAAGCCAATTAACCTATCAGTCTCTTTTCGGAGTGCACAAGTGTTGAGAGAAAACACAAACTACACACAGATAATGCCTTGGTCAGGAGGTGTGCTCATGACTTCAGGGCTGTGACAGTACTGCTAACCACTATGCCAACCGTGCTCTCCAAGGTCTATTGAGTTGAGCTCTATAAATGGATAATATTATTCCAAAAATACTGTAAATTCCAAATATATTTTGTCTGCTGCCAGCAATTATTACATTAAGATTCTTCATTTCCTTCTGATTTATCTTTTTTCATGAGAGGGAAGGTAAGAGAAATGATTGTCTTATGCCGATGTCCTCTTTGCCTCGCACCAGTCCAGCCTCTACATTTCTAATTTGCAGAGGTCTTTGAGAAACCTCACAGGTGCATTTCATACTGTAGAGTGTGGTGGTCTTAATTGATATTTTTGCAACAATGTGTCCATAGGACAATAAGCCTTTTCTGCTGTAGCTCAACCCCCCCCCCCCACCCTTCCCCCCAATTATACTAGCTTCTATAACTTTTACACATGTATCTGTGACTGTCAGTGGTAGCTCTTGTTAAATATATACAGCACACCTTATGATTATGCGGAATACATACTTTTTACCGGCTGTCAAGATCCCATCAGCAGGATCACGGCCACAGTATACCGGCAGTGGGGCGAGCGCTAGAACTCCCCTTGCGGGCTTGCTGCGCTCGCAAGTTATATTCTCCCTCAATGGGTTTCCATCTCCCTCTATGGGTGTCGTGGACAGTACGGATGGTGTAATGGTTAGCATTACTGCCTCACAGCACTAAGGTCATGGGTTCCATTCCCACCATAGCCCTAACTGTGTGGAGTTTGTATATTCTCCCCGTACTTGCGTGGGTTTCCTCTGGGTACTCCGGTTTCCTCCCACAATCCAAAAATATACTGGTAGGTTAATTGGCTCCCAACAAAATTAACCCTAGTGTGAATGTGTCTGTGTGTACATGTGATAGGGAATGTAGATTGTAAGCTCCACTGGGGCAGGGACTGATGTGAATGTTCAAATATTCTCTGGAAAGCGCTGCGGAATATGTGTGCACTATATAAATAACTGGTAATAAATAATAATATACTGTATATACATAACTAACCCTAACGCATTTTTATTCTATCCTTTAAATACCACTGCGTTAATGGGAGGCAATCTTGAGACCACCTGTCGGGATCCCGGCGGTCACAATGCCGAAGCCGAAATCCCGACAGGCGGTGAAATGCCGCCGCCGGAATACCGGCGCCACAGGCTTTTCTCCCTCTGTGGGTGTCCACGACACCCATAGCGGGAGACTATAACTTGTGAGCGCAGCGAGCCCGCAAGGGGAGTTCTAACGCTCGTCCCGCTGCCGGCATACTGGTGACTTGAATCCTGCTGTCGAGATCAAATCTGCCAGGATCCCGGCAGCCGGTAATAAGTGTGTGTGTGTGTGTGTGTGTGTGTGTGTGTGTGTGTGTGTGTGTGTATATATATATATATATATATATATACACACACATATGTTTGTGTGTGTGTGTGTATATATATATATATATATATATATGAATATATATATATATATATATTTATATACTAGATAGATAGATAGATAGATAGATAGATAGATAGATAGATATAGATAGAGCTAATTACAATATTTGTGGAACAGTTGGATGTGCACCCACTCCCTCTCCTGGCTGCTGCAATGATTCCCTGCCTCCCTTGTTTTCTGACAACAGCCCATTCTCTCCTCTGCTGCTCAGGAGCCCGGCTCTCTCCAGTGCTGGGAAAGCGCACACACACAGTACAAGTACACATCGCTGGCCAAGAACCAGTGCAGTGACGTCAGCAGCTCCCATTAATTACACAGAGCAAACACAATGCTGAACGCTACCGCACACTGACCCGCACTCCTGCCCCTGCCACACCACACAGCCACATCTGGGTGCAATGCAGGCTGCTCCCTCCCTCTGCTGCCTGGAAATGGAAGGGTTAAAAGCCCTGGACGCTGGTGAGCGACAATCTCCCCTGCAGATTGTGCAGTGAGGGTTGTGTGCAGCCCTGTAGCATGCAATATTCCAAGGGGCACCCTGCTTATACTGCTGGAGTGCAGGACTTATAATAAGGGGGCTCCCCAATAGCCCAGCCTGGTGGCTTCCCCCTAGTGCAGATGTGTTTGCAGCTCTGCATTGCTAGGTCCGTCCAAGCAGCTGTTGCACAGATCTCTGCGTTCAATATCCATAGCAACAGAGGAACCAGCCTCGTCCTTCCTCATCTCGCTCCCCCCTGGAGCATCAACACAGGCAGAATCTCTAACAGTGGAGCAGCATCCTGTCCTGAGGTCCCAGGCCGCTGTCCAAGGTGCTGGAACTTCACACAGGGGCACTGCAGCAGTAGGTGGGATCACAAGAGCAAGGTAAGACCACCAGCAACTCATCTCTATCCCCCCAGCATCACTCTCCTCACCTCAAACTGCACGGCTCATCCCAGTCTCTGCAACCCTATAACCTTCACATTGCACATATTATTATCTCTGTGTCATTCTTCAGGATTTGGTTTTTCAACCATTGCCTTTTGTTGCCTTAATTATTATATTGAAATATTTTATTGAGCTTTCTTAGGTTTTATTTTATTTTTATTTTTGTGATAATGAATGACTGACAGTGATAACATATGGTGGTCTGTTTGGCATGATAACACCTAATAGACAACTGTTAGTAACCTTGTAACCACCCAGGTGAGAGGTGGTTCTCAGACTTGTGTTATTTGCTGGATTACTTGTTGGCTGTAGGGTCTGTTTCTATTATAATGTGTGTGATATTTTAGATGCATTTTATTATAATCATTTATTTTTCGTGGCAAAGATTCCAATTTAGATGCATAATTAACATCTGCAGTCACCTTATCAGCATTGCTGTTTATATCTGTAAAATACATGCATATTTGTAAGATATAAATATATACAAATGTTTGTGTGTGTATATATATATATATATATATATATATATATATATTAAGCTATCTACCTATCTAGCCAAAATAAATAAATATATATATATATATATATATATATATATATATGTACTGTATACAGACACACACACACACATACATATTGTATGTCATTTATTATTCTAGATTTGTATGTATTTAACATACGCGTTATATTTATAATGTTGATCAATCTCTATGATTTATTGATAGATATTGTTGCATACATTGATAAATGAGTCTAACAAATTACCCATGGGTTTCATTAATGTAAGAAATGACCTTCCATGTGTTGCATTAATGAAGGTCTTCACAGTAATTTAACTACAGGACATTCTATTTACAACGTACAGTACCTGTACTGTGATCCGGTCCAGCTGAAGACACGTGTACAGTGGGCTGAGAATGACGCAGGGCATATACCTGTGCCCTAAACCTATTGTGTAGCTATTTATTTAAAAGTGTGTTGTTTTATTATGGCATCTACTTTGCAGATTACAATGTGTAATGACTTCAAGTGGGTTTTATGCTCAGTAATAATTTGCTTAATCCAATTTGCCATGTAGCCAAGCGTTTATAAATGTGCCGTGTAGCAGAGCTGGTGGGCACACTGTTGGTGTTGATGCCAGCTGGGTGTACATTACGTCCTGTGCTACTGTCTCAATAATCACGGGCGGACTATTAACATAATATATTTTTAGTCAGGCTCAGACGGATCCATTGTATAATGAATGCATTTGGTAGTTGGAGAGCTGCAGTCAGATGAGTCACTGTACTGTACCAGTCTCCTGAATCACATGAAATAACAATTGTGGGCATTTATCTTACTTATTTCCCATGAAATAATGGACTTGGCGAAACTGTATGATGTGTGGGTGGTGAAGCAGCAGAGGAAAGCCATATTAGCCTGTGACTAAACTATCAGTCTGTGATTGTACTTATTGTTTAGATGATAGGTAGACTGACAGATAGACAGACAGACAGACAGACAGACAGACAGACAGACAGACAGATAGATAGATAGATAGATAGATTAGGTTGACAACTATCTCAAGGTTCCAAGAAGTATAACCAAGAACCCTTAAAAATGTGGACCCTTGGCAATGTACCTGGTTTCCAGTATTCACAAATTGCACAGGGGTCTACTACAATATCCCAGTGGTTGGGAACCCAACGGCCAGCATACCGGCGCCGGGATCCTGACCACCGGAATTCTGTCAGCGAGGTGAGCGCAAAAGAGACCCTTGCGCTCACGGTGGCGCGCTACGTGTGCCACGCTATTTATTCTCCCTCCAGGGGTGTGGTGGACACCCCAAGAGGGAGAATAGTTGTCAGTATCCCGACTGGTCTGGATCCCAGCACCGGTATGCTGAGCACCAGGAATCCCGACAGGCGGTATATCGAATGCTTCCCACTGCACAGTATAACTTCCTTTCTGTGTCTTTGGACAGGTTCTCGGTTACAGGTCTTATATGGCTACTGAGGAGAATAGGCCTTGCAAGTGTTGCCCAGTGGAAGTAATAGTAATCCGTCTCGCCCCCTACCGTAACACTAAGATGTCTGGTGCGTCATGTATTCCATTCGTGTGTCGATATGACCACTGACCCAATTCTCAGACCTGCCTTAACAAATGCAATCACAATTTGATTAAGTAACCTCATTTGACAGCAGCACGCACACAAAATATATTTGGTGGCTTGCATACAGTAATACCCCTTTTCCATCTAATTACGCGGGTCGCAGCCGGGAGCCCGACACGGGTGCTACCCGGCTGCGACCCGCGTCAGTCCCCTTTCCATCTGCCGTTTCCAACCCGGCATATTGGCAGGTTGGTGACGTTGCCGGTGACGCAACAGGGGCGGCGCCGGGAGATCACATGATCTCCCAGCGCTGCCCTCCCATACAGTGTGAGCGGGAGCCGTGTCGCTTCAATTTACACTGCACAGCTTACCGGGTTGAACCCGTGTTCAACCTTGCAAGCTACCCGAGTTGGATTACTGGGTCAATCGATCTGGATTGTTCCAACTCAGCCCTTTTACACCAGCCAGCAACACGGGTCATGCGCGTTCATATGCAGAAACCTGTGTTGTATGCTGGCTGGAGGAAAAGGGGTATAAGTTAGCATTGTTTAAAGATAGTTATGTGGAATGTAACTGTGTTATCTGTTCCAGTGGTAAGGTTATGTGGGAGGAGTAGGGGCACGAAGGTTAGTGTCATATGGCTGGTTAGGGTCTCATAGAAATACATTATGATCAAGTCCAGCAGTCAGGTCATGTCGAGGGTGTGTTCTTACTTTAATAATCATCAACTGCCCAAATCCAGCAGTTTTTTGGCCACCTTGAAACTTATCTCTATGTCATCTACTGATATAGTTATGCTTAATTACCCTGAACTTGTCCTATATTGTCTTCAACTGTAAGTCACTGTTTTCCTGTTTTGATTATGTGCATATGTACTCTGTAATTGGGCGCTGCGGAACCCTTGTGGTGCCATATAAATAAAGGATAATAATAATAATAATAATAATAATAATATCCAGTGGTCAGGTCATGTTGGGGGTATAGGCCCTCATTCCGAGTTGTTCGCTCGGAGTTTTTCATCGCATCGCAGTGAGAATTCTCTTAGTGCGCATGCGCAATGTTCGCACTGCGACTGCGCCAAGTAACTTTACTATGAAGAAAGTAAGTTTACTCACGGCATTTTCATCGCTCCGACGTTCGCATTGTGATTGACAGGAAATGGGTGTTACTGGGCGGATGCACGGCGTTTTAGGGGCGTGTGGCAGGAAACGCTACCGTTTCCGGAAAAAACGCAGGAGTGGCCGGAGAAACGGTGGGAGTGCCTGGGCGAACGCAGGGTGTGTTTATGACGTCAGCCAGGAACGAAAAGCACTGAACTGATCGCACAGGCAGAGTAAGTCTGAAGCTACTCAGAAACTGCTATCTCGTTTGTAATCGCAATATTGCGCCTACGTCGGTCGCAATTTTAAGAAGCTAAGATTCACTCCCAGTAGGCGGCGGCTTAGCGTGTGTAACTCTGCTACATTCGCCTTGCGAGCGAACAACTCGGAATGAGGGCCATAGTGTACTGTGTCTGTATAGAGTGTAATAGATGTATTATGATCATGGCCGGTGGTCAGGTCATGTTGGGGTGTAGTGTCCTATGTCTGTATAGAGTGTAATAGATGTATTATGGTCATGTCCAGTGGTCAGGTCATGTATAGGGTGTAATAGATGTATTATGGTCATGTCCAGTGGTCAGGTCATGTTGGGGGTGTAGTGTCCTGTGTCTGTATAGGGTGTAATAGATGTATTATGGTCATGGCCAGTGGTCAGGTCATGTTGGGGGTATAGTGTTCTATGTCTGTATAGGGTGTAATAGATGTATTATGGTCATGTCCAGTGGTCAGGTCATGTTGGGGTGTAGTGTCCTATGTCTGTATAGAGTGTAATAGATGTAGTATGGTCATGTCCAGTGGTCAGGTCATGTTGGGGGTGCAGTGTCCTATGTCTGTATAGAGTGTAATAGATGTAGTATGGTCATGTCCAGTGGTCAGGTCATGTTGGGGGTGCAGTGTCCTATGTCTGTATAGAGTGTAATAGATGTATTATGGGCATGGCCAGTGGTCAGGTCATGTTGGGGGTGTAGTGTCCTATGTGTGTATAGGGTGTAATAGATGTATTATGGTCATGTCCAGTGGTCAGGTCATGTTGGGGGTGTAGTGTCCTATGTCTGTATAGAGTGTAATAGATGTATTATGGGCATGGCCAGTGGTCAGGTCATGTTGGGGTGTAGTGTCCTATGTCTGTATAGGGTGTAATAGATGTATTATGGTCGTGGCCAGTGGTCAGGTCATGTTGGAGGTGTAGTGTCCTATGTCTGTATAGAGCAGGGGTGGCCAACCAGTCAGAGACAAAGAGCCAAGAAATCTTGTTAGGTACATCAACGAGCCGACTTCGAGCCGAAGGCGCACTTGAAAAAATGGGGTGTGACCTTGTTCCTGCTAGGCCACGCCCCTGGTATACAATACATTGAAAAAGCCAGATCCAACATAAAATACAATGAAAAAGCCACTTCTACATCAAATAATTGAAAAAGCCAGATCCGCATAAAATATATTGAAAAGCCAGATTCACATAATACACTTCAGTTCCCCCATGTGTCACTCCAGCCAACACCCGCCTGTGTCACTCCAGCCAGCTCCCCCATGTGTATTTGGCTCCCTTAGTTCTCAGTCTACGTAGTGCTGCAGTATGTCTGGCTGGAGTGCAGCGGTTTACAGATCTCTTGTGGTCACGTGACTTTGAGTGTTGGGAGCCATATTTGAATGAAGAAAGAGCCGCATGTGGCTCAAGAGCCACGCGTTGGCCACCACTGGTATAGAGTGTAATAGATGTATTATGGTCATGGCCAGTGGTCAGGTCATGTTGGGGGTGTAGTGTCCTATGTCTGTATAGAGTGTAATAGATGTAGTATGGTCATGTCCAGTGGTCAGGTCATGTTGGGGGTGCAGTGTCCTATGTCTGTATAGAGTGTAATAGATGTATTATGGGCATGGCCAGTGGTCAGGTCATGTTGGGGGTGTAGTGTCCTATGTGTGTATAGGGTGTAATAGATGTATTATGGTCATGTCCAGTGGTCAGGTCATGTTGGGGGTGTAGTGTCCTATGTCTGTATAGAGTGTAATAGATGTATTATGGGCATGGCCAGTGGTCAGGTCATGTTGGGGTGTAGTGTCCTATGTCTGTATAGGGTGTAATAGATGTATTATGGCCATGGCCAGTGGTCAGGTCATGTTGGAGGTGTAGTGTCCTATGTCTGTATAGAGTGTAATAGATGTATTATGGTCATGGCCAGTGGTCAGGTCATGTTGGGGGTGTAGTGTCCTATGTCTGTATAGGGAGTAATAGATGTATTATGGTCATGTCCAGTGGTCAGGTCATGTTGGGGGTGCAGTGTCCTATGTCTGTATAGAGTGTAATAGATGTATTATGGTCATGGCCAGTGGTCAGGTCATGTTGGGGGTGTAGTGTCCTATGTCTGTATAGAGTGTAATAGATGTAGTATGGTCATGGCCAGTGGTCAGGTCATGTTGGGGCTGTAGTGTCTTATGTCTGTATAGAGTGTAATAGATGTATTATGGTCAAGGCCAGTGGTCAGGTCATGCTGGGGGTGTAGTGTCCTATGTCTGTATAGGGTGTAATAGATGTATTATGGTCATGGCCAGTGGTCAGGTCATGTTGGGGTGCAATGTCTTATGTCTGTATAGGGTGTAATAGATGTATTATGGTCATGTCCAGTGGTCAGGTCATGTTGGTGGTGTAGTATCCTGTGTTTGTATAGGGTGTAATAGATGTATTATGGTCATAGTCAGTGGTCAGGTCATGTTGGTGGTGTAGTATCCTGTGTCTGTATAGGGTGTAATAGATGTATTACGGTCATAGTCAGTGGTCAGGTCATGTTGGGGGTGTAGTGTCCTGTGTCTGTATAAGGTGTAATAGATGTATTATGGTCATGTCCAGTGGTCAGGTCATGTTGGGGTGTAGTGTCCTATGTCTGTATAGGGTGTAATAGATGTATTATGGTCATGTCCAGTGGTCAGGTCATGTTGGTGGTGTAGTGTCCTGTGTCTGTATAGGGTGTAATAGATGTATTATGGTCATGGCCAGTGGTCAGGTCATGTTGGGGGTGCAGTGCCCTATGTCTGTATAGGGTGTAATAGATGTATTGTGGTCATGGCCAGTGATCGGGTCATGTTGGGGGTGTAGTGTCCTATGTCTGTATAGGGTGTAATAGATGTATTATGGGCATGGCCAGTGGTCAGGTCATGTTGGTGGTGTAGTGTCCTATGTCTGTATAGGGTGTAATAGATGTATTATGGTCATGTCCAGTGGTCAGGTCATGTATAGGGTGTAATAGATGTATTATGGTCATGGCCAGTGGTTAGGTCATGTTGGTGATGTAGTGTCCTATGTCTGTATAGGGTGTAATATATGTATTATGGTCATGTCCAGTGGTCAGGTCATGTTGGGGTGTAGTGTTGTATGACTGTATTGGGTGTAATTGATGTGTTATGCTCATGTGCAGTGGTCAGGTCATGTTGGGGTGTAGTGTCCTATGTCTGTATAGGGTGTAATAGATGTATTAGGGTCATGGCCAGTGGTCAGGTCATGTTGGTGATGTAGTGTCCTATGTCTGTATAGGGTGTAATAGATGTATTATGGTCATGGCCAGTGGTCAGGTCATGTTGGGGGTGTAGTGTCCTATGTCTGTATAGGGTGTAATAGATGTATTATGGTCATGGTCAGTGGTCAGGTCATGTTGGGGTGTAGTGTCCTATGTCTGTATAGGGTGTAATAGATGTATTATGGTCATGGTCAGTGGTCAGGTCATGTTGGGGGTGTAGTGCCCTATGTCTGTATAGGGTGTAATAGATGTATTATGGTCATGGCCAGTGGTCAGGTCATGTTGGGGGTGTAGTGCCCTATGTCTGTATAGGGTGTAATAGATGTATTATGGTCATGGCCAGTGGTCAGGTCATGTTGGGGATGTAGTGCCCTATGTCTGTATAGGGTGTAATAGATGTATTATGGTCATGGCCAGTGGTCAGGTCATGTTGGGGGTGTAGTGCCCTATGTCTGTATAGGGTGTAATAGATGTATTATGGTCATGGCCAGTGGTCAGGTCATGTTGGGGGTGTAGTGCCCTATGTCTGTATAGGGTGTAATAGATGTATTATGGTCATGGCCAGTGGTCAGGTCATGTTGGGGGTGTAGTGTCTTATGACTCTATAGGGTGTAATAGATGTATTATGGTCATGTCCAGTAGTCAGGTCATGTTGGGGGTATAGTGTACTATGTCTGTATAGGGTGTAATAGATGTATTATGGTCATGGCCAGTGGTCAGGTCATGTTGGGGTGTAGTGGCCTATGTCTGTATAGGGTGTAATAGATGTATTATGGTCATGGTCAGGTCATGTTGGGGTGCAGTGTCCTATGTCTGTATAGGGTGTAATTGATGTATTATGGTCATGTCCAGTGGTCAGGTCATGTTGCGGGTGTAGTGTCCTATGTCTGTATAGGGTGTAATAGATGTATTATGGTCATAGTCAGTGGTCAGGTCATGTTGGGGTGTAGTGTCCTATGTCTGTATAGGGTGTAATTGATGTATTATGGTCATGTCCAGTGGTCAGGTCATGTTGGGGGTGTAGTGTCCTATGTCTGTATAGGGTGTAATAGATATATTATGGTCATGTTGGGGGTGTAGTGTCCTATGTCTGTATAGTGTGTAATAGATGTATTATGGTCATGACCAGTGGTCAGGTCATGTTGAGGGTGTAGTGTCCTGTGTCTGTATAGAGAGTAATAGATGTATTATGGGCATGGCCAGTGGTCAGGTCATGTTGGGGGTGTAGTGTCCTGTGTCTGTATAGAGAATAATAGATGTATTATGGGCATGTTGGGGGTGTAGTGTCCTATGTCTGTATAGGGTGTAATAGATGTATTATGGTCATGGCCAGTGGTCAGGTCATGTTGATGGTGTAGTGTCCTATGTCTGTATAGAGTGTAATAGATGTATTATGGTCATGTCCAGTTGTCAGGTCATGTTGAGGGTGTAGTGTCTTATGTCTGTATAGGATGTAATAGATGTATTATGGTCATGGCCAGTGGTCAGGTCATGTTGAGGATGTAGTGTCCTATGTCTGTATAGGGTGTAATAGATGTATTATGGTCATGTCCAGTGGTCAGGTCATGTTGGGGGTGTAGTGTCCTGTGTCTGTATAGAGAGTAATAGATGTATTATGGTCATGTCCAGTGGTCAGGTCATGTTGAGGGTGTAGTGTCCTATGTCTGTATAGAGTGTAATAGATGTATTATGGTCATGTCCAGTGGTCAGGTCATGTTGGTGATGTAGTGTCCTATGTCTGTATAGAGTGTAATAGATGTATTATGGTCATGTCCAGTGGTCAGGTCATGTTGAGGGTGTAGTGTCCTGTGTCTGTATAGAGAGTAATAGAATTGTATTTTGATCATTTCCACTGTTAAGGTCATTTTGGGAGTGTAGTGTCCTATGCAAATGCGTAGCTACTGTAGGTGCAGGGGGTGCGGCTGCTATGGAGCCCGGGTTACCTCCAGGGCCATGCCCTCCCCTACTCCCAGTTATATTGCCCAGTGCTTCCCCTTGCCTGCGGCATCCCCACTGATGCTGGATGGTGTCCTGTGTGGCTGGCTTTATGGTGATGAGCAGCGCTGCAACCATAGAATACAGTACATGGACTGAGAGGTGTAGGCACTCTGCTCAGTGACTAGGCCATCTCTATGGTGCTGTGTGAACTTAGGGCACACACACACAGGATACCTAGGCTGAGTAGTGTAGGCACTATGCTCAGCAGCAGGGTAGTCTCTATTGTGTCGACGCTGACAGCCGCCCTCTTTAACGCAAACAACGTATCTGCCATTTCCATAGAACTACTGGATTCATGTACTGCTGTGTCAAAAGTCCTCACACAGGCATGGTGCCTACTATGAAGATGTATCACTAGTAGTTGGTATTGTATATTATATTTCCTGCCTTTAGATTTTATGTGCGCCACACCATTTTTGTTCATTTTAATTTTGGTTCTAATTCGTCGTCCGGTTTTGCTTCTGGATTTGGTTTTGGATTTCGACCATGACTGTTTTTTTTTTTCCATATTAAGCTAAAATCACATAATTTGACCTTTTTTGTGTGTTCCTAGCGTATTATTAAACTCAATGACATTAATTTCTACTTATTTCCAGTCAATTTTGACCACCTCACACCTCACAATAATGTTTTTATCCACGTTAGGTCAAAGGCTTCAACAAGCTGGCAGGTCAATAAGAAACCATCCATGAAACACTGCCATAGCGTACTGGGGTACAGTTCACAGAACAGTACAAACAATAAATATATATATAAGTCTATCTTTCTATCTATCTATCTATCTATCTATCTATCTATACTGTATATACACAGCAAGAGGTGCGGCACGCCAATAATAACAACGTAATGAGGCGGCTTGTAATGCAACATTTTAATGCCTTTTATTTTCACTGCATTTTCATCATATTTATTTTTTTAACTCGCAGCTTGGTTCAAACTGTGTGGTGTCCAGTGTTGGACTGGGGCATAAAGGGCCCACCAGGGCAATGTAATCACCGGGGCCCACTAAGGGGTATTGCCATATTCTGGAAGGGGTTTGGCCACGTGACCAGGCAGGAGTGGCCATCCATTATAGGCACCACCTAGCATAGTATATAAAGAAAAAGAGCTCTTCCTCTCTGCCCACTTCAAGCTGTTGTGTATGTGCCTAGGTTACACCGGGAGAGAACAGTAGTATATGTGCCAGATACAAATAATGACCCCAGTAGAGTGCCAGTTACACATAATGACCCCAGTAGAGTGTCAGATACACATAATGTCCCCAGTAGTGCCAGATACACATATGCTCCCAGCAGCGCCAGATACACATATGCCCCCCGCAGTGCCAGATGCACATATGCCCACAGCAGGCCAGATACACATACGCTACCAGCATTGCCAGATACACATACGCCACCAGCAGTGCCAGATACACATACCCCCACAGCAGTGCCAGATACACATATGCTACCAGCAGTGCCAGATACACATATGCCCACAGCAGTGCCAGATACACATAATAACCCCAGTAGAGTGCCAGTTACACTTAATGACCCCAGTAGAGTGTCAGATACACATAAGGTCCCCAGTAGTGCCAGATACACATATGCTCTCAGCAGCGCCAGATACACATATTCCCACAGCAGTGCCTGATACACATTTGCCCCCAGCAGTGCCAGATACACATACCCCCCTGTAGTGCAGTGCCAGATACTCATACGCCCACAGCAGGGCCAGATGCATGAATGCCCCCAGCAGTGTCAGAAACACATACGCCCACAGAAGTGCCAGATACACATTCGCTACCAGCAGTGCCAGATACACATACGCCACCAGAAGTGCCAGATACACATACGTCCCCAGCAGTGCCAGATACACATATGCCCCCAGCAGTGCCAGATACACATATGCCCTCAGCAGTGCCAGATATGCCCCAGTAGTGCCATATACACATACCCCCCAGTAGGCCAGTGCCAGATACACATATGCCCCCATCAGTGAAGTGACAGATACACATACCCCCCAGTAGTGCAGTGCCTGATACACATATGCCCCAGTAGTGCCAGATACTTGTATTCCCTTATTAGTGCATTGCCAGTTACACATATGCCCTCATTAGTGCAGTGACAGATACACATATGCCCCCAGTAGTGCAGTGCCAGATACACATACCCCGCAGTAGTGCAGTGACTGATACACATATGCCCCCAGTAGTGCAGTGCCAGATATACATACCCGCCAGTAGTGCAGTGCCAAATACACATATGTCCCCAGTAGTGCAGTGCCTGATACACATATGCCCCCTCTGTGCCAGTTAAACATACCCCCACACACACATCTCCTCTGGGAACAGATCCTCAAAAAAGATGGGAGCCTGCAGCCTCGCAGCCTGCAGCCACCGCCCGCTGGGTAACCTGATCACGGCTCTGGCTATAACTAGCACAACTGTTTGGCGGGGGCCCCACCCCTCCACATAACTGGGCATGGTTATAAACCATCGGGGCCCACCGGTGAATCCACCGGTCCCCCGGCAGGCCAGTACGAGCCTGGTAGTGTCACAGGGTTTGAACAGAATGCACTATGGTAAAGCACCCCAAACAGTACAAACAATAGAAGAAATTATATATTTATCACTTAGCAGTTCAAATCACAATGTGGCAATTCAAAGGACTTTTATTTTATTAAGTATGTGAATAATAAACACATAGCGGTACAGCAAACACAGCTTGTGCAAATTTAAAATAATCATTATTTTTTACTTTTTTCACAACTGCCAATGACAACACTGTAGTGCAGCTTGTGAACACACAGCCACTTTAGATGGGCACAGCACAGCCCATTTAACCAACAGAGTACAGCACAGAACACAGCAGTGTGCCCCTTGTATACACTGACTAGAATCCTCAACAGAGCAGCATACAGCAGCGTACCTCTACAGTTACACTGACAGTGACTATAATATTAGGCTCAGCCAATACAGCAGAGTACAGTGCAGCATACAGCAGCATGCCACTGTATACACTGACAGTGACTATAATACACAACTCAGCCAATACAGCAGAGTACAGCGTAGCATACAGCAGTGTGCCTCTGCATACACTGACTATAATATACAGCTCAGCCAATACAGCAGGGGACAGCGCACCATACAGCAGCATGCCACTGTATACACTGACAGTGACTATAATGCACAGCTCAGCCAATAGAGCAGAGTACATTGCAGCATACAGCAGCGTGCCACTGTATACACTGACTGTAATACAGAGCTTAGCCAATAGAGCAGAGTACAGCGCAGCATACAGCAGCGTGCCTGAGCAGGGAGAAGGCAGTGCTAGGGGCTCATGCTTAAGAGGTGTGGCTAGTCCCACTTAGGCTTGTACAAGCATTACAGAGGACACCGTCTGCAGACAACATGGATACTACAGTGCATGATCTGTTTATATAGGTTCCTGCTCTACCAGGTAACTTAACCCATAATAGAGTAAGGATACTGTATATCATTCAAGTGCACTGTCTAAAACGTGACATTAGAAGAGGAGGTGGGACTCTCATGCAGTGGAGCCCACCAGGGATTTTCCCTGTGCCCCTCTGGACCAGTCCGACCTATTCCAAACATATGGCTGATAAAGTAATATTGGAAAGGGTGCTGATGGAGATGGGGAGGCAGAAATATTAGCCACACACAACTGAGGATGTTGCCCGTAGCAACCAACCAACCAACCAACCAACCAACCAACCAACCAACCAACCAACCAACCAGATTTTACCTATTATTGTTCAGCACATTCTAAAAAATGAAAGCTACAATCTGATTAGTTGCTTTGGGAAACAACTCTACTTGTCCTTTTTATAAGGTTTGATAAATCTGTCACAGAATATAGAAATATATATTTTTATTAACATCATTAGATAAATCATATACTGTATGACAGTGGTTCCGAACTTTTTTGAATCACGTCGCCCTAGAGTACCAGAATTTGTTTCACGGCACCCCTAGGCCATAAGATTCTTATTGAGAAATTCTGAAATAAATATTACAATAAATAATTGGATTTATGCGTCATCCTTAGGGTCAGTTATGTTCTTCTGAGGGACAGGATTTGCTTCTGTTTGGCCACTTATTTGATGATTGTAAGCCACAAGCCCTGGTTTTGTCTGTTACATTGCCCATAATTCATACTGATCCCATTTGAATTGATCCTGGACCACCAAGCCCCGGTGGCAGTTTGGGAACCACTGCTACAGGACCCTGTAGTGTTCCTTTCACATCAGGAGGTCCCATGCTCCTCTGGTGGAGCGATTTAGATTACGTTGGAGTATGGACCTACTCTACATATTTATGGATCAAGAGTTGGATTTATTTATAAATACAAATTCTAGTATAAATGAAACTTGGCTCTTGTTCCTGTCAGCTATTCCAGAAAACAAAACAGATTCTCAAAAAGATACAAATTATTTTCAGAACAATAATACGGCTAATTTTGATGAATTAACATGATTTGTCCGAAGATACAGAATGTTCTGTATTATTAACTTAACTGGGCAGATGTAAAGCAGATGGGATATACAGTATTAATTAGAAGATGGCTAATTGCAGATTTGTAATGCTACCAATTTACCACTGTATATTTGTGTACTGAAAATTGTAGTAAATGATGAATAAATAAATACGTAGCCACAAAATTTATCCATTGGACTTCGATAGTAAATAGTGCTCCAGCCAATCAGCCTCCAACTGTCATTTTCAAACACATGCCAGTTAGGAACTGCACACATGACAGCTGGGAGCTGATTGGCTGGAGCACCATTTATCCTATGCAACGAGTTTTATCATTCACAACAAGCTTTAGCACTCCTTGATAAATAGGCTCCTAAGTTTACTTTACAAAGCAGAAAACTAAAGCCTCACAGCTCGAGAATCATTTTTTGGATCACTATTACCGCTTTCAGATAGCTAATGGGAATTGGAAACAGGTCCTTTTACGGGTTGATACTGGGTTACTTGCGGTGTGAAAGGGGTATATGTTCTGTGGATTAACCAGAGTTGGACTGACCCACAGGGGTGCATGGGAAACCACCAGTGGGCCCCTCTGTTTGGGGGGCCCTTCTCCTCCACTATGGATCAGGTTCCAGACTGTGCACTTGAATTGTACATTATACATGTTACCTTATACTGCACAGGACTATGGTGTATTAGTCTGGTACATTATCATGCATTAGCAGTATTTACTATATATATTTATCAAGGGGCCCAGCCTATGCACTCTCTCATGGTTAGGCAAACCAATGTGGTGGCTCGCCACACCCCTTCATGAGACTGGCCACACCTCTAAACATGGGCCCCTACCACTGCATTCTGCCGGTGGGCCCTCTATGCCTCAGTCCGGCACTGGGTTTAACCCAGCTTGGCATGTCAAGAAAATTAAGCGACATGAAACCACGTTCACATACTTGCTCGAACAAGATGCAACTGCTAAATCTTATCCATTTTTGCAGTTTTAAAAATCTGTTATATGTTACAGCTATTTCTCAGGCCAAGTTCCGCTGTACTTCGCCTGCGACTTTGTACACGTGTAAAACTAATTCCTGCGCAGTTGGTTGCAGCCCAGCATCCCTGGCGCACTGCGAGTGGTGTTTTGTTGCATCTGTGATGCAAATAAAATGTAAATGTAAAAAAAAAAGACGGTACCTCACAGTGAATCTTAGTCACACCGGGCGTCTCGTGTAATATAGCGCATAGGCAATCGGTGTATGAGGACACACCTGTAGGGGTGGATAAGATAGGTCTGATATCTGGAATTATGTACAGAGTTCTCTTATTTTCATTTTATACAGTATATAAAGACACTCATCATCATTTATAGCTGTATGTTATAATAAGCACTAAAGTCTTGTATCAGCCTGTAGCCCCCTCACCACCTCAGTAACTCCCAACCTCCCGCCATCTACTTCCATGCTCATTAGTTGTTGGCATATTCCCATCCACGGATAAGTACAGACTTGTCTATTGCTGTAGTTAGTAAGCAGAAGTGATAATTGTTTGATTATTTATATATACAGTATATATATATATATATATATATATATATATATATATATATATAAAAATACTAGCTGTTCTATCCGTTCTTCGGACGGGAGTTTCTGATTTTCAAGGTTGTAAATATAAATGAGTGTTGAAAATTTGGTAGATATGTAAATATGAGACGTCCTAAAGTAAGTAAATATTAATCTATGGTTCTTGGCGTTACCCGAGGAGCACCCGTAGCAGATACAGTAAAAAGTGACAGGACCATTTTTGTAGTTTATTAAATTCTACACACTGGAGGTGCAATCCAAATTTTGATCCGATTGTCCGTTTGGGCGCTATCGTTCATGCAACACAAGCCACGCATCAGTAATGATGTCATTATGTAAACCCCCTTTTCATCCCCTTAGGGGAGGTTTATTAACATTCTAATTACGTAGTTTTTGCATTTATATATATACTGTATATATATTTTAAATACCTTATGGTTATGAAAATGGTTCTCAGTTTCCCATGATTTGATGGGGGTGCATTCAGAGGGGAGGCAATCAATATTTCTACTTACATTCGCCACACATCCGCACAGACCTGAGGTTATCTGTTGTCTTATTCGGGCGCAATGAACATAAACACCTCGGTCTGGATGACACACCCGGCTGATTGTGATATAACAGACACAGCGCTAATACTATCCTCTCAGTAACAGGTGCGTTCTGTTCCTCATTATTGTACTACTCAACAAATGTCGGCTCCCCCGCAGGGTGTGAAACATTGACATTCAGATTGCTGACAGCAGAATTTCAACAGCAAAATGTTGTCAATATAAATGTCAACATGGACATTAGGTCGACATTGAAAACATTGTTACTCATACATGTTGACATGGTTAAAATATCAGCATGTTCATAATGTAATTTAACATGTCGACACCAGAATATCAAATACAGGTTATGGCTTACTTTAGCCTAAGCCTATCCCTACACCTAACCCTAACCATAGACCTAACACTAAACCTAACCATAACCACACACCTAAAACTAAACCTAACCCTAACCATACACCTAACACTAAAACTAACCGTAACCATAACCATACACCAAACGCTAAACCTAACCCTAACCATACACCTAACACTAAACCTAACCATAACCATACACCTAACACTAAACCTAACCCTAACCATAACCATACACCTAAAACTAAACCTAACCATAACCATACACCAAATGTTAAACCTAACCATACACCTAACACTAAACCTAACCCTAAGCATAACCATACACGTAAAACTAAACCTAACCATAACCATAACCATACACCTAACACTAAACCTAACCATAACCATAACCATACACCTAACTCTAAACCTAACCCTAACCATAACCATACACCTAACACTAAACCTTACCCTAAACATAACCATACACCTAACACTAACCCTAACCATAACCATACACCTAACACTAAACCTAACCATAACCATACACCTAACACTAAACCTTACCCTAAACATAACCATACACCTAACACTAACCCTAACCATAACCATACACCTAACACTAAACCTTCCCCTAACCATAACCATACACCTTTCACTAAACCTAACCATACACCTAACACTAACCATAACCATAGACCAAACACTAAACCTAACCCTAAACATAATGTTGTTGATGTGATGTTCATGGTGATGTTCTGACCTAACCCCACTCCCTGTGTGCCTGCGCCACACATAGAATGGAAAATCCTTGATCTGACCGATCCTTCCTAACAGCCGGCGCACATCAGCTCCTCCGCAAACGCTACTATTTTGCAAAACTCATGTATGACAGCAATTCTGTGTCTTCATTGTTTTGCTTCTCCTCATTGAGACCCTGACAAAGCTGCCACTTTGGGGCTGATTCCTAGTTAGACGTCTTTCTACATTATGGTAATTTGCCACTGAATGCAGAAACGCATCACACTCATCATCATCAATGTTTGGAAGTGCACCAGCCCATGCTGGGCGCAAAAGATCCAGTTAAGACAGGCATCCCATTTCCATCTGCACCCTGCGAATGAGCACTGGAATCGGCCACCGTATCGTGTGGTCTGGTGATGGGCTGGTCAGTATGTACGAACTAGTGATCTCCGTCCATGGGCCTAATTCAGACCTGATCGCCGATTATCAAATGACTGCGCATACGTATACACCACAATGCGCAGGCGCAAGCCCAAACAGCAACAGAGTAGTGCGAAAATTTCGACCGCTAGGCGTACGCAAGGTGATTGACAGGAAGAGGGCATTAGTGGGTGGTAACTGGCCGTTTTCTGGGAGTGTCAACAAACACTCAGGCGTTCCCAAACGTTTTCAGGGTAGGTGTGTGACATCAGCTCCGGCCCTGATCAACCAGTTTGTATCACACTGTAGAAGTAAGTCCTGGGCCGCGCACACACTGCACAGACTAGAACAATAATTTGATGGTGAGTGAGTAGCGAACGTATTAGCAGATGTCCGCTGTCTGGTGAAGATTTTGTGTGGAGTACGCATGCATTCGCACACACTTGCACTGAGTGGATTTTCACTCTCTATGGGCAGCGACTATCTGATCGCAGACCTCTGCAAAAACGCACAGCAGCGCTCAGGTCTGAATTAGGCCCCATGTGAGGAGATCTTATTTGGTGCATGAGCAGAAGCCAGTGTCTTCTTCTGATGCGGTATGCTGAATGCACACAATCCGTGCAAACTGTGGCTAGCCTGCGACTCACAATCAGCCCCTTCGCAATCTGAACCAATGTTCATGAGGATGCAGCCCATGATTACAACCGTAGCTGATTCTCCCCTCAGAATTGCTCTCTGCACCGAGCGTAGGCTACAAGGGTAGGAGAATCCAGACATCTCACAACATCAAATGAAGTGATAAAATGTGTTATGAACAAAAAAATACTAAGGGTGGAATTCAATCGTGATGAAACATTTTTCGAGACAATTCAATTCAAGCCCATTTTTTGGCCTGAAAATAATCTAGTTTTCGGGTGAAAATACATCAGATCCGGGATAAGTTCTCACACCTCTATGTTTTCGCGATTGCGGCCACTCAAAAAAACAAGACTTATCTGGGATTTTGGTGTGGGACCTCGGTGGGTCCCAAAAAAATGCCCAAAAAGTGCCGGTATTGGGGTTAATTGGATAGCCCACAGGGGATCAATTAACTGCTGTAAATTAATTGAATTTCCCCCTATATTAATTTGATGGCAAATTGCTGTCGCTGCCTGTGCAAGCACCTTATCCGTTTGTAAGTATAATTACTAATAGGTCTGTTTGTCATAATGAGACATACAGGTGTGACATCGCTCATCTTACCTGCGAACGGGTCGCACGTGTGTTTGTATCGCAATTGCGTCGAGCTGCGCCCGCTTGTGGCCCATTCGCTAAAGCATACGTACCGTGCAATCCTATGAATTGTGGGTGCGTACGCAGCACATGCGCACGTTCCCGGGCACACTAGTCGTGGCAAACGACCTGCAATTACTAGCAATCGCGGGTATGATGAGCGAGGATTCAGAGGATCTGTACTTTCAGGGTTGGGTGGTGGAACATTGCAACACAATAGACTCTCTATATCATGTCATCTGTAGCTTCCCACTTGGAGGAACCCATGAGAAATAAGCCACCTTCCATTATTTAAAATGCATCGTGTTGAGGTTGTCATCCATAAATCAGCCTTGTCTCTCTCTCCTGCACCTTCACATAGAGGTAATGCTGCACACAAAGTTCTGCATCATTCCCTGCCTCACTATGCAATGTAAGAACTGTTCCCATAACATTGAGCTGGAATGAATTATGTCCTTGACGTGAA